>NC_090128.1:39052122-39654699 GCF_040581485.1 Linepithema humile
CATGCTTAAGACAATCTTGGATATAAGAACGGACTATGAATACCGGCCAAAGTAAGCTTTTTACTTGCTCTTGCTCTTAGTGCAGTCAGTTCAGTTCATGTTCCTCATGGTACAGCTAAAAAAGAACAGATTTAAGATGGCGACGAAATGTTGCAAGTTATTCCATTCGGCAAACCTCCTCCTTCGTGGAACATTTTTCGTGACCAACTTTTTTCTCTATACGCTATCTAGTTACGTCTCCTTACTTTTACTTCGTGATATCGACCCATACTTTCCAGATGGGACACGGTGTCACTACAAAGATGGCCAAAATTATTACTGCCGCCAGCATTAAGCCCCTTGCACAATGCCAGGCAACAGGCAATAGAAACAGGGAATAGGAATAAGAAATAGGAACAAGGAATAAGCCGAGAGCACAAGCTTTTACATAAAGCATAACGCATAAGCATAAGGAAATTGATTGGCCTATATATAAGCATAAGCAAATGCATAAGGAAATGGACCAATCAATTTCCTTATGCTTATGCGTTATGCTTTATGCAAAAGTCTGTGCTCCGGCCAATACCATTATACCAGAAACTATATATCAATGCAGAATAGACTGTGACACAGGAAATAGACATAGAATTTTCGTCACGTCGGAAATTCTGTGCCTGTTGCCTGTTGCCAACCAATCATTGCGTTCGGATGTTATAGGTTAATTTACGAATTCTTGGCGCGTGTATGCACATGTACAAGACTTTTATCAGAAGCAATGATGGATCATCGTGATTATTCCAGTCGTTTCGACGAGGACGAGGAAAGGTATTTTAGCGACGAATTGGAATCATTCGATGAAAACTCCAATAAATATATAAAATATGGTGATAAATTATTAATTGACTTAGTTCGTGCTCGCCCATATCTTTATGATAAAAGAGTAGACAATTATAAAGATGCGAATATGAAGGAAAATGCATGGACAGAAATTGCCACTACTTTGAACACTACACGTAAGTAAACTTTAATTTAACCTTTTACTGACTTTGAGTCTCATTATCAGAGATAGCCCTTCTGCGTTTCAGTCTCCATTCTGTCTCATTACCATTTTACATATCATAAGATTATAGTTGTTAATATTTGACGTGTATAATATAGTTATAGAGTGCAAGAATCGATGGCTACGTCTTCGCCAACGCTTCAGCAAAGAGAGGCAGCTGCGGGAGCAAGAGACGAGAAGTGGAGCTCAAAAACCTACAAGACAAAAATGGGTCTTGTTTGACAGTCTCAATTTCTTAGAGAGACATATACCTCAAAGAAGATTTGTTTTGTTTCTTCAGTCATAAATCTATTAATAAATTTGAACAAAGTATATTCAACAACGATTTATCATTTCAGAGGCTTTTCTAATGTCAACTGTATGAAGCAATCAAGCAGTATCAGTGAGACATTGTTGAAAAATAAACATTCAATGATCATTCAGAAAGATGAAATATTCGCCAATGACGACTCCAATGTGCGATAAGTTTTTTTTATCAATGTTATCTTACTAGAAAAATATGTTTTGAAAATTCGTTTTACTCACATTACAGCACAAGACATCAGCTTCAATATCCGGCCAGTATACATTGTCGAAAGGAATAAGCCACACAGTGCCACTTGTAGCAAATGAAGAAACTTCATTGGTAAGTAATTTGGAGTCGTGAGTAATTGAATCAACTGATTCTAAGAAAGTGTAAAATTTACTAATTTTAATATTCCTTTGCAGTCATCGACATCTTCATATCGTTCTCAAACACCTGTTTCGGAGAGATCGGATTTAGTCAGTCCACCACTCTCTTGCTTTTCGGGGAACCAGCAGAGAGTTTTTAAAAAGCGGAAGTTTGACCCGGTGGAAACAGCGTTCCATCAAATGAATCATACTTTAAGTACAATGGCAGCTGAAGTGTGTTCCCAGAAGAAAGCGGTAAACGACGATACAGATGTTCTAATAGGAAAACTCGTCACAGCAGAGCTTCAAGCGGCAATAGAACCGCGTAAAAGTGAATTAAAGCAAAAATTTATGAAATTACTATACTTTTAAACATTTTCTCTTAATTTTATTTAAACATTTCTATTAATTTTATTTAAAATCCGTTATTTCATATTATATTTTATTTTTATTATTATTATTATTATGTAATTTAAAAGTTTTTATTTTGTTATAATATCAGGAGAAATTAATTTTAATTTGAAATACTAGAGAAATTAAGTTTCATTACAATACAAGAAAAATTTATTTTAATTACAAATATATTTTTAAATACTATAGTTTCTTAGAAATAAAAGTTTATTTGGCTTTTAATAAAAAACAATTTTATTTTTTGCATATAAAAGTATTTACTGTATTTTTCTATATAATAGTCATCACATATTATATTTATGTACATATATTTATATACACAAATCACACATATAAAAGTATAAAAAAAATATATAAAATGGAATATATATATATATATATATAAATGAAAAAAAAAGTTAAATATTACTTATTACAGTACTTACTACAGAATATAATACAAGTTATATTAGATAATAAGAAAAAAATATTAAATCATCAAATATAAATAGAAATTTTAAGGTACATCGTGATGTTGCCCTTGACGTATGTATTCATATTGCCAAGGAACTTCCCCAGCTGCTGTCATGAAATATGATGAAAGAGTATCGCGCATTGTATATGCTTCTCTAGTGGCTCGATGTGCTCCTGCATTTCTCATAGGTCTTATTTGATCAATTTGTGTCTGTTGTCTCCATTCTCCTTCTATTAAATCCCCTTCTTCCGTTTCTCTGTCTGTAAATTGGGGATGACAATACCTTTGCTGCAGCGGGACTTTTTCATCATTTTTAGTTTTTAAAAAATTATGCAAGCAAATTGCTGCTAGCACCAATCGGTCAGCAACATCTGGACTAGCACATATTGATCTTAGAAATATTCTCCACCTGGCTGTAAAGATTCCAAATGTATTTTCAATTATCCTTCTGGCTCGGGATAATCGATAATTAAAAATTCTCTTTTGTTCATTTAAAGACCTCCCTGGATAAGGTCGCATCATGTGTGTAGACATTTGAAATGCTTCATCCCCAACGAAATAATAAAATACTTTCTTATCACTTCCTGGTAGAAGAGTAGTGCCTCCAGGTATGTTGAGCGTATCTGAGTATAGAGATTTTCCAAAATCTGATCTAGAAAGAATTCCGCCATCACTTTCACTGCCATACGCACCAACGTTGAACAGTGTAAACTTATATCGAGCATCACAAGCAGCCATCAGCACAATACTAAAAGTCTTTTTATAATTAAAATATGTTGAGCCAGAATTCGGAGGTGCTTGGATAGATATGTGCTTGCCATTTATTGCTCCAACGCAGTTTGGCAAATTCCATAATTCTAAAAAATCGCTGCTGATTTTCATCTATTCTTCTTTTGTGGGATGTTTCACATAAATTGGCATCAGAACATCCGCTATAACAGAGCATGTTTTCTTGACGATCATATGAGCAGTGGACTCTCCTACTCTGTATGCTAAAGCTACAGATAGCATCTGGTCTCCTGTTGCTAAATATCTGTAACAAAGTTGATAAACTTTCCAAAATTCAATCCATGCATAAAATGTACAGTTTATTATTTTAAAACACATAATCTATACCTCAGAGTTATTGCAAGACGTTGTTCTGGACATATCGGAGTTCTGATACTTCTTTTCTGCAAGAACGGACCCACTAGTCGCAGTAATTCATAAAATGTAGGCACATCCATTCTCATATACCGGAAAAACATATCTTCATCTTTTTTCAACTCCGCAAATAAAGTTGCGAAATCTCCATACTGTGCACGTCGAGTATTGATGAGACGAACCCACCATCGCCTGTTCCTCCAACATTTGGATTTTTTCGTCTTCCATACAGTGTACAATGCTAGGCTAGCTACTTGCATTGTACAGAGAAATAATATCATGTTTTCGTCATCCATAGCAAAATTATCTAAAAAGTATATTAAAGAAAATATACTAATAAAAAAACCATATAGTATTATATATACAGAATTATATAAATACACGTGTGTGTATGTATGAGTATATATTTAACTTACTTTGTTCAATAAAAACCTTAAAATGTTAATATTTTATTAAATATTAATATTAATATTTAATATTTTTGCGTCACGTTGCTGGGATCAATTATAAACACTACAAAGCAGCCGACAAAATTCAAAAGTTCTGATTGGTTGGTTCTTGTCGCTATCGCATCATTCTGCATTGGGAGCGATAATTTCTTATTTCTTATTCCTGTTCCCTGTTCCTATTGCCTGTTGCCTGGCATTGTGCAAGGGGCTTTATTGTCTGTCGGGAAACTACTCAATCGAAAAATAATTGTCGATAGATTATCAACATGTATGGACAAAGATCTAACGATAAGATAAAATAAAATTGCAAAACGTGCATAAGTCAATTTAAAATTATTTACGATTTATTTAGTAACCAACCTAAATCCTGTTGAATTATCATTGCTACTTTTTATTTTACTATGTAGTAAATCCTTGGTTTGTTAATAAAAGACAAATTTATTAAAAAATACGTAGAATTAATGATATCAAAAACAAATTTCATTGATTAATAAGATAAAATAAAATTAATAGTTATTATCAAACTTATTAAAAGAAAGTGTAATGTACTTAATATGTTCTCCAAATCAGTCGAGTATCTCGATTGATTTTTGTGCTGCTTGCTTTTCTCTATTTACTGCGCGCACCATTACAGCTAGAGCCAATACACTAAACATTAGAAGTAGCGCTATCGAAATAATAAATAAATTCTTCTTTGCAAAAATACCGATTACGTAAAGTTGAAGATTCTTGAAATTTAGAAAGAATTGTTGAAATATATTGCTTAAAATACATATTGTACTTCTATTTTTATAGATATTGTATTGAAAAACATCACATATTTGAATATTTCTCACATTATTTATTATCAATTATTATCCATTTAACTACGGCTGTCATCAATAGATGACAAAACGAAAAGTTCCTAAAACACGGCTGTCGCCAATGAGCGATATCTGGATTAAATATTTGTATTTGTGTGTGAGCGTGTGTATTTCTGTATAAAAATTCGTAGAAACTTATATCTTCAAATTACGTTCATTTCACGACATGTATTAGCCTTGTCATTTTTTTGCGTTTGAAAAGAACGATTTATGAAAATGTACCCTTACTGAAAGGATTAATCACTTATTGCATTTATGAGGGCGTTATGTGTCTAAACATTTGCATGACATTAGAATGCTATTAAAAATAATTGATTTCCAATAGACTTTTTAACTCATTTTCATGTTTTTTTGTAAGCAACAATTTTCATTGGACAGAATGCATGTGAAAGAAATATTAATTTATAATTTATGTCGCAATATGTAAAATTTTATTTAATTGTTTCCTTTCCTTCGTCGGATTCCCATCCACTCATTTCTGAATTTCAATATAATCTTTAATGTAATCTTTATTACACATATGCATAAAACGACAAATTTTCATACCAACTTCAATTATCAACTTTTAGAAATCAAATTAATGACAATAAAACTCTTACGCTTCCAAATATAGTTACATATTATACATATAAGTGATAAATTACATTTTATTAACCTACATCCTAAACCGTTATCGTACATACCACTTCCGAACTTTAGGTTTTAGAAACAAAAATATTTACATATACATGAAGCAAAGAGAGAATATGCAATAGGTGTCACACCATACGAATAATATCCTCATACGCCAGTTTGAGTTATATTCGCGATCATTACAGGTATAACGAACGCGACTGTGCTAATACGTGTATATAAATTATTTAAGTAATAATTTAAAATTAAAAACCTTAAAAAAATAAGATGTTTTCTTTATTGAAATTGGTAATAATAATCTTAATAAATTAAACTTACGCGCATATCACGCGAGATATAGAAACAATATTACTACCGATATCGAACCCGACAGAAGTAGAAAAGGTACGTGCATTTTACAGTATCATTCTATTTGTTGCTCGAGTCGTTATTCGAGAATTATCAAACTTTTTTTTAATTGTCATACAATTTACAGATACCAATAACAATGAAAGTTTTCGGACGATTGATTCAACTGAATCTGCGCAGAAGTGATAAAATTGTATCGCCTGCGTTCGCAGGATGGAAATATAATGCGAAAAGCGTTACACAAAAATTGTTGAAATTAAACGTATCAAGTCATTGTTATTATTATCACGAAGATCGTATCAGCTCTGCGGCCATCAACTTTTGTCATGAACATGGATTGGTGAGTAACAATATGTGAAAAACAAACTTTTACAATTTTTATGTTTTTACTCGACATCTGTATTATTTTTCGTTTTACATACAAATATAACACGTAAAAAACAAATATATCTTTTTAAAATTAGGAAGGACTTGTTTTTACGGAAAACGACAAATTGCCCACATAGCAAAATTTCATCCTACGGATGTCCGTGGGATGTAATGTAAAGGATTTTCAGATATCCCTAGGATGTCTGTACAAAGCCATAGGATATCCGTAGGGCATCCGTGGGATATCCGAATGTCCGCTTTTCAGATATCCGTAGGACATCCAAAAATAAATCCCTGGGATATCCCTGGGATATCCTACATATGATTAAATTAGATCCCAACAATGTCCCCTGGATATTTTTTTTTATCCAGATAAAATCCAAATAAAATTATTGAATATAGGATGGTGTTAATAATCCGATCTTATATTCGAAATCATTTTAAAACCTCATTCAATCAACAAAATGGTTGCGCAACATTATTTCATTAGTTGAATGAAATCATAAGACAATTCTAAATATAAAATTGGACTATAAATACCACCCAGAAAAATATCTATTTTAAATGTTTATTTAAAATGCCTTTAAAAAATATATTTTTTTAAAAGATTTAAACAGAAATTGTTTAGTTTTAAGTTAAGGAAACAATAAAACAGTAATCTTAATAAGTAACGTCACTCTCTTTCTCTCTCGAAAAGTTTCATATTAATTATTATTTATATTTTAAAAATTTACGACAATCTCGCTTTAATGACACCACTATCAAGATATTGTTTTATTACTATTTTTTATTACTCCTTTAAAACTAAAGAATTTTTGAAACATTTTTTCAAAATACATATTTTTTTCAAATATTTTATATAGACATTTGACATGTAAGTATCTTTATGAGCATAAAGGAAAGATTATTAGCAAAATTTCTAAAAATAAAAGCTTCTAATATATTACATTATTTTAAGAATAGACACATTTCAAAAAAGGTAAAGTACGTATAAGTAATATAAATAATAGTACATTTGAAGCACATTTTATTATAAAATATGTAATTTTTTTTAAATTTTTTATTTATTATATAATGTAAAAATAGTCACAATAAAAATAAAATTTGTATATATAAAAACGAAAACTAAAGATACGTCTTGTACATTTCAAAATTGCATTAGTCATAGTGTTAGATATAAATTAATAAACTTGATATTACTAAATATTATAACTTAATATGAATAATATTACATACATAATATTTTATACATAAAATTGCTAATATTATGTATAATTTATACACACGAACAAAATATATAAAAAAAGTATTAAATATTTTATTGTGCAGCATTCAGTTTTTTTATTTTTTTAATTGCATGACGAAGTCATGATTTAATTGGTTCCGAAATTTCGTGCTCAGTAGCTTGCGGGTATTTTAATTGAACTGTACCTACAAATACGTATAAACATTTATATAACATAAATATAAACATATACCTCTCAATATATTTTTAATTTTTTTAAACCAGATGTTTAATGAATTAGATGGAAAGTTAATCTAATTTTTATAATTTAATAACTAAATCTAATGTATGTATTATATGTATATGCATTATGTATAGATTTATTAGTGTAAATATCTATGTGTTTAAGTGTTTGTTTATGTATTTGTATGTGTGGGTATATATATATATATATATATATATATATATATATTTATATATATACGTAGTATATATTCACTAAACTTACATTCACTAAATTTATTAACAAAACAAACATTAATATTTCCTACATATACATAATTCTTGTCATTTTTCAAAGAACTAGTTATTCTTAAAGATGCATGTATTATGTTACCTTGTTTATGCCATAAGTTAAGAATATTATGTTACCTTGTTTACGCAATAATTAATGATGACTTAAATATTAGTATCTATAGTCTTTTTTTTACTGTAAATAAGCAAACTCTTCCTGCAATATAATTTAAAACAATAATATTGAATCCTATTTTCACTATACTATACATATACATAATATTACATACGTAAAACTAACTTATTTGTAAAAATTATATACATATATATATATATATATATATATATATGTGTGTGTATATGTCTCTTTTTTGCAGACATGAGACATATACATATGTCACTTTTTTGCAGACACGAGACATATACATATGTCTCTCTTTTGCAGACACGAGACACACACACACACGTGTGTGTGTGTGTGTGTGTGTGTGTGTGTGTGTGTGTGTGTGTGTGTGTGTGTGTGTGTGTGTGTGTCTATTAAATATAAGTCTCTATATATTTATATATATACAGACACATATTCATATATATCTCCCATTTGCAAACATAAAAAAATATTGAAATGTGGTATAATAGGGCTACAGGCGAAGGTCCACGTTGAAAAACCTAACGCGCTATAAGTGGCACCTCATGGGTGGCGCGGAAGACCACTCAATAATTAATAATAAAACTATTTGAGATTTAAATTAGGCTTGTAATCGATCAAAGATTGTCAATGATATCGTGTAGAACCGGCGCGTTTAGGTCCGTAACTACACGCGTACCGATCTGTCAACTGTTATTGATTTTTACAAGTCAGGTAATATTGATTTTTACTGCACAGCTGATTTTCCACGGACGCAAAATGCATGTGGATTTTCGTCACTCGAAATATGGGAGTTGTGACTGTTAAATACTCCTTCACCAGTAAAACATGACTCGTCCGTAAATAAAATTTTAATGACCAAATCAGAATCTCTATTTTAATTCTCTAATAACAATGTATAAAATTAGATTCTTCTAGATGAAAATGTTTTCAATAAAGATGCGTTACATTGTATTTATTGTAAGCGTTTTAATCTGATACAGAAAATACAATAAGTATATCGTAATGTTCATGTATAATCTCCCATCATTTTCAACATGATTATTGGAAAATGAAAATAAAGATTCTGGTTTTGTCCATAAAATTTTATTTACAGACAAGTCACGTTTTACTCGTGAAGGAGTAGTTAACAGCCACAACTCTCACATTTGGAGTAACGAAAATCCACATGCATTTCACGTCCGTGAAAAATCAGCTGTGCAGTAAAAATCAATATCACCTGACTTGTAAAAATCAATAGCAGTTGACAGATCGGTACGCGTGTACGTGTAATTGCGGACCTGAGCGTGCCAGGCGAGCGTCCTACGCGACATCATTAGCATCTTTGATCGTTTATAACTTAAAAACTATTGTAGCCTTGATATTTTTGTATTAAGATTCTTTACTCTATTTTATCTCCAAAAGATACTATTAAAGTATTAAGCGGTAGTTATGAGACACCCTGTATAACATAATATTAAACTCTAAAGTATTAACTATCGCAATTAACGCATATTAATAATTCATAAACATTTAATGTTCTGATATTTTATTAATATCAATATTATTTACTTTTTACAAGATCACATAAATCTTGAAAAAGCATTTCACGTTGTCATACGCAACAAGCGCGCAACGTCGCTTTGATAAAAAGGAGACGGAACACGTATGTCCACTCGCTTCTACAAACTGAACGACGAAGCGCACACGTACGTGTGACGTCACGATTCTCGTTTGTGTGCGTGCTTCCTCTACCGCGGTGCTCGGGTGCTGGCCGGCTCGAGTTTGCATCACTGCATCTATGATATTTTAGTTTTTGTGACTTTGTTCAGTATTGATATAAAATTGATTTTTTATATTAAACAGCAGTTTCATTGTGTTGCGGTTTTTTATCAGCAAAATTGTCTGTCACAAAGCACATAAAAACTCAATATGCAATGCAATTAGAAAATTGATATTACAATTAAAATATCAAACATCGATAAAAATACCAGGCGGAATATGTCTTGTCATGCAAAGAGAGAGAAATCGAAGTCCGACCGAAATGACATGAAAGAATTGAAATATCTGGTACGCGCTATTGACAGTCTGTAAGTCTAATGTCGTCTATGAAACTTTGATGAATTGCAATGATCGAGATTTATTGCGCTTTTTCTAAAAAAATGCTTAGTGGCTACTTTCCACTGGCGGAACGATATTAATTGTTGCACTTTCAAGGTGTTGCATCCTTTATAGAAAATGTCCGAGCGACGCACCATCATCACCATCATGGACCTTAATCCTCCCTCCGAGAATTGAAGAAATTCCTTGCGAAATTCCACCTCAGAGACCGCCGTGTATTCCGCCGCCACGGTGTCCGATAACACCTGGACTGTGTTGCTCTCGCTTCTTGTCGCCGCCGACGCTGCTAACAACGTTATCGCAGCCTTCTCCGCCGCAAAATCTGTACTGTCATAATCGCAATCCTTACCGTGCTCTTTGAATAAAAATTTCAACAATTTGTAACGTAAAAGCAAAATGTGCTGAAATAGAAACAAAAATATTTAAATAAAAAAATCAAGACTCAATTGATTAATTGAATATTTTGACAATATAACATTTGATTATTTGAGTCCAATGCACGAAGATATAACGCGATGCGGAAGATAAAGGGAACAAACTCTTTGTGTCCAGGAATGAAAGAAAGAAATTTATTAAAAATCCATATAAAACATTATATGCTTTTTACTCGTTTGTTGACAAAAACCGCCGACGAATTCTAATCAAAATATCGAATTTCCTGAAAAGCGGCGCTACGCAGTTCGCGATAGCCGTTTTGATATGGTGTAATAACCACTGTTGTGTCTTGCAGTCACGCGATATGTTTCAAACAAAATCTGCTGCTGTTACGCAATATTGATATTGGACAGACACCATTGTAATATAGGCAGATAAATGATTTGCACTTTTTTTTTTTTTTTCTGGGTCCATAGCGTAAATTTTTTTAATATCGACATTAATGCGTCGGCGAATTTTGTCTATAAAAGATTACTTGCTTGGTCGATTATATTCGTTGATCCCGTCGGAAGATACATTCCTTACACACATTGCTTAACATGATTCTGACAACAGCGAGCTTAGTGGTTCTCACATTTTCGTCAATTACGATTTAGCAGGTAAGTTCTTTCGCGCCTGAATTATTTCAATCGCGATAAAAAAATCTATGCATTATATATAAATCTCAGTAGAGAAATAAAATTTGTATTAGAGCAGGTTCTTCCCTCATAAAGAATGCCGTTACGATTCCCTGTATATATCCTCGCTATATAATATTGATCGATTTGATACATTTGTACGTTCAAATATATATATATATATATATATATATATATATATATATATATATATATACATCTCGCGTCCCTCGCAGACTCCCATCACTTAGCAGAGCCGTTCGGGTGTCTGTAGAAATTTGTCGTTTTTACAATTAACTCTCTGCAAATGCCAAAGATTGACTCTTCTGTAATTATCGGCTGTAATTATTGTAATTATTGTAATTATCGTCGTTCTTTTACTATCAGCATATATTGTTAGAAACATTAATCTAGATTATTGAATATATATGACTTATTTATCTCCTTCATAGTAACGAACTTATTGTAATCCTTCAGATAGACCGTTAGTATAGCACAAATACAAATATACACAATGACGATAGTATAGCACAAATATGTGTATGCACCTGTGAGAAAAATTATACCCCGCGAAATATATAAGCGCCACATCTGAGAGCCGAGCGTGGCTTTGAATTGCGCGGAGTTTAATTTCTGCTACGTGTCGGATCGTCGCAGAATTTTATTGCAACGCAAAAAGTGTTGTGCAATTCAAAGCCATCGCGAATCATACGAATCCCACAGGAGCTTGTTCCGTCAGATGCAAAATTTATATATTTCCAAATATAATTTTCATCAGAGACATTTCATTCAGTGACACTAATTCCCGACTTACTTCGCTGTTTATACCTATTGAATATTGCAGTGTCTTTATAATAAATTACAATATTTTATCCTCGTAAAGCCACCCGGCAGATGACACATACATCAGAATCGCTTGATAAAACATACAATAACAATTATTCCACGCGTTTAACGGAGAAAGAGAAAGAGATAGAGTTAAAGATAGAGAGAGAGATAGAGATAGAAATAGAGATAGAGATAGAAATAGAGATAGAGATAGAGATAGAGATAAAGATAGAGAGAGAGAGAGAGAGAAAGAAAGAAACACAAAGCGACATTGCTGCTTTCGCGAAATCATTATTTACGTACGTAATGCGTTTTACAGCAGAATGTCGCTTTAATCCTCTTTGCTTTAATCATTGCATCTACGAAGAGTGGCGTACGAACTACATCGCGCTTCGCATAAAAGCTCCGCTTTGAGGTTCGATAAAGTGACCAGCCGATATCTTATTTCTCCGCAAAAACCCGACGATTTCCGCGACGTATGCGCCACGCCAAGCGTTCGTGAGAGCGAATTTTCCTATTCCAATTTGTGCCGTGTCCGTGAGCCTGTTCGATATTCATCCTTTGGTTACCGATTTGCGGCCTTTTATCAGATATGTTACTCGCTTATATCGCATGTTTCTCAACTATCCACGAGAGAGAGAGAGAGAGAGAGCCGCTCGCGAAAGATAGAGCACGCTTTCAGACCGTGGAGAGCGAAGAGACACTCTCGGCAGATCGATATCCGGTAAAATCATTCTCGCCGCGCAAAAGGAACGAAGAGCGTTAGAGAACGAGGAGGTTCTCGCAGCTCTTGGTCCGCTTCTTAAAGACGAGCAAATGCTTCAGAATTCGCCTGCGGTGCTTGCTACGACGGCGGCTCGTGGCCTGGCTGCGCTGCGGATTCAGCTTGATCTGCGCCAGAATGCCGACCAGGAGTTCGTCCACGTGATGGGCCAGCCCCGACGACGTCTCGATGAATTTGCAGCCGAAGTTGTTCGCCAAACGGCGACCGACTGTCGAAACGAAAGACTCGAGTGGGCATGCAATCCAAGTTTTCACATATTCTTCCGTTCTACGCTTGTTGTCTTTTCTCGTTTTTAATTAAACCGAAGTACTACTTTTGCTGTCTTTTTATTTTACGTAAAAAAAAAAAGGTTTAGTTCAGTTAGAAAAAATTATATAAGTCTGAAATTAATTTATCTGTGGTGATTTCGCGACCCGCATCATTCTCGCTGTTTTGTCTAAATAATTCGACAGATATTGCGACCACGTTGGCGGATTCACACAAAATTCAAGTACTCACCGACCGACAGAACCTCCCGTCTTCTTTCGAGGTCCACTTTATTACCGACGAGGATGACGCCGTGAGTAGCCATGTAATCGCTTTTCCACAAATAGAGCAAAGTCTCCTCGGCCACTTTTAAGCTGCTTCTGTCTACCACCGAGTAGACCACGACGTACACGTCCGGATTGTAGGTTGAACAGAAGGTCTCGACCTCAAAAAAAATATAGAAAAATCCACGGTACACGTCGACACTTCCGCAAACAGCAAACAGTTCGGTAAGTAATTTATTTCTCGCCGAGCAGTAAATTTCGTTGCAAATCAAATAATGACACCACGAAATTTTGCGATATTGCAATAAATTGTCGAACACCATGTATACGAATCGCAATATTTCATACGCCATATATTAAATTGCAATGTAAAAGAATAATTTATTTTCCGTTTACGCACATTTTGTTCATTCACGGGTCATACACCATTTATCATCGCGCGCGAGGACGTTTTTTTTCACACGGTTCACGCTGTTATATATTGCTCAAAAAAATTGTGGCATGGAAAAATTGTGGGCAAACATTGGCCAACTTTGACTGACAAGATAACTCCGCGAAAAATCGTATAATTTTGTTTTTAAATTAAAGCCTGAAATCTCTACTTTAAGATACTATGTTTCGAGTTTAATGTACCCCATTATAACCCCTTAAATCTAAGGACATGTTTGTCATATTGAAAATTGCAAAGTTTGACGGAATGCACGGACTTGCTACAATTCTTTTTGGGGATGCCGTTTGCAGTGGCATAAAGCTCGAACCTTCCCTTTTAATTAAAAAAAAAGCAAGTTTCTGCGCTTTTTTTTCGCAAAGTTACAGCACTTTAAAGTAACCCAAACTTTGCAATTTTTAATATGACAAACATGTCCTCAGATTTAAAAGGTTACAGTAGTAAGAGCATTAAACTTAAAATCGAGCCACAGTATCTTAAAGTAGAGACTTCAGGCTTTAATTAAAAAAAAAAAATTATGATCCTACAATGATTTTTCGCGGAGCTATCGTCGTTTCCATGCCACAATTTTTTTGAACAATGTATTTCTTGTATCTACGTAGAGAAGTCGCTTTCCGATTCATCTTGATATAAGTCGTAAATCCGAACAAATAATTCACTTGTCTCGTCACTTCCGCGTTATTGATCCTCCGAGTCTATTCATCTTCCTTAACGGATAAAGAACATGTACGTTTCTTTTACAAGCGCGTTATATGACGTATATTATATCGCTGTACATCTCCTATGTAGCGCCAGCACTTAATCGACAATAAAACTCGATAAAGATAGTATCGTGTTATAACTCTATTTACGAGTCGTTACGTTAAAGCATCCGATAAATTTCTCTCGGTATCCGGCGTTACTAATTCAATGCAATATATCACGCAATTGGCACGGTTCTTCGGCACATGAGTGGAAAACGTCGCATTTTACTCACCGACATCTCCGCGGCGGGATGATCAATAATTTCCAGTTCCGTTTCCTGGCCGTCGAGCATCACGGAGACGCTCTTCTGCCCATATTCTTCGTCTGAAAATCGATCGGAGCTTCGTGGCACGTCCAATTATCAATCAAAATCCCGCGACACGCGGCACGCGACAACGCGTAAACACGTGCAATTAGCCGGCGGAGTGATTAATGCGTCGCGCCGAAGAAGGCAACAGTTAGCGACCAAAAGAAACAATGACGCCTCTTTACGGGGCGATCATATTTCATCCTCTTGTACAAGTTAGACTTAATCCGCCATTAATTTTCCAGGAAGGAAACAGATATTTATCCGAAAGGACAAATTTAGTTGCGCCTGAAACCGGCGATAAAATTCAAGCAGGGCGCCGTCATTAATCGTTCTTTCCCCGAGGAAGCATTATGACGCAGACAGTGGTGGTATCGTCTCGCGGCGCACCGTCCGAAAGATACATTACCCCATTCGTACACGAAATATCGATAAAGCTCTCGGTGGAATGCCTCGGAAAATCGATACAAGGTGGGGTCAGCTTTGAAAGCTCGCACGGGTCGCCCGCTCGACCGGTACTCGCTACGGGTTCATAAGCGTGTGCAGTTTCAATAAAATCAACGTTGAAAGCCAAGAGAGTCGACCTCACTATAGCGGAAACACGATGGAAAATATGGTACGCGTAATACTCCCGGAGGACAAAGAAGAAGTGGCGAAGGCGGAGGAGCGGCATTTTCTTTTTGGGTCACGATATCGCTGCTTTCGCTCAAGAATTGTACACTCGTACGCTATCAAGCGGACCGTAGCTTATGACGTCCCGTCGCCGCGACGTTTATCCAAAAGATTTGACTGAAAACCCGCTCTTTCTCTCTTTCTTGTTTGCCGCGCGCGGAGCGCAAAAGGAATTTCGTATTCCCCGCTTGAGCATAGCGAGAGGGATAAGAGCTTACCGTCGTATCGAGCTTATCGAAACGAGTTCCGAGCTGCGCAAGGAGCATACATCGCAAGAATCGAGGGAGATTTTCATTTTGCGAACAGCTTATCGAACGGATGAGCGAATTTTCTCCGCCGCGGGGAGAAACAAAAGCTTAGCGCCGATGTATCGCAGACAATGCATTACAAGCGAAATTGGTTCCAAACGAGCTGCTCGCGCAAATTAATTGGCCGAACTTTGCATTCGCCGTTATTGTTGCGACGGGAGCGATCACGCACTGCGCGTTGCGACACTTCCTCCCTTGGCGCGGTTGCATTCTCCAAATTCATCGAATCGCGCGTCGCGCCGATTGTCAATCCCGATCGGTTATTTTGCATACGAGAGAGCGGGAGTATCTCGTGAAGAAATATCTCGCCGCACGGCGGGGAAATGTGGAGCCGGAGACGCGCGCGGAAGCGGCAAATAGAAAAGGTTAATGAGATGTAAGATGCCATCAGCGTACAAAATTAACTTTAACGAAGCGGTGCTGCGAAACAAAAGGTATTAGCGCTGTAATAATTTTAATACCAACGGCAGAATAATTAAAAGATGTAATCAAAGCACTTTAAGGGAAATACGCTTTGCGCAAATATACACCAAATCATCCCCAATCGATGCAAATTATTATTGATTCGCAACAAATGCAAAGGTCCTCCATCAATATTATATTATCAATAGGTCAATGGGTTTCCTATAATTAAATGCAAAACAACTGCGTACGATGCGCGTATCTGATGCATAGCTGTTCGCGAGCAGCAGTGCGAACCTTCTAGAAGCATCAAGGCCTTGTCGAAGGACATAGTCAGCCGGTAATTGTTGATGCCGATGATCAAAACATTGGCCTACGTGACAAACAGCATTGTTTGTACAGCAACGACGTTCGCACTGCTGGTCGCTCCTGATAGGCCTAATTAAATCGCGAGATCTATTGACAATTGTCATTCGTGGATCCATCTCCTTTTCGTTAGAAAAGGACCAACGTTCCGGTGCGCGCTCCGAACGAGAGACCAGTCAGTCGAATGCGGGAAACGTGCGAGCGAGTATTAAGTCGGTTCTCTAAAAGTTAATAAGGAGGTGTGGGAGTCAGAACGGAGTCCGCGCGATTACGGGTCTTCGCGATCCGCGTAAAATGTACGTGGTAATTAAGTGACTTTGCTCATTAAAGATCTTCACGTCAATTGTCGTTCAGTCTGATTTTACCGGCACCTATCAGTCACAAGCTGATTAGTGTTCCGAGCCGTCGGTGTGATAACGAAACAAGATTCGCTCCCCGAGCTATCGGAGGCGTACTCGTGAACATTAGTTTTGAAATGTAAGATGCGATCAGCGTACAAAATTAACTTTAACGAAGCGGTGCTGCGAAACGAAAGGTATTAGCGCTGTAATAATTTTAATACCAACGGCAGAATAATTAAAAGATGTAATCAAAGCACTTTAAGGGAAATACGCTTTGCGCAAATATACACCAAATCATCCCCAATCGATGCAAATTATTATTGATTCGCAACAAATGAAAAGGTCCTCCATCAATATTATATTATCAATAGGTCAATGGGTTTCCTATAATTAAATGCAAAACAGCTGCGTACGATGCGCGAATGAAATTAATGAATGAAATTAATCTTTCCGGTTACCGAATCAAATTGGATATGTCTGATGAAGGTCGTATACAGGCCGATCGGCGGAAATGTGCTCTTACCGAGGGAGGCGTCGTAAGCGCAGATGTAGTCGCTCGTGGTGAATTGCGCCGTGAGAGCGGTTTTCCCGACTTCCGATGCGCCCAGCATGCCCACTTTGTAACTAGCCACGCTGCCGGCGTCCTCCTCCGCCTCTATGCCGGAGAGCTGCGAGGCCGAGCTGGGGAAACGAGAAAAGGGAATGAAAATCCGAAGCGTGTGCGAAGCGCGTTGCGCGATATACGCAAAATTGCGAATGAATCACGCTCCGCGGGGCATCGCAATTTATTCATTCATACGCTAATTACGCAATTATGATTTGGTCGCGACACTCGTCGCTATTGTAAGAGATACGCGCGATACGCACGGCGACGAGTACAATCCTTTGTTAGGGTAATAGCGACGACAATTTTAGTCGGGAAATACGCTGTTTATTCAAGAAATATATATATATACACAATTCCGACAATTTTTATTAAGCTCACTGAGATTATTGTCGCTATTATGCGCGATGCCATTCACTTTTTTTACGATTCCGTGTCTCTCCGACTGCGAAAATGCTGTGAAAAATATGGAACGACCACGTGTTATATTTGCAAAAATTCAAATTAATATACTTAAAAGACTATTAATAATGTTCCCTCGTTATTATCAGCGTCATTAGAATATTCATTTCTATGTGTTATACTTTGTATGTAAAATCATATAAGCGCCCGTTTCTATTTCTGAAATAAAAAGCACAAAGAGAGCGAGTAAAACAGAAAGCGCGATTAAAAGAAATAAAGACCTATAAAATGAAAATCTGCACTTTTTAGAAGCAAGATAAAAAGTTACGGAACGCGATATGCCGCAAAGCACGTTGTAATGAATACCGAAGACATCATCTTTCTAAACTGCGTCTGTCTTCTTTTTTTCGGAAAAAAATCTATTCGACAAAAAATTTGCGAGACTGTATTTCGCATCTCGCGCGATCCAAGTTATTCGCGGTTAGACCATACGTCGGTGACGGCACAATGCACGTTTCGTCTTCAGTCTATCTCGTTCAATTCCACGGATTTCCACGGCGAGGAAGCACTCTCTAAGATTATACGACGCGCCGCGTCGTTTCGCCCACGCGTTCGATCGTTCGTCGCCGCTTTTTGTTGCAGCACGTTTGCCCGGGATGATCTTTTGGGATTCGACGACGTTGAAAATCGTCGTGCCGGGGGAAAATGCGCGCGGGGCAACGACGAGACGGATAGCGCCGTTTTTAATCCCTTTAAAAAGAACAGCCGGAAAGATGACTTTCTTTACGGCGATGGTCCGTCGAGCCTGTCGCAGCGCGACCGGATGTAGTTTACGCGGCGTGTAATTACCTGACGGGCAATTAAGACGCCCTTAAGTGGTCGGCGTAGTCGCGATTATCCGAAGTTTGCACTCGCATGGAGAAGTCGACAGGAGTAATTGAGCGCGCTGTTAACCGAGAGCATGCGAAGACCAAGTGGAAGACGATCCGCCGAATATCCAGCACTGCTGCAGGTTACATTACGCGATGAAGCGTAA
The DNA here is from genome assembly GCF_040581485.1 of Linepithema humile. NCBI lineage: Eukaryota > Metazoa > Arthropoda > Insecta > Hymenoptera > Formicidae > Linepithema > Linepithema humile. The sequence continues at coordinate 39,071,290 of NC_090128.1, forward strand.
ATAGCCGTGCGGGAAGATTCGAGATATCTCCGTGAGTCTCCGAGACAGCTCCTCAAACGGAAGTTACTGGCGATAAATTTAGATTCGGCATGTCAACTTTCGTGTCAAAGGCAAGCCGTTCTCGCAGGCAATTTCTAATTTGTACAATCAACTGTCTGTTAAATCAGATTTCCCCTCGCAAGTGCGACGAGCGCGCGATAATAATATTCCTTGTAATTTCGTTTCGCGCAAATTTTGTTTTGAAATTCCTTATGAAAAAGAAATCTCGCCTCTTTTTCTCTCGATTTTCGAGAAATGAACTAATGAAATAAACTGAGAATTATTCATATTATGCATCTCGGAGGAATCTATGTTTTACTGTAAAGCTATGCGAGAGGAAATATTCCACGCATTTTTCTTTGTTTTCCGAACTGGCGACGTTGTTGCGACGAAGTTGTCGAAGAAGAAAATAAACAGCCGGTATCCGGGATGGAGATGAAAAATGCGGAGGTGGATACACGCGCGTCTGCACGTGTCCACGTGGAAGATTATTTCCTAACGCGTCTCTCTTTTTCTCTCTCTCTCTCTCTCTCTCTCTCTCCTCGTTCATATGTAAATTATACTTTTACGCGCTACATTTATATGCGGTAGCCATAGAAACGAAGGTATCCAATTACAATGTTCAGCCGTTGTTTAGTTTTAGCCGCGATACCGCTGTAACCCTTATTATTATTATTATTCGAACAATATTCATACAAAAGAGAATATAATTATCTCCGTTCAGGCTCGCGTTCCCTTTAGCTAGCCGCATTAAATTGCACGGACCGAGAGAGTCTAGTCATTAGTACAATAATTTGGAATTACGGATACTTCCGCGCATAGTTGTGCGAACGCGCTGTTTATTTATCACACAACTTTCCGAGTAACGGAAACAATAATTCATCGGAAGTTCAATATTCTCGGAATAATTTCAAAATAATTTTCAGGGGTGTTGAAATGCGGTCGCGGCGGATCACGTATTTCCCCGCCCCGTACGATACTATACTGTCATATTATTCTCACCTAAGCAGCCTGACGTCCCGGGTGCTGCTGCAACTGGTGGAGGAAGTGACACTGTTAATGCTCCTACTGCGACGCGTCTTCAATAAATCGCCCAAGTTGAAGACCCCGTTCGCCGTGATGGAGAAGGATCGAAGCCTGTAATATTCCACGCCGTCTTCAGTTTCACCCTCTTCGCCACCCGTTGCGCCGCTGCGTTTTGTATCGCCCAACATTGGCTGCAACAAGCAATAATTACGATCAATTACGGCCGCTTGCGCAAATATTTATTTTATACTTGATTACTTTGGAGAGAGAGAACGAAATTTGATTTGAAAGATTAAATTAGTGAAAAAGTATCTATTGAACAATAACAATAAATAAGTTAAACAAGTATCTGCGCATCATTTTTTTTTCGTCGCAACATTTAATCTTAGATTTTTTCTGTTCGGCGCATGCAATCGACAAATTGCGCTTTGCACTGCGGTAATTTGATGCGATTTGTCGACGCGCTCATTGATGAAATTACAAACTGCACGACGTAAATTGATGTATGAAGTCTAACGCGCTTCACTGAATAGTGCGTACCATCGATATGTATCGATCATTTCATGTCGTCTTTCATCACTGCAAAATGAAGCGGAAAGAGACGGAAGAGAGGTGCGCAACGAACTCTTGAGCGCATATTAGGGTCACCGCGAATCCTAACGCATTCACTGATCGATGCAAACGCGTTCGCTGACGTATTCACAACGCATTGTCCCGACTCAGCTCGCAAGAGTTTCAACGAATTTGTGAACGAATGTCGATTTGCGTTTCATCGATACTTTCGTATCATGCCTCACTTCCTTCCTTTATCAAGTTCATTCCGCTTCTCAGATTGCAATAAAGCATAAAATAAATATTGACCACGTCACTCTATAAAAATAGTACGATTAATCTTCTGTTGTTGAAATCTGTTCTGCTCACGCTGAGAAGACTTAAAGCCAACCAATGTTTACGTCATGTCGAAGAACAGTTGCATACGTCGCCAATACAAATTACATCGACGCACCAATTTGCTGAGTTGTGAATTATTTAACGGGACGAGAACGTAGGACAATTATTGTAATCATCCACACAATTTTGAGGCAAAGGGAATATTCGAAGACCTAATTAACCCTGGAATTAGTCGGTTCAATTTAGACGGAATGTTGAATTGCATTAATTAATTAAATGTTTTTAGATGATAGCGATCATATAAAGTTACAAACAAATTTGACGATAAACCGAGAAAATAGCGTATTTTATAACCGCGTCTACATAAATTAGCAACAATTAATTCGGACGTATTTGAATGTTTGGATAATTAAAATGTTTGGATTAAATTAATATTTTAGTCAATATTACAGTTTAATATTGAAAAAAGAGAGCAAAAGAGAACTTTCACGATAACATATGTACGTAATAACGTATACGGTATTCTATGAATATAGAAAAAGGTCTACTATTGTAGTACAAGGAGCAATTTATCTCAACGCAATTTACTCTCCCTCAATCCATGATGGAAGTACCAAATTTTGCTGAGCTCGGAAAAAACGCTAGGGACATCTTTACAACCGGCTACCATCAAGGCAAGGGTTTTATCAAGTTCAATGTCAAGACGAAATCCAAGAGATTTCACATGATGAGTGACACAATTTTGAATTTTGAGACGTCGAAGGTAATTTTACGTTGTACAACGTGTCACGATAATTATTTTTACACAATTTTTTTTTCAAAAATTCGATAGAAAAATAAATTTAGGCAAATCCAAATTTCATTCGCATTACGTGAGTGATATCGTTCAAGCGTATTTACTTATTGTTTATTTATTTATGAAAAAAGCAAACAAGCGGCGCGGATTGCTACTTATCTTGCAAAAAATTTTGTGAGGAAATATAGCTGAATTGACTATTTCAAACGGCAATATTTACTTTTAATTACACATCGGATTATGTAGCCGATATGTGCGTCTCGCTGAACTCGAACACGTGGCGATTGCTCTCTTAAAAGGGGAAAAATCCGCGGAAATACGTACAGATTTTTATCCAAATATGATGTATATATTTATACGTTGCGCAGTATAAATTATATTTATATATCAATATTTTAATATACAAATATGAACTATTATTTTATAAATAAGTTTAATGAACAACGCTTAATTGTCTTTTTACAAGCGTTTCTCACACCGATTGAAACGGAAATATTATATACTATATTATGCTAGAACAATAGCAATAACCAAACAATCTAAGAAACAAGCATTGTGAAATTGAATGATTTATTCACAATAACACAATTTGGATAATTTTATTCACAATAAACTGATGATAGTTAAGCGGTTTAATGGAAACCAAATACAAGGCAGACGCAGGAGCTCTATTGTTGAAATGGACGACCGCGGGCGTGCTTCTTCTGGGATACGAGTTTAATGGACTGCTAATGAAGGGCGTTGATTTGCTCTCCGAGTGCGCTTACAATCCGGAAACGACTGCGAAAAGCGTGAAGGTCGGCTCGAGATTCGCCAGCGAGAGGCTCAACGCGCACTGCGAGATCTGTTGGTTATGTCAATTTCATTAGACTTAAGTAATTTTATATTAATCGGACGCGGTGGAATTAAAATGTTCCCTCCTGTCTGATAGAAGCGCCATTATCACATTTCTCGGCAAGATTTCAATTTCAATCGTTCTGCCGCGGACAATGCTCGTAGGTTTCCCAGGCTTCTCTGTGAAGCGAGCGGTAAAATTCGCGGGGCAAAAATTCATCCTCTATTTATAAGTTGTGCAAAGTAACGGCTTCAGTTAGGCTCGCTACCTGCGCGACGGATGAAAGGGCTTTACATTGTGTTCATATTTTTGTCTAAGGGATAAAAAAAGATTAATTATACTGTAACCCAAACCTTCCACCGACCTCGTCGAGAAAAAGTCAATTAAAGCCGCACGTTTTTGAAAAGAAAATCTCTTCAGCTCATATAATTAATATACTACAATATTGCGAAGCGTATTCAACAATGTTACATGCAAAACACTCAGCGGGAATCTTCTTTCACTTTAAAGCGAACTAATTTCCAAAACTGCGAAATGTGAGTGGCATATTCTTTTTCCAGAATAAAATATTTCGTCTGCAAATTAATATATCGGGTACAAAAAAATTACCGGAGCGTCGAGATACCTTTTCTTCGTCTTTAATTAATTACCTCGGCAGAAATAGTAGACACACTTGTACGATTTTCCTCCATTTTCTCTCTCCGGCGATAAATATAGAAGCTTAGTATAAAGATCGAACACGTGAAAGCGACTCGCTCGCTCATCTTCGATTACTTAGTTCGACTTTTCCTTCTCTCTCTCTCCCTCCCCCCCTCTCTCTCTCTCTCTCTCTTTCTCCCCGGCAAAATTCGTTTCCACAATCGTGCATGTTGCAATCGAGGGAAACTTTAATAAATAATTTCACCCACATACGCGTGCGGGGAAACTCCTTTCTAACTAATATCAGGTGAATTTTGCAGAAATAACATCGCGGCATTTCAAATGTTTACTAACAAGCCACGGACTTTCCGGGCAAACACGGGATTTCGACGATGACTACTGATACGCAGCGCATTCGGTAGTTTCGACAGCGATGACGGGATTGTATTTTGCCGATACGACAAGTTGAGAAAAGCCGCGCGCTCAAATTCCCGAGAGATAAAATACATTTTGCAACACCCGACTCGCGCAAAGCGAGGTGGATGACGTCCATTTAAATTCCAATAGGGGGAAAAAAAAAGAGTAGATTCCGTGGGAAATATCGTTTTGCGCGACGCGCCCGCGTGGGAATCGCGTCGCTCCGCGCGCGAAAATAATCCAATCGTGTCACATGTCACATCGTGCAAATTACCGAATTTCCCATTTTTTGCGCAGCGAACGATCTCAACTCAGGCACCAGCCTGCTCGGCTCGGTGGTGGTGAAGTGCAGGGATCTCTTCTTGGGCTATCAAGCCGGTTACGACACCGCCTTGAAGAAAATGACGACGAACGACGTGGGTCTCGTTTACGGGTGCACCGACGTCGATTTTCACTTTCGATGCGCCTGCATACCGCACGAGTACGGGCTCTCCGTATCGTACAAAGGTAAAAAAAAAAAAAAAAATTTCTTTCTCCTTAATATCCGCGATATTTGATTCTTATAGCCTTTTTATTCTACTAATTTTTTTTTGTCGCTGCAGAACTATAGATAAAAGAAGGATTCGTAATTATTTGTGCGCGCCGGGAAATTAGCAATGCTGAAGTAATAGCTTGAGCGAGATAACATTTCCGTGACAATTTCTGTTTGCTCCGTAATATCCTCTTTTATTCCTCGCTTCTTACTTTGCGTCGCGAAGTCCCGTCGTCGACGAACGGAACTGCTAAAGTACGCGCCGCCTCTCGCGCGTTAAGTAATGAGGTTTAAACGTGCCTCATTCAAGCGAATGTAATGAGATCCTGTCGCTTTGCGTCCAGATAGGCGGAATATGAACGCATAATACAAATCGTTTACACATATTATATACGGCGCACGTCACGGCGACGTTATCAATTTCCTCAACGGAGTAGAGGTGATAATTAGCTGCGTTAGCATGCAAAGGGCTTCTGACAGCGCCGCGTGATAGTGACACATAGCAAAGCCTGATTGTAAGCCGACACTATTAAATTCGCGCGAGAATTGCGCGACGAGAACTATGCACATCAATATCCTTGCTCCAAATTATTTGTTTAAAGTGCCGCTGTCAAGCGGCTATCGTTAAAATCGCACATCGACAATGTAATACGTCTCAACTTGAAAAGTATAATTATTTTTTTCAAATCGACCATTGAAAATCTCGGGGCTGTTTCGTTCTGTCAATCTTGATTCCTTGTTTGTTCAGTGAAGCCTGACTTGGATGTCGCGGCAAACGGCATATACGCGACACAAGGCGACGTGCAAAAGTGGACCGTCGGTGCCGCGGCGAAGTGCAAAATTGCCGAAAAGTCAATTCTGCGATTCAAGTTCAATACCGATCTCCAATTAGCCACGAGTCTCATGCAGAGGCTGTACGACGGGGTCACGTTAATTCTTTCATTCAACATCGACTGCGCGAACATCACCAGGGGTGATCACCAGGTCGGATTAGCGCTCAATGTCGAGGCTTGAAGCTAAAATTTCCGACAAATTCCGCGCGATGAGTTTTGTCCCGTCTGCGTATTGTGCTATGCAAATATCGTGCGTTTGTCGTTGAAATTTAACACTCGTCGATCTCGACCGGAAAACTCGAAAAAAAAAAGTAGTAACTATTGTATTTCTATTTTACGTAAGAATATTGTACACAGAAAATTGAATGAAAATTCAAGAATTTCCCTGAAAATAAAAAGATAAAATAAACTGGCTATTTTCGCTCAAATTAATTAAACTAATTATTTTGCACAAAAATCTCCGTTAATTACGGATTGTCGGCTTGACGATATTTAATTTTAAGCCCCGATATATATATATATGTAACGGTACACCGCGCGGTACGCAGAAACGAATGGATTAATCATTGACGCGGAAAATCATCGTTTCTTCGGCGACAAAGCCGTCGTGCCGTGTTGTTGCAATTTGCAGTTTTCAGTTTTGCGCTCCACAAACTCGCGTAACGCGAGTTTCCGAGGAAATTCGAGAAGAATAACAGCCGGGATCACAATATTCCCGGCTCTATTGTGCGCTCGGCCGTATCATTTAGCAGCCTCACGCATCCAATTTAATTCGCGAATGCGAGCCAATCGCCTCCGTCGTCATAGAGAAAGCCTTTCGGCGGCGTTCCGAGGTATCGCCGACAATAACCGAGGAAATTAACTCAGCTACGTGCGCCGCCGACCTACATATGTAAGTCTTATCGTACGCGCGCGCCCCGTTACATTTATTTGCCCAACCGAGGTCGTAAATTCTTTTACTGCACGAGACTCTTCCGTGTGAGAAATTTTTTAAAAGCACACCGCAAACTCACCTTGTGACGCGGAACCACCGGCATGCTGCTCGTCCTGTTGCGGTACTGTTTCGGGCCCGGTCCGCGGACTCCGCAGGGACTCGTCGGGCTCGGCCCGCTGGAATTCGCGCCCGCGCTCAGATGCGAGGACGACGACGCGGCGCCGGGACTGATGACCGGCGTCCTGGTGGGGCTTCTCGGCGACGGCGACAGGTGACCCCAGGGACCGGCCTCCGCTTGCAGAAATCTATCGGTGCGAAAATAGAGCTAGCGTTATTTAACGCGCGTGTTATAAGCGCGATATTTTCATCTCATCGTAAATCTGCGACTTTCCAATCAATTTATATTCCGCGTACGCGCTGAAAAGATGCAGCGCGCGGCGCTTTGAGATTTAAGCGCCCGTTGGACGGGTTGATTGCCGCGCGAACGTCAAGCGGACTATGCAGATCGACGATTAATCACTTTTACGAGGAACTCGACCTGTGCAAGTCCGGCGTGGGTCTGGCAACCGCGATGCTGCAACTTCTGCGTCGGGAGGGGATCGGCGACTTCGGTTTATCCACGCTGCTCTGACCCTGCGATCCCGAGGCGTGATGCGAACGGACCTCCACCTCGCTGCTCCGCCGCTGGAAAGTTTTCTTGTTCCATCGCCGGCCTTTCGCATCGACGCTCGTGCTGTCCAGCTTCCTGCGAAAAAAAAAATATGACGATACGATGAGCGCGTGTCTCTTCGCTGCGCAGTCCGAACGATGGACTTTTCGATGATTTCAGCGCCCGTTAAATCCCATTGGCGTCGTCATTGATTTTCAGTCAATCAAATTACTGTCGTTTCCACTTCGCATTAAACTTAGCCGACTGAAGATTTATTCATTAAGCGCGAGAAGGTAACGCGGAATCATTTCGCAACAGGCTCTAATCGAATTGTGGGAATCCCAAACGGCTTCAACCGCTGCCGAAGACGTCCCACGCGCGTTCGTCGCATGCCGCGAACCCCCAATGCGACGACACAAGCGCAACAATCCGTATAATCCGCACGATTCAGAAATGTAATTTCGAGATAAAGTTGCAGAATTTCCCGATTCTACCGCGCGGCGGCGAACGGCATTAGGTACCGGATTATTGTGCACCGCGGTTTACGACTGTCGGAATTGTTCGAACTGCTCGCAAGTTCCATGCGTTTGCCTATTACACATCCGTAATTCAAGCAGTCGCGCATGTAATGCCTTCACGGTGACAATATCGAGATTCGACAGCTAGGTAAGCTCCTATAAATACAAGCTTCGATGCTCCCCGTCGTTGATTATAATTTAATCGCATTACCTTGATCCCACCTCTATTTATAATTATTTAATGATACTGAAACAATCGATGGAACATGCAATTCTGTATTTAGCGCTTAATCAAGTCTCCAATATTTCAGTAAAGATATTTTAAAACTGTGTTTCTGCTTTTGCAAAAATAAATTTACCGATCTAGAAATATTTCAATTAATTAACTCCTTCATATTTTAGCGAGAAGATATTTTCATATTGTGCTACCAAATGTTTATGAACCTAACTTTACTATTTCCACATCAAATTATTTTTTCCCTTCTAGATTCTATTTCTCAATGCTTCGACGAAGAGATACTCGGTATTATTTTTTTTTTTTTTTCTTTACAAGAAAGTACGTTCTCTCAGTTAAATTTAAATTAATTTTATGAAAAACTGCGTTGTGTTTTATTTTATATTTACTTTGGTATGAGCTTGTCCTCGAGCATGCTGGGCAGGTCGTCGCCGTCTTCGGTGAGCTCCGCGAAGAAATCTTGAAACTTGTCCGGGAAATTGCTGAACGCGCAGACGTTCAAAGGAACTTGTTCCGAAATGTCTGGAGAAGTCCTCTCGATAGTCTTATAATGATCCGTGACCGTGGACGTTGCCATATATGTAGTCACTGAGAACTTCACACGTCGTCGTGTACCACCGTCGACGATTTCTCAGATTCGTTACAAAGTTGTCTTCTTCCCCATTCGAGCATCTCACGTGTTCTTCCGCGAAAACTTGGCAACGCAACTTTACAAACTTGCTGGTGGGAAAAGCCTGGCCGACGAATCCAATCATCAACGAGTTTCAAACATACGCAAATGCAGGCTCGCAATTAGCTTTTTGCGCTCCGTTAAGACTCAAAGGAGATTTTGCACAGCGCGAATGGGGGACTGTTTGATAATTTTTGATCAATTTACAAGGAGTTTAAAATAACGCACGAACGATTAATTAGCGCGAGGCGAGTCAAATGACGGATGTGTCAATGGAATTTATCGATTCTGCACGCTGTATGATAAGTAAAATGCAAAATAGTCGTTTAGCAACTCTATCACGCTTTCACTCTCATTCGATTAATGCACCGCTATCGCCGCTATCGAGCGACGCGAATCCATGATCGAAGTGTGCGTTTCTGTTCAAACGAGCGATTAGTACCACGAGGCGAATCCCGGGTGGAACGAGGGAGTCCTCTGTCCACGAGCGGACGCTTTTTTCGCGGCGAGGCCCAGGCGAAAACTGAAGCTCGCATGGTTGTTGCACGTCGTTCTGGCTCCGGCACCTTGCCGGACTTGCGCAAGCGTGACTCACCCCCAAAACTCAGCGGACGGGTGGATTCGCGGTAACGTCGTAAAAGTGATCGGTGTCCTCTCACCGGCTATAATCACGTAATTGTCATGAAAATGCAACGGCCAATAATTTAGAAATGGAAAACCGCGAAAATACTTCAACTTTATCCTTTTTCAAAATTATCGTCTTTTCTACGATAAAAAAAAAGCGCAAGTATAATTCGTACCAATTTACAAAATTGCCTTTTGTCCGAGAAACATTATATTAATTAAACATTTGTGTGTTTTTGTGTTTTTCTAGGGCTTTGTTTAGAAAAATATACAATAACGAGATTACCCGAACAATCTTTCCGGATTAGAGTCGTGTGAAACTATTCTCGCGTGTGCGTCACACGGATGAGAAAGGACATGAGAAGTAATTCGATCAACCAAGAGTTCGCGGAACACGTACCGATGGAAAAACCAGAAATAAAACGAAGGCCGGATACATTAGAGAAGTTCAAGAGAAGTGTAATTATCTCATGATAATGAATAATGCACGAAAAGTGAAAGAACGAATAAAGATCGATTGAAGTAAGAAAAAAAGGTAACGAAAGTGGGACTTGGAGTATCCTAAACCGATTAAAAACAATATCTGTTTACGCAACTCGATTGCGCGAGCTCAAACTCATCATCAGACTCGGCTCTCTTTACAGAGGAAAACCAAGTTCTTCTCTCAACTTTCACGAATGCTCAGTTTTATGCATATAGCGTTAACGGGGAACTTAGAGATTGTAAATAACGAGAAACGTTTGTGTATTTCCTTTCAGAATGTCTACAGTAGTGCAGAGAGCAATACGCTTTGAATTTATTAAAGAGCTCAGTTAGTCTCGACGTGGACCTGAGAGGGGTACGATAATTGAAGGAACCTCTCGTAAAGGATAGCTCGCTCCGTTTCAGGCTATCGCGTATCTCCTTCACCGTGACGGGAGTAGGGACGAGCATTGTTCAGGCTGATTAGTCCTGCAGTAGTTGACGGATCTTAGGTCGCGTGTAACGCGACGACGAACTATTTAGACACAATTTAGAAATTGTGAATTCAGGAAGGTAGAAATTAAGCTCGTGGCATTTTACGTAGATTTAAATGATTTCCGGAATAAATAATTTCCGCGGTTTCAATTTAGCGCGCAGCGAGGAAAGCTTTATTTTTTCCCGTTATTATATGGTACACAAAAACATCATTTCTATCGAACATTTTTAATGGAACGTTCTGAGAGAAAGAGAGAGTAAAAGATTATCAAGCAGTCCTTGCATAAAGACTTTTAATTATCTTTTTTCTTTTTCTTTTAATTGTCTTTTTTAGTAAAAATATCGTACTTTTTAATAGCATTTCTTTCCTTTAATTACGAATGTAAAGCCCGCGGAGCGATCTAACATTTGGATGGAATCAATTTAAATATTTTTCATGAATAATTCCACGCCATATGGCCACCGGCGTATAATCTCGAGGATTCGCAAGATCGATTGTTTGCGTAATGCGTTATGGTGGCGATAAAAGGCTCTGCTCTGCGTCCCAGACAGAAAATTGTTGGGAAATTAGATACATTACGAACAATATATAACAATCCATAGATATTTCGTACACGTGCGCGAGTGAGTAAATATTAATATAGCTTCGAACACGAGGCGAACTATTAGGTAGGAAATAGCAAACAGTGTCAATAGTTTCCGGATTCCCTCGCAGTCTGAGTTACGGAATTAATTAGCTTACGAAACATGTTAACACTGTAGCGGCCTGATGGCTTTACTTTGCATATATTTTCGTTGCTTCATTTCATCGGACATGCATTCAAGGCTACGGCCGCGTTGTGAATGAGACAATTACGTAAGATAGTTTCGTAAACTAAAAATATAATGAACGCAGACCGATAACTAATAATAAATAGCGCGAGATATTAAACAAACGTGGATAAGCATCGTGAAGAGGGAAAATATTATTATCGCTGTTTTATATATCGAAATATCATAAATATACCAAGCAAAAATTAACATAGTTATGTTTACAATTAATATTAGGAGAAAAAGGCGAAAAGAGCCATTGCAAGTTCTTCGTGCAATGTTTTATATTATAAAATTACAAAGACAAACGTTTCTGCCTATGTTAGGCCTTCGTCAGTGTCGTTACAAATAAAAATCATAATAAACGGTTTCACAAGTGTCGAAGCGTCAAACAAATAAGATGATATACGCAAGATGTTCTTGATGACAAATAATTTCAACGAAAAACTAGTTTCCATATAGCAGGATTGATAAATTGGCATTGTTTTTAATCCGAAACTGTATGTCCGAACCATGGAAGAGTCAAAGACCAAAATTATTCAACAGAATGCCTTCATAATGCATGGAGAGTTTCTTAAAATTCGTAGAGTCCATAATTAAAATTGCAGATATAGTTTAACTAAGTCGGATGGCTAAAATGATATATCATTTTAAAAACAATGCCAATTTATCAATTCTGCTATGTGGAAAATAGTTTTTCGTTGAAATTATTTGTCATCAAGAACATTTTGCGTATATCGTCTTATTTGTTTGTAAGGCGCTTCGACACTTGTGAAACCGTTTATCATAAGTTTTATTTGTAATGACACTGATGAAGGTCTAACATAGACAGAAACGTTTGTCTTTGTAATTTTATAATATAAAACATCGCACGAACAACTTGCAACGGCTCTTTTCGCCTTTTTTTCTAATATTAATTGTTAATTTAGTGAAGCCTTAGTATTATTATTAATGACAATTTTTTTTTTAACCATCCTCAACGTGTAAACATGATTTATCGTTTTACCGAAGAAGTTTCTTCCGTCATACGTTAGGAATTTTTCACAACATGTCAGAGATAGTAAACAAAAAAAAAAAATTATATACAGAAGACAAAAATATATGAAAGAGGGTTTTAATATTTATAGAGAATATTAAGAAACGTCACTTTTTATTCGTGGCTCTTCTCTTATTTACACTTTATCATTTATTAAGGATGAATTCCAAAATGTTCAAATATTGACCAAAGTGTTTTGTGTTAAGGTCACCAAAAAGTTGTGAAAATAATAATCAAAGGAGACATCAAAAAATCGAGTGATAGAAGATTAACCCGTGAATTTGTGAAGAATCATCGAACTTACCGGCGAGATCGATCGACGCACGTGGAAGACTTGCGAGAGAGATAGATAGAGAGAGAGAGAGAGAGAGAGAGAGAGAGAGAGAACTTCGGAACAAAACAAAGGGCGGTATTCATAGTCCGTTCTTATATTCAAGATCGTCTTAAGCACGAACTTATATTCGCTCTCTTCGTCAGACACAATCTATGTGTGACGAAGAGAGCGAATATAAGTCCGTGCTTAAGACAATCTTAAATATAAGAACGGACTATGAATACCGACCAAAGTGTTTCATGATAAGAGCAACAGCCTCCGGCGTACATTGATGATATCCTGTAGCAAATTGTAGCACACGTTGCTTTAAGCCGTGAATGTTTCGCTGTAGGAAACGTGCATCGCTTCAATTAAACTAGCTGAGAGAGACGCTTTAAATATAGGTCAAGTATATATAGGTTAGGTTTATACGCATTTTACATTTCTTTTCTCTATACTATTATTTTTTATCTAAATTTGTAATATTACTTTCTGTAAAATGCTCGTATTTATTTTCTACGTATTAATTAATATAGAATTAGAGCTGCGGTATGTCGAACGCATTTAATTATCCGTCGGTTTGTTCTCACGCGTATTCTATATTCTGAATTTTATGTGACTCGCCGATCCGATCTTATTGTAATTATCTTTTTCCTGGTTACCTCTATATTAGTGTCGAAAGTCAAAGAGATGGCTTGACAGGTGGTTTCCCGTTTCCGTAAATCCAATTCGTGTCTTAAGACGATAAGTGAAGGAGACGGGCGCGTGAAAGAACGAAGGGTTTTCGCTCGACTAAGCTTTCGGGGTGTCAAAGCTTAGTATTGACACATGTCACAGATTATATTACCGGTGAGCTGGATGCCCGTAATACAAACGCGTCTGCGAGGGATCGCAGCGCCTCTCGCCGTCCTTTTATCTTAACAGAATATGACCTTCGTTTAATAACATCGTCCCTGGGATCTTTGAAGTACCCGCGGGTTTCCTCTGTGAACCCGAGGTCCCGTTCCTCTTCCCGTCCGTTCCCTTAATTAATTGTCTCTGTGGGCGGAAGTTTCGGCGGTGTGCAATGTACACGCCTGGCGGGGTTTCAGTTATATTTCGCATTCAATTGTGTGCCTCGCAAATTTGTCTCTCCGCCCTCATAGAATTTATAGAATTTAGCTCGAGCTTTATCCCTAAGATGATATAAAAGTTAATCCTCGTGATCCTCTTAGTCGCTTAGTCACATAGAGAGCGCTTTTTTTTTGTACTTTTTCGCGCAAAGTCCGGCGCGCCCGGCTTTCTCTCCCTCGTCAGGCAAAATCTCACATAGCACGCCGTAATTCATTACGGCTACTGTAATTGTCTATCGTCCACCTAGATAGCGCGGATGTGTGTATTCACGGGGACACACAATACACGCGCGCGCTTGCACAGCTGAACAGGTGACAAGCGTGTCAGTCGACTCGGTGATTGGTTAGATCGATCGGATTGAGCCCGGCTAGTCGCTACCCTGCCTTCTCCGTGTCAGCAGTTTCAAGGGTGAGAGAGGCGGAGAGAGAGAGAGAGAGGGAGAGAGAAAGAGCGAACCGGGTGAGATAAAGGATTGGTGATAAGTGGCGAGGCGCGCGAGCGACGAGGGGAGGACGCGAGGTGAAGTGCCTCTTCACAGATCGGCGACCTTTTCGAGAGTTCGGCCAAGCGAAGAGACTTTTCCGGCCGTGAATACAATGTGCCGGCCTATCTCTGCTACACCCCACTGCTTATTCGGTTTTTTTTTTTTTTTTCTTCTTTTTTATGAGGTCGCGACAAGAGAAACGCGGCGTGTCAACGATGCATCGGCGTGATGCAGATAAGGCGCATCTCGCGGCTTTATGCGGAAAGGGCGACTAATTAAGATCGGCGTGCCTCTAGCGTGCGACACGGAAACGCTTTATTCGCCGCTTTATTCGCCGTCAAGACGGGGAGATCAGCAATGCCGCAATGCGCCCCGTCGGCCAATTCGAAAATTTGATTTAAGCGATCATTGTTCCACAAATTAGCCGAAAGGTCAACGGTGCGTTTCGGATTTCCCTATTCGTATATTCGGATCTCGATATAGAGATATATTGCGTGAAACGGCGATCGAGCGAGAGTGACCTCGCGTTTGCGAGGAACAGCTTTGCGCGGGATTGGAGATTGATATTTTTGGGACAAATTAGGGTAAATGGACGAACGACTATGTGTTCGTCGACGCATCACGGGTGAAAGAAAGAAGACGGAGAAAGTTATAAATATATTGAGATCCATCGCGCGATCGTATTTTATTCATAAACAATCTAGCTGAAAGCGTGCAAAATATTCTTTTGTGTAGGCGCCGTGGAACCGGGGGAGGGGGGGGCAGTGGGGGCGACCGCCCACCCAGAGATAATTCAGGGGAGGGGGGCGTAGCCTCCCCTGAAATTTTTCTGTTTTCTTCAGGTATTTATGATCGAAAATATTGAGTATCAAATATTTACATCAAAGATGGAAAAATGAGTTTTTTTTTTCTTTTTTTTTTTTTACTATTTACTCGTTCAATTTCGTACACGAAGAAAATACACGAGTAACGAAGAAAATTAAGCGCATTAAATTAATTAGAACAAAATATTTTTCGTATATTTATACCACCTACTAAGGGTGCGTTCCACTTAACGCCCGCAACGCTCCTAGGATTATTTTATCCTTGTTTTTCATCGAAAGTTAAACGAGGATAAAATGATTCTAGGAGCGTTGCGGGCGTTAAGTGGAACGCACCCTAAGCGACCTATTATTTGATGTTTGAATGGAGTTACACATATATATATATATATATATATATATATATATATATATATATATATATATATATGCATATTATGAATGTATTATGTATCCCCTTTATAAATTTTGCCCCCTCAGATGAAAAATACTTCAGCGGCGCCTGCTTTTGTGATATTTGAAATTATATTCTTTTGTGATATGCATTAGTATAATTTGTGATGAGAGTGGCTGTGCACGATCGCGAGTAGAATTTCCGACCAATTACCGGGAGGAGGCTTTGTGGAATCATTCAGCGAGAGACGTCTCGCTGCAAAGGCCGGGGAAGCTTTTCAGGTATTTCGTCGTAGTGGATGACGAAAGTGATGACGAAGGTCGAACGGACGCCCACGTTTAAAACGCGGGATAAAGAAAAAAGTAGAGGGTGGCGACGAAACAGCGCGGTAACTAATTGCCGTTGTTGCATGCTCGCGCATTTGAGCGTACAATGAGAATTTATCACGCGGCGCGTTGCGCGGCCTACCGGCACGGCGCGTCCCTCGATAAATCTTTTTTTTTTTAAAGTGGCGAAGGGATTTGAATGGGATTTTAAATTGCCGCAAGCGCTTTTATGCAACGTAGGATAAATTGTCCCCGTGCATATTCCTCGTGCCGTAGGACGCGAGGAAATTCGCGTAATTCCATTGCAAACGCGACCGTTGCGTACGCGCGAGATAAAATTTTTCATTTGCGAGGCTTGTTTTCAGAATTGTATATCAAATCAAGGACATGTGTATTAATTAATGAGTCCTCTGGACTCTCGCAGCGCCCTCCCTTGAAATAAAATTACGTCCGATCCTCCACTCAATTCCTTTCTCTCTTTTTTCGAAGGATAAACGATTGGAGTTCTTTAATTTGTCGGGGAAACGACACGATAAACGCTACGCGGAATTCCGGACGGTCAAGGTAACTTTGCGCTCACGTTGTTTTCTAATATTAACGTCAGACATAATAAAGCGTGATTAACGACACGGTCATAGACACTAAAATTGCGCCGAAGAGAAGGAAATTTTCTGCGCGCGAATTTACTACGTTCACATGCGGGGAAATTTCCGGGACGATACACCGGGGACGTAAAAAGCGACTCCCTTTGCCGTTCGAACGAGAGACGCATAGTGCAATATATAGTTCTAATTTAATGTATTAATAATTAAACGCGCCGAAACGTGGTTTCGTCAAAAGCTATAATGCACTGTTACACGCCGCAACTTTACGAAGTGAGTTTCTGAAATTCTAAATATTTTCCAAATCTTTCTTCGATAAATTTCAAAGATTGAGTTTGCTCATTAAGAATCGAATCTTTTAATATTCATAAATTATATATCGATGAAATTTTCCTTTGAACTTTTCTTTCCGCAACGTCTATGGTAAAAGCGCAATAAAATCCCCTTCTTCAAAACATTTCATCAATATTACCAAGTATTACTTTTTAAATATATTTCGCTCTTCTCCATCTATGTCGAAAAAATTAGACTCCGTTTCGTGAAGCGATTCCGACCGTATCGGAAAAAAGATCTAACAATCCAATCTATATCTCAATAAAGTTACTCTTCGAATATTATGTTGCGCAATTTCTTTTAACCGTAATAATATACTCGGAATATACGCGTGGAAGAGATGTATAAATTTACAATACGCGAATTCAAGAAAGCGGATAGTAATTAGCGACTCTTGCAAAATAAGCTGAGTTATTTGATTCGTAATTGGCGTGAAATCTAAAACAGACATTTCCTTCGAAGTTAATTGAGTTAATTATGTTTTTTCGCTGTGCGCGGATCGCGGAAATTCAGTCGCATCAAAATTACATGTACAACAAATATAAATGTTATACCTTAATTGAAAATAATAAATTTAATATTATTCATGCAAGAATCCGCGGCTCTCTACGTTGCGCGTCAGACGCATGCATTTGACGTTATAAATGTGTTAATGAATATACCCGATTTGTTTGGTGTGTTGCACAATTTTATTGTTCAAAAGGCGGTGACGCGTGTAATAATGTTTAAACGTTCACATACCGGCCGCGGACACGGCAATCAACGGGATAAATTTTTAGCTTTATATTTTCTACAAAACAAGCCCGCGCGTCCTAAATTTTTGATATCATTAATTTAACGCGGCGACTGGCAGTGGCCGTTGCCGATCGATAGCGATTATCGCGATTATTTCCATGGATAGGTATATCAAAGCCGACTGTTCGACACGGGGTGCTGTTTGCACGCTGCATACACGGTAAACGCTATGTTGCCTCGTCGAATCGCTTGTAACAGCAATGATAATGCCGGCCTAAATGGCGAGACTCGCCAAGTCATGACGCGGCCCAGTGCACAATTGACAGGCCACGAATTCTGAGAGATACGATTCGGGATTTGTTTCAGCGCAACCCACGTGCAAGATATCAGCGAATGCTCAATCGATCGGGCTGTGCCGCGATGCGTGTCATTCCACGTAGGCACGCACTATTTGCGTATCCATTATCAGCGGATTATCGGGGAGCAAACCCCTCTCCCAAATACGGGAAAATTTTTATTGCCACAGAATTCAGATAGCACTCGGTAGATCATCGTATTCGTATTTTCAAGTATTATTCTTCGTAGACGTCGTCGGTTATTTTAAATTCTGTGTTTTTTTTTAAAACGATTCTTAAATCGATTCGACCGATTGTCAGCTGCGATAATTCTATCAAGAAAAGAAATCTCTTGTTCGGCTAGTGCGCGCGAAATAGTGCCGTGTATGTAACGGGATCAATTAATGGCAGCTGGTGATTTACATTTCAAAGGCGCTTCGCGTTTGTCGTAACACGAGAGTTACGTTGTTCTCGAGGCGCGCATCGGGTGAGATACTGTCTGATGCTGTTGCTTTGCTCGGAGCCAATTCCCGGTGTGTCAAAGGTAGATCCGAATTTCCAGTCTACGTCCTTTGGACGTTTAATTTTGGTGCGCGATGCTAACGAGTGATGAGTTAGTTATGTTTGATGCACGATCGGCGTTCATGCCGACCAATAACATTCGGTGCGCACAATTGACATAAAAGTGCTGCGGGAAAACACTGACTATAAAATTTTATAGTTTATAAAATATTTAAAAAGTTGCGCTCGCGCGTTTTTTTTTTTTTTTTTTTAGAAATATGTGACCTTTTATTTTTTGCATATTTCTCTTTCACGGGAACGAATACCGATAACATTTTGAGATGGAAATTGTATTTGCTGCGCGAACACTTCGCTCGTTGGAATTCGCTTGAAAGCTCGTTTTTCGAAGATTGCGATTCGTCCGCATAAATTGACCGGTTAACGCGTCCTAATTATTCATCCCGCTCTTCACAATATTGCCTAAAAAAAATTACATTACCCGAAGAGAACAGAAGTGAACATTCGGAGAACATTTTATACGTACATCGTTTCGCTAGTATTAAACGGTAAGTTTCGCGGAAATTTCTGACGACGGCGATTAAGCTTGCCTTCATAAGTGTGCTCATTAGGCTTCGCCCTTCATTAGGCTTCAATTCAGCCGGCAACTCGCGGAGGCGCTGTAACACCGCCACTTTTCTTCAGCTTACTGAACATCTCCTTCCGCAAAAATGTAACAGAGTTCGGCGAGGAGTTTCTTTTTCTCGCAAGAGTCACCGGTGCCGAGCAGGAAAATGAGTCGAGACCTCTCGTCGCGAGTGCATCAATACGAAACGAATAATTCCACGTATTCGAATTTCACTGATGATTTCATGGTCGTCCTGTGTAAACGGTGAGTGCGCCGCGGCAAAGAGATCGGTAATGCGAGTCGGCGTGGACTAACACGGCATTGATTCCAGATCGAAATCCCTGAAATATGCCGGTAAACAGAACGGACTGTGGACGGCCGAGCCGAGCATCTGGGGCATTATCGGATACAGCGTACTTATTCCCATAGTTTCCGCACTCGGGATAATAGGCAACTCTCTGATTCTTGCGGTCCACACGAAAGCAAAGACGTATTTGAAAGCGTCGACGTACACGTACCTGGCAGGTCGGTGCGGAAAATCGACGAAATCAGCTTAACCGGTATTGAATTTAACGCGTGATTCGATTCATCCGCGCTCATGTTGGGCTTATCATTACGCGATGCGGGAAGAACCGCGATCATTAGCGGTGACAATTGTGCATTGCGAATTAGTCGCCCGCGGCGATTTGGTATGCTAAACAGAATTTAATCAACGTTCGATCTTGAAATTATTTTGAACGAAATTTTGATTATGCAATTTTGCATAAATATAAAGTGACTCGAGAATTCTACAAATTCCAATACATTTTATGTATAGTACTCGCGTCCTCGGATCTAGTCACTTGCATTCTGCTGCTCTTCTCCGGTTTAGCCAGAGGCGTTTTCCGATGCCGCAAAGGATGGCTGGAGTTCGATGCGTTCGTTTACTTCCCGGTCGGCTCCGTTGCCTCGAATGTCACGGTGTGGGCTATATTGGGCGTCAGCATCGACAGATTGGTGCTAGTTTGTAGGTAAGGACGCATGCGGAATGCAAATCCTTGGAATCCTACAGAATTAAAAATCTCGCTCCGCAAGAGCCGCAAATTTTATCGACGAATGTAGCGGCGCTTGAAACGTGCGCGTCAGACTTTAACGAGCTGTCCGATTCCCCGCAGCATGCCGAGATGCAAGCCACCGAAATACTGCAGCCAGCAAGTTGCACGGAAATTAATGATTTGCGCTACTTGCGTCGCTGTGCTGATCAACATACCGTACTGCTTTATGTACACGTACAACGACCACGGCGATCTGGTGACCACTGAGTTCTTCCACACGCGGTATGTGAGAAACACGTCTACGTAATCGTAATAATGCTCCTTTACACGCGTATACATCGCTTTCCACTTTCTCAAAATATTCCATTCACTTACCGAATGGCATCCGAATTTACGGAAATTTTCTTCCCATTTTGCCCGGCAAAATATTTCCAATATTTCTCGCAGAAATTTCAATTTCAGCTGAAAGCCTGGCGAAATAACAACCAGATGATCTTTGCAGGTGGTACAATCTGCAGAATTGGTTCCAATTCATCATATTTGGCATGATACCGGGCGTCTTTCTGCTTATCTCGAACGGCATCATGATCTACTTCGTGAAAAAATCTCTCAAACAGAGAGAGATGTTGCTGAAGCGCAAAAACATACGCGAGAGCAATTGTCTGCAGGTACGTAAACGCCGGTGGAGCTTCCAGGAAAATGTTTAACGCCATTTCGCGCTTAGAGAAACGGGCTGTGTCGAAATGAGTCTTAAGAATCGCGAATCTGATCCGTGACTAGTTCCGAGCTAGTGGCGAAACGCTGCATCTTTATTTGGACAGGAATCTCGATTTGAAACTTTCGGAAATCGGAATCAGTTCTGAACTTACGCTGCTCCGTGCCACTGCAGATCTATCCCACTTCAGAGCCTGAATGAGCGTTTGTACTTCTCCACTCTAAAGCGTCTCAGGGCGCAATTTGCATGAAACTCATCGGGACCCAAGTGGTATTCGGAAACAGAATCCCGCGCGAGTCATTGTTGTAGCGCGTAATTGGAAAAGTTTGCTCGAAAACCGACGACAACAGCACAGTCGTGTTTTTATAAGAACAATTATTAAAACTTCCTTGTCGTTTGTCGTACAGATATATCTATGCTTTTATTGTACGAATAAAGTGAGTACGATGCTGTCTGCGAATGACTTTAATTCACTTACTTACCTAAACGTGACAAACAATTGCATTTTTTTTTATTTATTACATTTGTTCGTTATAAGTTATTTAGTTTTGCATAAAAAATTATCCAAATTCCACTATTCCACCGCGAGACGTAATCAGTAAGCCGGCAAAACTTCGTCGAATAACAATAGGTCTGTTTTTTATAGCTGAACTGGCTGCACTAGTTCAGAGTTTATCTTTCTCCTTCCAATGTGGAGGGAAAAAGATAAACTCTGAACTAGTACAGCCAGTTCAGCTATAAAGAACAGACCTATTACCACGCGTGGTGAGAAAGTAAGTGCATTATAGCAAGTCATTTTATAAAATTAATTTTATACCGAAATTAATTCGTTTGGTGAAAACATTGGAAGATAGTTTTTCATTTACATTATACTCGTGCACAAAAATAAACTATAATATTACAAATAGAGAACATGAACTTTAAGGTACATCTAAAATTTAAAAAAAAGGTAAAGAAAAGGCGCCAAGTACACGCAAATCTTCCAAAAAAAAGTTGTATACACGCAAACCTCCCAAAAAAAGTTGTATATATAAACACGCAAACCTTACAAAAAAGTTGTTGTGTATTTTACCTAACAAAAAAGTTGTTGTATATTTGAAAATCAACAAATTACCTTTTTAAAAAAAGGTAAAGAAAAGGCGCCAAGTGCACGCAAATCTTCCAAAAAAAAGTTGTTGTATATATAAACCTTTCAAAAAAAGCTGTCGTATATATTATATATTAACCTTCCAAAAAATTTATCTTCCACAAAAAAATGTATATATATTAACAAATAACAAACCTTTCAAAAAAAGTTATTGTATATATAACCAAATAAAAATTTGCTATATATTCTGCCTATAAAAGAAATGATATCAGAAAATGACGCCAAGTTTAAATAAAAAACCTTTCAAAAAAACTTGTATGTATATATTTTAAAAAAAGTTGTATATACCAAATAAAAATTCGCTATATATTCTGCCTATAAAAGAGGTGATATCAGAAAATGACGCCAAGTTTAAATAAAAAACCTTTTAAAAAAACTTGTATGTATATATATTACGAAAAAGGATTATATTTATTATATTTAATTATATTTATTATATTTATTTATTAAAAAATTTTTCAAATTTAATCAAAATAAAAAAATATTACAAAATTTCGCAAAAAACTTGGCGCTGCTGTACTGAACTATTAACTTACATAAGATTCGCATCGCAATACTTTAATATGCTCCTAATCATTCCAACATACTTTAATCTATAGTATATGTGACGTAATACTATAGTTTAGTTTGGTGTATTAGAGCGAGTAGGAGCATGTTAGAGCAAGCGATGCAAACAAATTTCGGCTCAAACAGACTAGAGCGACGAAGCGGCAAGTGGCGATGCTATAGCCAATCAACTTACAATTTTACCGTAAGAACAAGAGTTTAATTGGCTATCGCGTCGCCGTTTGCCGCTCTGGTCAGTTTGAGTCATTATAACACTTAATCATGTAAATTGTAAAATTATTGCTCATTTTTATTCTCTATAATATTTTAAGATGTATTTAACATGTAGTTCAGTACAGCAGCGCCAAGTTTTTTGCGAAATTTTGTAATATTTTTTTATTTTGATTAAATTTGAAAAATTTTTTAATAAATAAATATAATAAATATAATTAAATATAATAAATATAATCCTTTTTCGTAATATATATACATACAAGTTTTTTTAAAAGGTTTTTTATTTAAACTTGGCGTCATTTTCTGATATCACCTCTTTTATAGGCAGAATATATAGCGAATTTTTATTTGGTATATACAACTTTTTTTAAAATATATACATACAAGTTTTTTTGAAAGGTTTTTTATTTAAACTTGGCGTCATTTTCTGATATCATTTCTTTTATAGGCAGAATATATAGCAAATTTTTATTTGGTTATATATACAATAACTTTTTTTGAAAGGTTTGTTATTTGTTAATATATATACATTTTTTTGTGGAAGATAAATTTTTTGGAAGGTTAATATATAATATATACGACAGCTTTTTTTGAAAGGTTTATATATACAACAACTTTTTTTTGGAAGATTTGCGTGCACTTGGCGCCTTTTCTTTACCTTTTTTTAAAAAGGTAATTTGTTGATTTTCAAATATACAACAACTTTTTTGTTAGGTAAAATACACAACAACTTTTTTGTAAGGTTTGCGTGTTTATATATACAACTTTTTTTGGGAGGTTTGCGTGTATACAACTTTTTTTTGGAAGATTTGCGTGTACTTGGCGCCTTTTCTTTACCTTTTTTTTAAATTTTAGATGTACCTTAAAGTTCATGTTCTCTATTTGTAATATTATAGTTTATTTTTGTGCACGAGTATAATGTAAATGAAAAACTATCTTCCAATGTTTTCACCAAACGAATTAATTTCGGTATAAAATTAATTTTATAAAATGACTTGCTATAATGCACTTACTTTCTCACCACGCGTGGTAATAGGTCTGTTCTTTATAGCTGAACTGGCTGTACTAGTTCAGAGTTTATCTTTTTCCCTCCACATTGGAAGGAGAAAGATAAACTCTGAACTAGTGCAGCCAGTTCAGCTATAAAAAACAGACCTATTGTTATTCGACGAAGTTTTGCCGGCTGTAGAATTAGATGTCTCCATTTTTCGTGTGTGTTAGAATGCAAAGCTTTTAATACGAGTTCGAATAGTATTCATAAAACTTAATGGAAATTTATTTAGATAAAAAAACAATGTTTGTACTTTATAAAATGTAAACTCAATGTAGATAGTAAATAAAAGATGTTTTAATAAATAAATATTATATTGAGATGCATTAATTGGAAATTTTTTTTATTAAAAAAGTTAAATTAATGTTAATGATATTGTAATTGTTCGTATAGTAAAAATTTATTTAGTGTTTTATATGAAATAAGAGAAATAGATTGTTTTAAAATTCCAAAAATCTTTAACTCATTTTTGTATAGTTATTACATTTTTAAATGCCAATAATAAATGCTTAAATTTTCTTTCTATAAAATTTTAATAATTTTCTGCCTGCATTAGTCTGTATTCCAGCGTTACCAATTCTTGGCTTGGGTTACCACGCACAATCAAAAGACCATGTTCATGTGCTGCGTAAAGCGTTCTGCGCAGCACATGAACATGGTCCCTCGATTGTGTGCGTGGAAACCTAGGACAAAAGTTTGTAACGCTGCTGTACTGATTATAAACATTTTAATCATATGGCAAACCTATTAAAACAACTTCGATATTTTTATCACTTAGGGAGGAGGATTTTTGAAACGCTTGAAAGCGATCATAATCGCTGAGCGGTTGCATCTCTTCGCGCGCTTGCATTCGGCGGCAGGCTGGATTGATACGCGCTTATTCGGACATCTTTAGTAATTAATAACTCAAATAACTATAAAATTTTAATATTTTTCTATGTAACATCTAAAAATTTAAGCAAATTTGAGCAAATAGCCAAACAAACGTAAGCGCGCGCCGCGCGGCTTCTCAGCGCTATCAGCGCACCTAACGTCAGAAACTTGCAGATTCCACCATCTGCACAAAGTACACTTTCTGTCCACTAATTAACTAACTACAGAATACTGAGAGTGTATACTTCTGCACTTTAAGATCGAAAAAAATTTTTTTTATGAAGAATACTATTATTTTTGATATACACTATCTTTATTCGTCTCCACAACACGTTATATATACATTTTACGATCGATACTAATATATAAATGTAATTAATATATACATCAAAACTGCGAGCTGACAGGTCTGAGCGCCGCCATGTTAGAATGACGCTGACCAATAAGACACGAGCGACATACATATCAACGCGACATACATCCTAGCGAGATGATTTTCTAGATTTCTCGACTTTGAATGCATATATTTATTTTTATAAAGCACACAGAGCAAAAACAAGCAGACTTTTCTTATGTAATTTGGGTATGCGCTATCGATTGAGCCTATTGCCAACTCAATCGGCCCAGCCGTTATCGAGATCCGATAATCTCGGCTCGTCTCAACTTTCGGGCTCGCGTAAAGATACACGGTCGGTCTTGCGCTTGCGTTGCGCGCTGCGCGTGAACTTGGCGCGAGACACTACCGTGTCTCTTGATTTAATATAAAAACTTTATATCAAGCTATTTTAAAAATATTTGCATCGCAATTTAATTTAAAATTTATTAAAATTTTGTAAATGAAAATAAATTAATTAAATAAAGAGATATGAAAGTATCAAAAAATAGAAATTATCGTAGAAAGTGTCAAGAGTGTCAAAAAAGGACAGCAATTATTTCTGATAATCAATTTTTTCGGCATGTTTACTTTTCCATTAAAATTGATGGAAAAAATTTTTTCAATTGACTTGATATATTATATTATCGATAATAAAGAAATCGCACATATTTGCTTTCTTTAATGCATTGCATTTTGTTTGCAATCTGCCAGGATCAAGCGCGGTTAACGATTATGCTGGTCGGCATTGTTTTCCTGTTCCTCGTGGGCGAGCTGCCAACTCACTTTGCATCACGTCGCAGCGCCGTGTCCCTGCTTTACGGCGGCGATGTCACTAAAGTTCACGAGACCTTTATGGAAAAGTGAGTGATTTTTGAATACGCAATATTAATATCATCCATAGGTCGGAAATGTCCGTACAGTTTTAGCTTTTCAAGCGAAAATTTGCGTGGGAATTCCATGTAAAAAATGTTATTAAAAATAAGTTGCATATAATGTTGGTTGTTAGATTTTTTAATTATTTGAAACAAAAGGGAGAAAAAGTATACCAGGACATATTAAGCGCCTTAATAATTTCTACTAAATCTGAAAGATCTTCTATTCCCGACCTTTCTCGGGTTGAAGATAAACGATGTATGAGAGAAACATTCTTTTTCAATTTTCAAACATTAATCGTTCACATTTGTTGAATGCCAAAACCGCTGTTACCATTTCCCTGAAGATTTGCGGACCACGCATTTTCGCAGATTTCGCATGTGGGCAACCCTCCTCAACGCGCTGGCAAGCTCGACAAATTTCATACTTTATTGCTTGCTGAGTCCCTGCTTTTTTATACATTTAAAGCGCATGTTATTTCCGGAGCATATCGTGAAGAAATCCTGCACGAGGGGACCGATAGCTTACTTCCACCAACAACCAGGAGGCAAAGCAAAATGTGAAATATTTGTGTTATAATATAAATTTTGTTTCTTTTTTTTTTCTAAATTGAAAGAGAAGATTGATACTTCGCTATTTGCTTTTATTTCTTTTTTGACATGAGATACATATTTTTTGTAACGCTGAATTAAATTAGCTTCTGCTAAAATAAAATACTTATTATTATTTTCGTTGTTACTTTATTGTGAACTGTATAATAAACATTATGCTCTTAAGCAGTTTTCACACATTTTGTAATCCTAACGCAAATCCGTAGCAGTTTATTTGTTTAAAATACGCTGCGAAAGAATTTTAAACAGAGCTGCTCAACTGAGTTGCTCGCCAGTCAACATCGCAAATAGCCGGCAGCAATTTCTGTATTTTTTATTTTAAAAAATCAAGGGATAGATGGAGTAAAGCGTGTTCTTTTCCGTGAAATATGTCATATTCTAAAATCGGCGATACGGCTTTCGGTATCAGCACGCGGAATATGAAAGTGATAAGGAGGTACAAAAATGGTAGGAAGTTATAATTAGTAGCGGATATATAACTGGCATGTATAATTAGAAAGAAATTCGACGACTCGCGAAGTGAAATGCGGACATCGCGATGACGGCGTTAAACTCCCGATTTCAGCGAGTTGCGCAGCTCTGGCTTAAAACTTGATGAGTTCGCGAAAATATCGGAAAGTATCCATTTTCTTGTATCATGAAAGGTTGGTTGATGACAAAAATATCGTTACATTTTTTATGCCTTCGTAACTTCTGCCGCCAAACTTTATCTTCGGAGATTGATAAAGGTATAAATATTTTTGATGCCGGTGGCAATGCTGTGAGCGATTGTCCACGTGTCTTACCGCGCTGTTTCTCGAAGAATTGTCGGATCGGGAGATAAATCAATTCTATCACACTTATCACGGAGCCGCCGAGGCAGAGGCCGAAGATACCGCCGAAGGATGCTGAAGCAATTTGCATGCCTTCATTAAAATCGTGTGGCTTACATTAAATCGATTAAAAGAGCGAATGTTCTCCATCGCTGCTTCGGAAACTTACCAATGAGCGAGTCCCAGCTGATGCTGCTCTCTTTACGATACTCGACATACGATACGTCACCAAAGAATACGTACGCGAAAGATATATTGTGCACGTCCAAATCATGTCTGCGGAAGCATGAGATATTAGTTAAATAAACAGTAATATCTTTGTCAAAATATAATGATACAAATAATTTCTCATTTGTAGAGAAGGCATTCTCGCTGTATGAAAAAATGAATGCACTCACGTTATATCGGAATCGAAGCCCACGTCATCCATCTTAATGTTTTCTACATTAATATGGTACAACATATCGGAGCATTGTGGTAGACACTCCCTGCAAGTTCCCTGCACAGTTCCTGTGCTTTTGACATGTTTTGATGTTGACTCTTGATTTAAAAAAAAAAAAAAACAATATAACGTTATACTCTGCGCAACTGAATATACGTGTATCTTATTGTAGCAATTTAATATGCGCGAAATTAAACTTACTTCGGGCATTCAAGAGGCACTCTATATCGGGAAAGTAACATGTCTTCATTCCTTTACCTGTCAACACGTCGAACATACCGGTGTCACTTTGATTATTTTTTAACGTCACAGGAATTATTTTAATGTTATCGCGTTCAAGCTGAATTTTGAGATCTCCGTTTGAAAAGTATCTGTAGAACAACGACTGGGCTTTCATATTTAAATGTTCAATCATCTGCGGACTTACGCATCTTCGGATAATAAAATGGCAGGCAGTTGCAGACGCTCTGTGTATACTTGGCTACGCATTCCGACACGCACGATTGATAGCTGTAATAGGTTTCACCCGGTATCTGCAGGTGTCCATTACAAATATGTGAAGTTTAGAATTTCGCGTGAACAAATATAGATTTTTTTTTCCCGTTTGGTAAAGGCATGCGTGTGTATTCACCTCGTCTCCGAAATAGCACAAACGTTTTTCCAGCGGTAGGTTGCGCAGATTCTCCGCGCTTTTGATGGAAGTACCGGAAACGGATATTGCCAAGACGTGACCAGGTGGCACGGAAGCGAACTGTGTGCCAATGTCGGGAAAATCGATCGCGTCGTGTATCATGATGGTGGCACCTACGTAAGGTCGCGAAGTAGCTTTGTACGTATCGCGCTCGACGTTCAAGGCAACCGCGAGTCCCACATCGCGGCCGCTCCCTGGAGCTTTCTGCACAAAAACGAGAGTACATACTGCGTACTTGTTGGAAAGTAAAAAAAATACCGTTCAAATAAATATTGATGTTACCAAAATTTCCTGAACACCCGGCAGATCCTCGGATGTGACATTAAAATCGGTGGAATTGTTGTAAGTGTAATCAGATCTAATTTGAAAATTAAAACGTGCTTGAATATGAAATAATTTAGTAGCTTGCTGAAAATAACAGTAGTTATTAGTGGCCATTAGTAGCTATTAGTAGTAAATTTGTTACTTTCAGCAAGCTATTACATTAATCTACTACTAACAGCTAATAATAGCTAATAATAGCTACTAATTAATTAATTATTAATTATCAGAAATTTGACTTGTGCTCGATGTTTAAATAGTAGTGGGAGTTGAAAGCGCAGCAGAAACCCTCCTTGGATTTGACCGTTTTGAAGATTTTGCTGCAATCGTAAATATGCCCGAGCCAGGCGCATCTCACTAGCAATGCGCTGCAAGGCTGCATTAACTGCGAGCAATATCATGGTTATTGATTTTAAATCAAAAATTTGCATCTTTATTAAAATATTAAATATATACCAATCCTTATATAAAATGTCGATTATTAAATATGTATATGAAAATAATTATAAAAACATGAATAAATTAAAATAATAATTACTAGCACGACAAGATATATATATTACCTGCAGCATAAGCGTTTCCACCGACATATCAAGATTATCGAGAACCTCCCTCGCAGTTACATTGCCAATCGAGATTTTATCAGGCCGGATCAGCTTTATAAGAGAGGAAAAGAACCTGTCGCTCTCATTTCTGCTAAATCCATTCGTGTGTCTGTTGAATCGCGCAGAATTGTTTCACACGAGATGTAATATCGGACGCGAAATTTAATTCCGCCAACCAAAATCGGGGAATCAATTTTACTTATATAAAACGAATAATATCTTACAGGTATTCAGCGATAATGTCGGCGTGCGGGCGATAGACTTTGTTATTGTTACATATGGTAACAGCTGGAAAGAACAGATCCCATATTGGTTTCGACGTGTAAATGGTCGTCACTATAGGATTGTTCGAATAATTCGCCCATAAACGTAGCATGAGTATAACGCAGAATATAATAGCGGCTATACAAAGCTGTCAAGCGTAAATAACAGGTCAGGCATAAAATATTCGATCAAATATCAAATATGAAATTTCGACAAATATATTAAATGCTTTCATGCTGGTTCTTTTCTTCACAATTGTGCGCGAGCCTCACCATAAACCAAAAGAAACTCTCGATTATCTTCGATCCGTTCATCGTTATGTAGCGAAAGCCGTGCAAGCTCGTATTTTTACAATAAACGTGAAGCCAATCATTTAAATACGTTCTTATGCTTTGTACCAAGCAATTGTGAGGTTCTACAATATTGCGATATACATGAATTAGTTTGTTCAATATGACAGAAAATGGAAAAAAAATGAAAATAATTTTAAAAAATAATAGAATTGATATTATAAATTTTAATATCTTACTGTATTTCGAATTTAACTTGGACCTTTCGTCACAATGTGTCTTCATGTCTCTCAAGTCTTGAAGTTACGAAAAATAAACTGGCATGTGCCAGGAGATTCGCCAAATGACTGAACGCATATCATAAAACGCAAGTTGTGTTATAATTTTCTCGACTAGCAACTCTTTGTTTCCGGTTCGGTCGCTACATGCCATTTAATTTTCTACCAATATTCCTAAGTAAATTCGGTGAAGAGATATTAGGGTTCGAGTAATGATTAATGTTTTTACATACTCAATTTTCGATCACTCGCTCATGAAGAATGTATTTATTCTGTTATCGTGAAGTTCTTTGTAATTTAAATACATAATGTAATTTTCTAAGTAATTGGAAAACGCACGGTTATTATTTTCCGCGGTATGACATGTTTGATGAACACGTTGTCTTGGATATGGTTCTACCCTAGCACTTGTGTGAGGTATTTATTATAATTTCGAAAATTAATTAAAAAGAGTTAAACTTAAAATTCTATTTATCGTATTTTTACTTAATTACGATGCGTGATATTGAAAGGTAGAAACAACGCTGATTCGTTCCGCTCGATTAAACTTGACTGGATGAAAAAACAAGGCGCATTTTTCCTTTGTACTAACTTTTATTTGACAAATAAAAAGTATCCGTTACAAATAATTGTAAACTGTATATCTTATACAGTACACACACATCGTGATACGAACGAGTGTATAGCGCTCTCGCTATCTCTCTCTCTCTCTCTCTTTCTCTCCCACTTATGATCAGTTTGCTCGCACATTATCTCTTTCAACCCTTCCGCGATTCCGAAAGCCCAACTGTAGTATATAAACCGGTTTATATCTTGGCGTCGATATTTTCTCCATGCATACAAGAGCACTCACAATCACAGACACGCATTTTACACATGCATACCATGGCGCTTGCCATTCACACACGCGTGCTTTATGTGCCTCGTCGTAAGTGAAACGGATTATAGTTAACAAATGTGTTAGACGAAAAATGCATTCACGCGGACGAAGCTTCGCGCGGTACAGTTTTGATTCAATTTTATTTTTATATTTCGGGTTTTCGCACGCCCGTTTGAATAAGGGACGCGGATCCCCATCCGTGTGGAATTCGGCGGATCAACTGATTTCCTGATGGGACTGTTCACAGATCAACAGACTCGATGTATCCTTGTCACATCACAACTAAGTAATATTAATCAAGTCGTTCTAAAATAGAAAAAAAAACAAAATAAACAGTAAAATAATGATACAAAATATATGCAATGTAACGCGTGTTACGCAAAAAGAATTTTGCTATTTTTTTCGGTGTCCTCTGAACCCAAATTTGAACAATGATGAACGGATACTTAGACGAAAAAAGAACTTTAAAAAAAAAAATTAAGGACTCCAACGTCACAGATGATTGCACTCACTTCTCCGTGAACAGTCGATCGAAATCTCATCAAATCTCGCGAGAATGTGGGAGATCTCTAAATCTATGAAGCTCGTCGCACATGCGAATTTACATATAGAGCGCGATCGCCGATGACGCTTGTACAATTTAATTTCATTCGATACACGATAGTTTGCCGAATGTTCATCGATCAACTCGCGCCACGTCCCTAATGTAAAACGACACACGCGACGGTCCTAAAAGCGCGACGGACGTGTCGCATCGCCTACTGGTCGATTACGCGTCTGTAATGGACATTTCGCCGCGATTCCAGATGCTTAAAAATGTCCCTTGTAGGCACCCTAGTGAGGGGGTGGCGTTTACTGACCAGACTAAAATGTATTCAGAGGAGAGAGAGGAAAAAAAAGGGGGGTATTTACGAATTAACTCGGGGCTGACCATCGGTGGCGGGAAAACGGGAAACGGCGATTCCACCAGAATACGTCACGTTTGGAATTACGTCGATCACGCTCCTTTTTTCTTTTTTCAATCCTTCTTTTTAATCAAAGGGTTGTACTGGTTTTAATATAGTCTGTCATAACATCATGACAATTCGATCTCCCAGCGTGCGCGTTTCGAGGACATTACCTAACTATATTTAGGCGCATTTGCTTTCGTGAGTTAAATTAAACTATTCGGGGCGGTTTTATTTTTTCCATTACGATTGCTCGCAGGGCTGTACTGAACAATGCTCATTTTTTTCAGCACAATCCTTTAATTGCACTTGGCAGAATTTATCTATTTGTTTAAAAATACAACCGTTCGAGCAATCGCACATGTTTCAAGAGTACTAGTATGTAGTACTATATGTTAGAGATATATTTACAGATTATGTACGCCGAATCCGGCTGTTATCTGCGAGACTGCAATCATATCTTTACACGAGAATCTTAGATGAGATTTTGGACATCGACGAGGGTGATCATGATGATAGCATTTAATGCAATACACCGGCGGCAACAGCGTCGTGATTTCAGAATAATAGTCGATTAAACTCGAATTCGCAGGTTCCTTGCGAAGCTCTGTACATTGTAATGCGGAAAAATAATTTTAGAGCAAATAAAAAACAAACTGAGAAACATAATTTTTCTATCATGCTCGTAGGAAAACCTATTAGTGGACTTGATCGATTTATTAAAATGTTACTAGCATATCGGATATCGTTGTAGTCAGTTTCGATTTTATCATCCTCTAAATCAACGTTCCCTCTTCGCCGATGGCGCCCCTTTATTTATGTCTCATCATTAATTAAGCCTAAATAGTTTTACTCATTATCGCATAACACTAAGAACGCCATTTTTATGCGTCTTCTATATAGATAAAGATATAATTAGTACAGATTTGGGGTGGGATACGATAACGCAAAAATATTCTATTATAATAATCGTATTATAATTATATATATATATAAATTATACATATATATATATATATATATAAATTATATATATATATATAAGTAGTAATAATTAATAATAATTATAATGTATCATAATAATAATGCAACAGCAGAAACGGTGTATGCGGCAATCAAAGAGGGGAAAAAGGCGTCAGGATCTTATGTACAGTTTCTCATCGCAAATATATCATCAGTTTTTCTTCTTGCAAATTTATCTAATGAAATCTTTCTCTCTCTCTCTCTCTCGCTCTTCCTCGCTGCGATCTCTCCCGTTCCTTCGACACTGTTGCCCTCGCATTCACTCTATGCGCATTTACTCTTATTTCAATAGGATTAGAATTTGTAAAGAATTTATCAAAAAGCTGGAAAGAAACGTAATGAGAAAAGTGTGCGTTGTCAAGTCTCGATGTTCAGGAGAGCCGCTTACGCGTGAAACGGTTTCAAATTGGCTGTCTCGCGCCTACGTCTCGATTGTTGGTTAACACACTATTACGGTTCGAAAATAAAACACATTGATTCCGTTGGGCGAAAAGGACAAGATCTGACAATAATCAAAAACGAAAAAAGAGAAAAAGGAGATTGGCTCTTCCCCGTGGAATAATGGCGCGCGCCATTACGGTCATTACAAAAAAGAATTTGGATTTCTTTCGAGTGATAAATACATTTTCTCGGGAATGCTAACATCGGGGAACACGGTGCGATTGCTCGCCAGTTTGAAACCCCCCGCTGTCGTATCGACAGTATCTCCGACATGATACAAATAAGAGAGTTCTATATTTAAAAAAAGGCCGACGTCAAAAACGGTGCTCGATTGGTGAATCGATTTACTTTGGTTGCTCCCCAGCAGAAAAATACAAGTCGGCTGTTTTAGTACGCTATATAGATTTATAAATGTCGAATAAGAGGTCTTCGTTTTAATTCGAGAGATTGTAAATTTATATAACATCTTAATATCATACTTGGGACGATCGGAGATTGGACGATAAAAACCACCCCAGAAGAAGTCGATTTATATTTCTCGTTGGAGAGCATTCTCTGCAGGCTGTAATGGACGACTACCATTCTCGAAAATAGTATCTCGCCATGTCAAGGTCACGTTAGCATCAACCACAAGCGTTTGTTTTTTTTTTTCTTTCTGGGAGAGGGTGACACTCGCGTGTGGTGCGGTGTATGTATGTAAATCCTACAGTTTATCTCGCACGCAGAACTTGTCGCCAGAAGTTGCGTATGGATCCCGGGTTTCTTCGCACGTGTTACAGCGGGTGCTTGCCAACATACTTGTTTCAGTTTCCACTTTCAGCGTTTATGTGTTTGCCCAAGAAATATTACTAAAAAAAAAGTTACAAAAGCGCATCTTTGGCTCCCCCCCTCCCGCGAATGCATCCTTCACCACTTAGTAATGATCTGCATTCTCGTGTACGCTGAAACAGAAAAATAGCGAAGATTTCGTTCACTCGAGTGCTGACAATCATCGAAATTGTAGGAAATTCGAGGACGAGGAAGAAAAAGTGAATTAAAAAGATATGGTTAGATATACATTTTCTCTATATATCAACTTGCAGAATTTTAGCTCTCTCACAAGCTATTAAATAGCCTATATTTGAAAAATGACTTTACAGTGGATCAAGTAAAAGCGCAGAATGATAATGCAAGCATCTCATGTCGCACAAATAAGATTAAATAATCGTTGAAAGCAGTAATTTAACGATATCTGAGCAATGCTACAAATGTACTTGAATACGCAATAACGATAGCGCTCTCGAAGCCTTAATCGTATTAGTATAAACAGAACGGAATTGGAATAGCATTATTAAAGATCCGTGACGATCCGAACATAAGTAGATACTACGGCGGCGTATAGATTACTCTGACCGCGATGATTATAGTCATATTGTCACTACTATTCATTCGAGCAAAATTACGACGCGTCGATGAGCAAACGGAGCGCAGCGGGAGTGATGTTAGTTCCAAAAGCAGGTCTCGGAGAGGCGGCGTTTGCGAGCGCCTTTGTAGGATGATTAGTGATTCCTTGTTACATCGAAAGTAGAACAACAAAATCACTAGTCTTCCATACAACGGTGCTCCATTTTCCTTTACGCTGGGCTAGAGATTCTCTAGCGCGTCGTTCTCCTTTATTTCCGTCCTCCACCATTGCGAGTGTTATATTCATCTCGTTCGTTTGGTTAGTCGGATTGTGTTAGTTCCTGGAGGTGAGATGAGATGACCCGATGCGATGGCGGCGATGCTGGTTATGAAGCGGATAAAATACGAAGGAACTATTATCGCGCAAAGAACGGCGGAGAAAAACACTCTGACGATCGAGTACGGCATATAAAATCGAAGAGTTTAAATGTTGCATATGTCGCTCAGAACAAAAATACCAGATTGACTCGATTTTGCACTCTTATAAATAGTTCATAAAGTTATTTTTATCATTCGAGATACAAGACGTAAATACGTAACATTACGTACATGTAGATGGTAATTTGTTTTTCTTCGATTTTATTATAACAAATTTTTTTTGTTCATTATATAAAAGTGTTATGCAAAGCTTCGCAAAATTATACCAAAGTAGCAGCGCATTAAATGATACGAATTACAATATCATACAAGCTGTTATATCGCATAATTTTTATGACATAATTAAAAGTACATGCTTAAATGTAAGGTTACAAACATATCAACAGGATCTCGTAATATACGTCTTCTCTTTTTTTTTAGGAGGATTTAATCAAGAGCTTCGTCTTTATTTGAGGGCGCAATTAACATTAAGTATGTCTGATTCTAAATTTTGCCGACATGATGTAAAGACAGCGGTTTGTGTTAACATGAGATGAGAAGCAGATATATACCTACATTTAGCAATAAGGTAACAATACATAATGTCGTAATAATTACCTCTGCTGCAGCAGGTACTGGGCCATTTGTATCTGACTGGGAATCCCGGTAATAGTGATAATACGATCATTACTGCCAGGCAGTGGCTCGTCTATAGTTATTCCAGCACCACTGTCGGATCTGATCTTTCTGATCCTCGCACCACCCTTGCCGATTATGGCCCCGGCCAACTGTAAGTAAGAACATTTTCTTTATTACGTGAAAAAAAAGATCACATATATTTTATTCCAATTTATAAGCAATTATGGTCGAATAACTCGCGATTAGACAAAACCAATACTCGTACTTTTAAGAGGAGTGAAAGAAACACAGGAAGTAAATATAATGGACTTACGTCTTTAGGAATGGTGACCTGAGTGCTAGTCTTGTTTCCACTCATATTACTCTGGTTGCCTTGATTGTTTCCACCCATAGGTGGGCCACCCATCCCCGGGTTACCGCCGCCACCTAAGCCATTGGGCGCGCCTCCTTGCATTCCCCATCCATCACCTGCGACAAAAAGAACATTAATGGACTCGTGTGTCACGTGTGCACACATCTTCGACGACGCGCGGCAATTTAACGAAATGTTCATCACTAGTATCTTAATTCCCATCGGATTTATTCTAATGTTTCTCACGCAATTAAGGATCCCCGGACTTCTCAATTCAAACGCTAAAAGATGTTTCATCATCTTCGGCGCAATGGATCATCGGGATTCTTCCTTACCGTTGTAATTTCCGCCGCCGTAGGGTGGCGGTCCGCCTCGGTTCCCGCCGCCGCCGTATCCACCGCCGCCGCGGCCACCTTCGTAGCCGCCACCGCTGCCGCCACTGCCACCGCCGCCGCCTCCCACGCGCGAGTTACCGCCGTATCCGCGATCTGGCGGACCGCCGGACATTCCACCGCCACCGCCACCGCCACCGCCGCCGCTGTTTCCGCCACGTGGACCGCCTCTTGGTGCCGGAGGGAAACCGCGGTTCATCTCGCCAGGACCGCCGCCACGATTGTCGCGTCTTGGTGGCATTCCGCCGCCGCCGCCGCCGCCTCCGCCGCCTCCGGCGCCGCCGCCACCGCCACCGCCGCCGCCGCCGCCACCGCCGCCGCCACGACCACC
This sequence comes from Linepithema humile, assembly GCF_040581485.1. NCBI lineage: Eukaryota > Metazoa > Arthropoda > Insecta > Hymenoptera > Formicidae > Linepithema > Linepithema humile. The sequence goes on from NC_090128.1 coordinate 39,108,281, forward strand.
GGGCCCGCCGAATCCACCGACTTTGCCCTGACCGCCATCGGCGCTACCGTAGCCGCCGTAGTCGTCGGCATAAAAGTCGTCGAAGTTATGAGGGTCGTACGGATTGTTTACACCCTTCAGTGGCGACTGAAAAATAAAAATACAACGTTACTCTTTCAACGTTGTTTCAAAATTTATTTCTAGATAGACTATACAGGGTGTCTCATTTAACTTGAGACACTAAATATTTCGAAAAATAAGCATTGTACGAAAAAATGTCCCAAATAAACTTAATATTATCAAGGGGGACATCTGCCTGTGTAAAAATTAACCCGCCCCCACTGCCCCTTAGAGGCGGGTGGCAACTTTGAAATTTCAAATAAGAACCCCCATTTTTTATTGCAGATTCGGATTCCTTGGAAAAAAATACGTAAGTTTTGTCCGAGACATTTTTTCGAATCGTGATAGATGGCGCTGTAATCAGTGAAAATTAGTTTTTGCCATTTTCTCTCACAATCGGGGTACTTTATTTCGGTGAGTCCCCTCGCCTCTCACTATTCAATTACAATAAATGCTCGAAATAATGACTTTCCATTTCGATGCATTTATTAACTCGAGCTTGGAATGCTTGTACACATGTAAAAAGTGTATCTGGCGTTATTTGTGCGTAAGCATATCTAATACGTTCCACCATGTTTTCTCGAGTATTTACAATATTACATAATGTATTTGGTACTTCTGTATACACTTTTTTTTTAAGGTAACATAAAATTATTTCAACTTTCTCCTCTAAAGATAAATAATCCATTATTTATTTGCTAAAATAAAGAACGCGTCCGTAAAAAAACAAGTAGCTAGCGTACCAAAACTATGAGGCATCTACATATGTAGTAAATTTCTGAAATACTGAAAATACTGAAAAGGAGAAACAAAATAAATGAAAGAAACTAAGTCAGAACAATTCTTCAATAACTGGATTCTTTAAATTTCAAGTCAAATAAATTTCAGTAATACGTACGCTAGCTACTTGTTTTTTACGGACGCGTTCTTTATTTCAGCAAATAAATAATGGATTATTTATCTTTAGAGAAGAAAGTTGAAATAATTTTGAAATAATTTAGAAAGTTGAAATAATTTTATGTTACCTTAAAGAAAAAGTGTATACAGAAGTACCAAATACTCGAGAAAACATGGTGGAACGTATTAGATATGCTTCCGCACAAATAACGCCAGATACACTTTCTACATGTGTACAAGCATTCCAAGCTCGAGTTAATAAATGCATCGAAATGGAAGATCATCATTTCGAGTATTTATTGTAAACTAAAACAAAACAGTATTGTTTTACTTTTCAAAAAAATTGTTGAATATATTAAATCTTTCAAAAAAACCTGTCGTATAGGTATATTAAAATTTTCAAAAAAAGCTATTCTATATACTTCTTACAAAAAAATGTGGTATCAGGAAATGGCACCAAGTGGGACTAAAGAACTATGAAAAAACTTGAACACTATTGGCCGGAGCACAGACTTTTGCATAAAGCATAACGCATAAGCATAAGGAAATTGATTGGTCCATTTCTTTATGTATTTGCTTATGCTTATATATAGACCAATCAATTTCCTTATGCTTATGCGTTATGCTTTATGTAAAAGTCTGTGCTCTCGGCTTATTTCTATAAAACTCTTGTACATAAAGCTCTCGTATATATAATTAATTATATTATATACTATATTTTATCATATTTTACATGTACTATACTATATATACTATATATATTATTAGATATACTATATATATTATAAAAAAATTTTTTAAATATTTAAAAAATTAAAATATTTATTAAAAAACGCAAAAAAACTTGGCGCTGCTACAGTAAACTACATGTTAATTTCATTACTTTGAGGTGTAGCAGCGCCAAGTTTTTTTGCGTTTTTTAATAAATATTTTTATTTTTTAAATATTTAAAAAATTTTTTTATAATATATATAGTATATCTAATAATATATATAGTATATATAGTATAGTACATGTAAAATATGATAAAATATAGTATATAATATAATTAATTATATATACGAGAGCTTTATATACAAGAGTTTTATAGAAATAGTGTTCAAGTTTTTTCATAGTTCTTTAGTCCCACTTGGTGCCATTTCCTGATACCACATTTTTTTGTAAAAAGTATATATTAGGACCTTGAATAAGTTCTCGCTGTTTCTAATAGAATAGCTTTTTTTGAAAATTTTAATATACCTATACGACAGGTTTTTTTGAAAGGTTTAATATATACAACAATTTTTTTGAAAAGTAAAACAATACTGTTTTGTTTTAGTTGTGATAAGAGCGTGTACTTGGCGCCTTTTTTTTACCTTTTTTTAAAAAAGGTAATTTTTTGATAGATATTATTTCTTTTTTTTTAATAATATATATACGACAGTTTTTTTATTTAATATACATATACAACAATTTTTTTGAAAGTATTAAAAGACCTCGAGTTTCCGCTCGTGTACTAGCTTTCCGTTTATGTAACGCGTCGTTAAGCACTCTCGCGACCCGTTCGATCGCGTGCGCTTACGGTACGCTTAATAATTTTCTTTCACCCATTCGAGACATTACCTTTCGTCCGCTTTTCCGATAATTTCTCGTCTATCAAAAATTGAGGCGTTTTTTTCTAGTTAAAAATTTCGCAAGACCACGCAAGAACGTAGTCAAAAATTGATAGAGAGCAAACCTCTTTTCATTGATATAATAAACAGAATGAAATATTATAGCTTATTTATCTGTTTATTAATTTTAGTATTAATCTGTTTTCTAAACATAATTAATCATGCATTCTTTAGTTATTGATGTTATCTGGTGGAAAAAAAAACATACTTATTTTATCGATAATGATCGTAATCGCTGATTACTTAATCGAGAAATTTATCGTAACGATTCGTTGATATCGATAATAGCAAAAGATATAGTTGAAATTATATCAACGAGTCATTTAAATTATAGCTGTATTTGCTATAATTGCATTATGTTTATAATTGCATTATGTTTATAATTGCATTATGTTTATAATTGCATCATGTTTATAATTGCATTATGTTTATAATTGCATATATTATTATAATTGTATTATATTTTAAAGGTAAAAGATTTTCCCTTCATTAAATCGTACGTTTGTAATATGCTATATCATTATCGTTCGTTACTGATATTACAATTAGAAGTTGTGTACGTCGTTAAGTAATGAAGTATCGTTAATTATTAGGTATAGCATTCTATTAAACAGCACATGTTTCAAGACTTTAGTGTATGATTTGTCTAAAATAAATAAAATTAATTATCAAGGTTCAATATTTCTGTTCTATGTATATACTAAATTAGTTCTAACAATATTTATCATTTCCAGTCAATTTCATTTTGTGTTTTACAAGATTTTTTGTTTAGTTTATGTTTATAATCTTTTTTCTATGGATAAATAAAATTCAATAATATACCTAAAATATGATATAAACATTTTTTTACACTTAATTCTCTGCCCACACTGTGATGTGGATAATTTTGTTGTCAATCATAGCGTTAACTACAGAAGACGACTTATGCTATATTTTTTAAAATATAAAATTGACTGAAAATTACAAATATTGTTGAAACTAATCTAGAATACTCAGAACAGAAATATTAAACTTTGAGCTATTCAATTTTATTTATTTTAGACAAATCATCCTCTAAAGTCTCGAATCATGTATGAATAACCTGCAAAATAAAAAATTTTCAAAGGTGTAATAGATACTTACTAAGGCATTCACATTCACCAACATATCACTTATTTCATTTAATACGAATTTCTAACAAATTTGGTCACTCGCACTACACTGCTCTGGATTGATAAGCAGTCTTGAGTGTGCACCAAAGTAACAGAACAATGTAGTGCGAGTGACTAAATTTGTTAGACCGAATTCACTATTATTACTTTTTTATAACACTTTCTGATCTGAAAGGTTATGTAAAAATGTCAAATCGTAAGCGCACGCAGCGCGGCTTCTCAGCGCCATCAGCGCACCTAACGTCAGAAATCGGAAACTGGACATTTTAGCAGGACATTTTAGCTGGACATTTTTATCGTATTATTTTATATTGGCGCGAGACACTACCGTGTCTCTTGATATTTTATATAGACATTTCGACTTTGGACTATTATAACTTTTTTTCTACAGCACCTACAGTAAAAACAAGCATACTTTTCTTATATAATTTGGGTATGCGCTATCGATTGAGCCTATTATCAACTCAATCGGCCCAGCCGTTATTGAGATCCGATAATCTCGGCTCGTCTCAACTTTCGGGCTCGCGTAAAGATACACGGTCGGTCTTGCGCTGCGCGTGAACTTGGCGCGAGACACTACCGTATCTCTTGATTAAATAGTGAGAGGCGAGGGGACTTACCGAAATAAAGCACCCCGATGGTGAGAGAAAATGGCAAAAACTAATTTTCTGATTACAGCACCATCTATCACGATTCGAAAAAATGTCTCGGACAAAACTTACGTATTTTTTTCCAAGGAATCCGAATCTGCAATAAAAAATGGGGGCTCCCATTTAAAATTTCAAAGTTGCCACCCGCCCCACTCCCAAGGAGCGGTGGGGGCGGGTTAATTTTTACACAGGCAGACGTCCCCCTTGATAATATTAAAAGTTTATTTGGGACATTTTTCCGTACAATGCTTATTTTTCGAAATATTTAGTTGTCTCAAGTTAAATGGGACACCCTGTATATGGCGCCAGTAAGATAAAAGATTTTTAACTAAATAAGACACATCTAAAAATTATACAAAATATTTATTCTGCATAATTAACAACTGACAGTTGCATGTTTATAAAAAATCCTTCATGATAAGTTTCGCGTCCAAGATTCACAAAATATTCCAAAACTTTGTCTCCGATTTTTCTTAGCTCACAATAAATATTTCGATTATCATTGTTAAAAAGTTATTGATGTATTCTTTTATTTTTTTTTTTCTTATATAACATCTATATTGTATATATGTATCTTACTTTACGAAAACTCTCGTGGAAAGGTAAATCGAGTGCTCTTAGAATATATCATTATGTAGAGATTATGGTAATAATGAATGCATGAGAGGAATTCAAATGCTACGTAGAGAAGGATGTGAAATAAATCATATCGGCGTGTCTAACAAAAAGGATCGCATTTGCCAACACGTGCTAGATGTAATGGCGTAACCGTCGAAGATTTATGAGAAAGTCATGATCTCGTGGTGTACTTACGGTCTTAATGGTGGCGATCAATTCGCGTATGCATTCGATGCACGTCGTGGGTTTCCCGCAGATGCTGATGAGGCGATCCGTGCTGCGGGGGCAGGTGTTCGAATAGATTTTGATCCTGGCTCCGGTTTTCTGGAACACAAAAGATATTCGGGCACGTTAGACGACAGCCATTTAAAGATCGGAGTGAAGATGTCGGAAAACTTCCCGCATATTTATTTGCATTGGAAGGGTGAAGTAAGGATCTTCCGTTACGATCGAAAAGTTCCGCGGAATCGAGTAGATAATGATTCGAAAGTTCGCGTTTACACCGAACTCGGGTGCATGTCGCACTAGAAATATGGATCTGTTGACTCTGGGAAGAAACCTAATTTTATATTTTATATCTATATTTCTTTCTTCTTTAATAATTAAATTTCCCGTTTTCGTCAACTTTTCCACCAATCTGATCTTCATCCTTCACCAATTACTGATTTCAGCTGAGATTGATAATTACAAACGGCGACATCTACAACTCTTTTTAATTAGTATACAATCGTAAGTCACGACACCCGTCTATTCGTTCCCTCGGCAACTCTTGTCCATCTTCCGGTTAACGACTTAACGATGCTCGAATGTTTTCGTACGTGCCATACTAATCTACACTCCTGTTCTCTTCGCCGCGAGATTTCTAAGTAATACTTTCGAGACGACAATGGTCAGATCGCGTGCTGATAGTCGCTTAACGGTCCGCCCGTATTTCCCGAGATCGTGATCACACGCCACCGTACAAGTACGAGTGGCGGCAAAAATGCAGCCGCTCGATGGCCCTTCAATTTTTCTCCGGCTACTTCGTCTTGTCGTTCGCGCGCCGTAAAATAATCAACGCGCAAACTTTTGTTGCGCGGGGATAGCGAAACGGGGCTGTTATGGTAACCTTGCACATTTATAGAAGATGAACTGACAGAAAGTGATGTACTACATGCGATGAACGCGCAATAGTATGCGGAGATAGCTTTGATGCGAACAACGCAAAAATGAAAAATTGCCGATAACATCGACAGCTTGGTATGCTCAAACGCGAAATATCCAAAACAGATAACAATCTTGCTCGTGTGTGTGTGTGTGTATATATACGCGGCACAGCGTCCAGCAACTGTAACATTGTGCGGAGAAATCGCGCCGTTTAATTACGCAGATCAAAGCAGCCTCCCAAAACCCAGCTCTAGCCTCTGTACAGGTCCATTCAAACGTTTTCGAAGTAGACATTGAGGCCTACATGCGTATCTGAATACAGCGTTAATTTCGAGTGGGATGAAGAGCGATAGATTCGGGAGAAATGCACGGACAGAGGCAAAAAAAAAGAGAGAGCAAATGCGGTTTATGCTCCGAGTTTGACGATAGTTTGACAAAGTAGAAAATTGTATGTTTTTGAGGGAGGATGAAAGGATTCGGCGTGCATGCCGCTTTAATTTTGCGAAAAATGAAATTCGACGATATTCGATAGCCGGGGGAACAAACGGCGGAACACATAAGTCGCTCGCAGATACCTATAATTGATCAGCGAAATTAAATAAGCGGAGAAATGAAGCTGAGAAATAAAAGCTTGTCACTTGTACAGTTTTCCGATTCGAAGGAAAAATCGATGGAACGCCATTGCACACGATATACGAAAAAGTTAGACATGATTTTAATCAGATAGATTGATCGCGATGTGACAAGAAAAGAGAAAATAAACACAATTTCTTAAGCTTGCGTTTTCAAGTCTGTCAGCATCGTCGCATTCTATATTAGCTAGTCGAAAATGTACCACTCGATCTCACTGAAAACAAGTCGCTTTACTTTATTTATGTATTATAACGCCAAAGTAAGATTTATTGCGGGAGTCGGCGGAGCGACTTTGATAATTAATCGACGAAGCTGGAGAGAGAGAGAGAGAGAAAGAAAGAGAGAGAGAAAGAGAGAAAGAGAAAAGGGAGAAATAAAATGCGAAGATGAAAGCTTCTCGTTGTAGTGTTTCTTGACTCGCGTTTCTCGCAAGCAAGACGTCCCGGGGGGATTCTCGAAAGAAACTTCCGCTAGCCAGACTTTCAGCCTCTCTGACATTCGATATCAGTAAACTTGAAAAGAGCATTACAGATCGATTGGTGCCTTTGAAGAAATCAGGGTGCCATAAATAGTCGCGTAAGTCATTAAAGAGCTGAAGTATTCCGTAATTGCGTGACGGAAAGCGGGTTATTTTGAATCGAGCAATCGAACAATGATTCATCGACGTTCCACCGCGCCGAACGAGAGCTTCTTAAACGTAATACATTCTTGATTGTTCCGATGTGCCACGACTATATAGATTTTCAATTTTCCGGAAAGTTTTAGGAAGACCTTCCGAAACTTTCCGCGATCGCCGGACTTTCTCTTCAGTTAAAATTTTCCTGAATATTCAGGAGTCAAAAGTAATTAACCATCTCGTAAAAGTTTCAAGGTTAAAAACTTGAAATAATTATGCCATTTTGCGAATTCGAAGAATTAACGTTATAGATATAGAATAACTTTTAGCCTGATAACTTTCGCTTTATCGTTCATTTTACGCTTCTTATTCGAGGATTGAGTAATTATTTATGCGAAATACGACTTAAACAAAGACACGGAAAAATTTATATCAAATTTACGGAAGGTTACGGGTCTTTGTGCGCTCGTGTTAATTCAGCACGAACATCCGAAGGATTTCAAAGTCCTCGGACCGAGAGGATAACCATATGAGAGGGGCTTTGTGAAGATGAACCGCATTGCACCCAAATTCGCATTTGCTTAACAGTGCTCCGCTGCAGTGTGGCATCCGAGGTGCAGAAGTCTAAAGTTTACAAACTTCCGCGCGGTATTACCAGCAGCGTGATGCACTAATCTAAACAGTCGTCCCGTTCAATTCAACGCGACAAAGTTCCCATCCCGCAGTAAAGTTCCACACTGTCAACTGCACTTATGTAAACGCTAAGCGAGTCGAGAATACCGCTCGATACTAATTTCGATATCTGTCTTACTGGGGCGTTAATGATAACAATCTCAGAATCACATTGTGTTTACACGCAAATTTATTTTGTTAGCGTAATTCTTTATATTTTCCGCTTCTCATATCCATTTTTATATTTCTTGACTTTGATTCGTATCAGAGCTGTTGATTTATTATATTTGGAAATTAGAAATTGAAAATTTAGCAGATCTAATTGATTTGTTATTTTACATAAAAAGTAATTCAACACTCAAAAAAATATTTCGCTGATGTAGTTAGATTTCTAAATATCGCAACAAGAATGTATCGCTATTTTTCGTATCTGTGAAAACATTGTTTATCACATATAGAATTTATAGCAGTAATGTTCTAGCAATAGCTTCTGAAAAATTTAGGTACCATTGCTAAATGTTATTCATTGCATGATCTAACACGTGATTGATCTTATATAGATAGGCGCTTTAGAGAAACTTTCTTTTTAAAGTTCACAAACAATACAGATATATATTCTGTTTCTGTCATCTAAACTGATTAAGTAATTACATATGCAATATCACAACAGTTGCTAATCATTTATCTGTTTTAGTTAATTTTTTACACCTAGAAAATTTTAGCTATTATTGCAAGATCATTTTTTTGAGTGAATATTATAAGAATTATTCAAATGTATAATTCTTACAAAATAGTAGCAAAAACTAATTGTAAACAATTAAATAGTTTTAGAAAATTATATTTTAACAAATAATTAAATTTGCGTCATTAACAGAGCTTCGAAATTATGCGATTTTCATGTTAAATTCTCCAATTTTTTTGCAAATCATTCCTGTATAATTTAACACTTAATAAATTTACATGAGATCATAGTTCACCTTAACCCATATATATTCATGTCAAAACCTGTTTGCCAGTAAAGAGAGTGATTTGCTGTATTGCTCGCTTCTAATTCAGCAGTAGCACCAGTGACATCAAAGTGATATATTACGATTTCAAAAATTGCGTTGTACACCGTAGCGAAAACGCGTACAGTGTATTGTGAATCGTCGTCTTTCTGGAAATACGTCCACCTTTTCCAAACCAGGTAAGCTTCGATACGAATCCTAACTATGATTTATGTAAATATTAAAAACTCGATGAATCATCGGAGTAAGTAAAATGAAATTCTCGTTTTACAAATCGACATACCGTATCGCCAAAGTAGATTTTCAAGCTTTCTGGACTATTTCGGCAAATATTCATTCCCACCCGACACATTTAGACTAGTGAACTAAAATTTACATTCCGCGATCGGAGTGACGATGCAGTATCGATCGGAAATCCGAAAATTGAACACTTGGGCGCGTTCACCCGACCTACATAAATTTTGTCGAAATAAATAATAACAATCAATTAAGTACGAATATAATTGAGAAACGAGACGTCCTACGTCAGCCGAAATTGAACGAGGACGTCAGGAAGATCACAGAATAAATAGATGTGACCGTTCAATATCGGCGTGGGCGGCGTATTTCGCCGGAATACCGACGGAAAAATACGCGGGTACTGAAATTCGCCGCGTACGAGAAACCGTTTCGACGTGCAACCTGACAGCGCGAGAAACCCGCTTTCGCTATTTGACGTTCGCGCGAGAGAGGAGAAATTGAGCGGCCGGTGCAGTGACTCCGAGAGCCGCGTGAGATAGCGGACGCGCGACATCGTCATCGTCGTCGAAGCTCCTTTTGCCGTCGTCGTTTCTATACAGCCTGTTTTCCCTTTCAAAGTGCCACCATATCGGGAAGATCGCGCACACGCGTCATTGTTCGAAGGTGACGCGGAGGGCATCTCTGAAGCGACATTCGGTAAAACATTTTCAGCTGCCGTATAGAATATGCCATATAGGCTGAGTTCCACTTGGTGATCGCAACGCTCGCGAACATTATCTATCTTTCTTTAACTTTCGATGAAAAATTCCACAAGCGTTGCGATCGCCAAGTGGAACATACCTATAGTTGTACCATAATGGAGCGTACATTGTTGCGAGGCATTTCAAAATTTGATCACCCGGCTCTTGCCTGTAAACGATTTTCTTTGCAATTTATCTTCCCAGTGCACCATGACGGACGTTTATACGGCCGATGAAGTCGCGCATCACGATCATGAGGGGGATTTATGGATAGTGATACATGGGAAGATCTACAATCTCACGTCGTTTCTCAAGGAGCATCCTGGCGGCGAGGAGGTGCTGCTGGCGCTAGCGGGAGAAGATGGAACAGACTGCTTCGACAGTATCGGTCATTCTCAGGAGGCGTTGTTACTGCGAGAGAAGTTTTATATCGGAGAGTTAGTTGGCGGCCCGAGAAGTCAACCAAGCAGAAAGCAGGAAACGAATGCAGGTTTGATCATTTTCTTTCCTGTTTCGATTGCCCTTCTCGACGCTCGAATACGAGATACGAAAGTTTAAGCAGCAATATAAAAAAAATTAAGTAACAGATTCTTCCTTAATAAATATTTATATTGCCTATTGTCTTGTGTGTGTAAATATATTCAATTTTTTTAATGGCGTCGCCATTTTTCGATGTCAACACAATTAATGCATTATATATGTAGATTTATAAATAATGTATATTTACAATTTAACAGTTAAAATTAATCAGCAATGGAAACAGCCAGTGTATAAAGTAATTAAAGTCAGTATGACAAATAAGTGATTGCCGTGTAATGACTATGATTCATTACCGCGCATAAATTGTCTGCCTTTATTGTCACTTTGCTGTAAGAAATATTTTTATTTCATACAGAAAGACCAGCAACGACGGCCAACGATGACTGGCAACGTAAAGCCCCGAAAAAAGGGACATCATCATGGCTCCCGTATGCTTTAGTTTTCGCTATTATATTTTACTATTTCTGGTTTTAATATAATGATAAATTTCATGTGCGGGATTCGGTCAACAATTAATTTGAACAAAATACTGGAATATGCAAAGTGCAATGTTGTACGAAATTTGCTTCAAAAATATTAAACTTATTCTTCGTTAAATTTTTCAAATAATATATTGTCTTCAGCAACATATAAAAATCTCCTTTTTCTCCGTTTTCTCCTAAACCTAATGTTAAAGTATATGTATATCAGTAAACATTTAATCATTTCATTGATAAAATATAGATAAGTATTATATATATAGATAAGTATATATGTATCATTCACACTTATCATTGTTTGTGTAATTAAATTTGTGCTTTGTAATACATTTTAAATTGAGGCAACCACGAAGGAGAGAAATAACATAATATAAGAAATAATAAATATAAGTAAAAAAAAAATTGATTGCAAAATAAGAAAAGAAATTAACAAAATAACAGCTAGTGTAATTCTTCTCATTCTAATTTATAATTTTTCACACGCAAATAATATTCAAAGTTTGTTCTACTGAAAATGTGTCAAGAAAGAAGTGTATCATCTATATAGTGTTTTAGAATAATAATTACGTGTTCATTTAATGCTAGAAAATTTCCATTTTACGGAATGACAGAAATCAAAAAATATTCAAGTTATAAAATATTGTCGATATCGAAGCACACAATCGGCGTGATTATTTTTTTATAGCCATCAATTCAAACTGCTAGGAATATTCGCCAAGGAGAATCGCATTAGAAAATGTCTAATCAATATATTGTGTGTAGTTGACTCAATGTCACGAGCAAAATACGATCGGCCATCGCGCTTATCTTCCTGCAGCATGTACATGAGCAAATACGGCGGCGTCACCGTGACTAGACGCTTTTACATATGAATCGAACATCATGCTACATAATATACGTGAGCGCCATACGCGTAGAAATAGAAATAATACAAGCTGCCTTAGAACCAGGCATTAAGAAACGTAATATATTATTTTCATTGCATATTTTCAAGCTACAAGAGATATTTTGCAATTTAATCAAATTATCATTATCGCAAAAAAAGAAAATGACATGAGAGATAATTATAAAAATGATTTATCGATCTTCGCGCTGACTTGTTCAAACTGTTTAGAGTATAAAAAGTGAATTTATTATCACTACAAATATTGTTAATTACTATTTTCTTATTTGTCCGACATTGCGGATAGATTTCAGCTAGCTTTTGCATTAGAAAAGATCTAGAATATATCCAGTTTTCTAATGCACCAGCTATGCGAACCTACTTTACTGATATAAATAGCGCAAGTAAAACGCATTGCAAAAATTCTATGCAATAAGTGCGTTGATAAATGTTCGTGGAATTAGCAAAGTTATCTTATCAGTCAGTGAAGGACTAATCCATAAAATAGTATCCATGAAAGTGAATATATACTGTGCAAAGTTATTTTCGTGATTAACATAATCTCGCATATTTTGGAATTGTTCCAATATAATATATTGACCGATTATTCGTATAATAAACAGCTAATTATGCTTGATATCATTTAATATTGCCAATTTCTCAAAGCAGAACTCTGATATAATAAAACATTCAGAATCTTATTGACTTCATTATCATAAATCAAAAGAAAATTTAACAGGTTTTTGCGAAATTACAATTCTTACGCACAATTGAGTTCGACTTTTCAAACCGGTTCTGACGTGCCGCCGTAAATCCGACCTACAAACATTGACCATGATTTAATAAAAAAGATCTAACATTGGCGTGTTAGACGTCTATGTGCGTACATCCAGCGACTGCGGCAACAGAAGCGTGTGATTACACGGTTGGCAACGTCGCGACCGAGCAGATAACGTGGAAAACGACTGTAGTGGGGCTGAAGAGAGCACGTAGCGGAGATGCAGAGAAAGAGGGGATTATAAAGTTAGTTCCAAGCAGCAAGTGCGAACTTCACAGTATTTGTGCGAGCGCGGCTTCGAGAAGGAGAGACTCGCGCAACGTTCCGTCCACGGAAATCACGGCGATTTCGTATCTGCGCTTCACCTGCGTTGCTGCCACATTGCGTTCCTCCTGTTTGCAACAAAACGGACGTTCTTGCTCCAGGAAAGCGTCGACGCGCACCGCAAATACCGAAGGAAGAGGAGGTACGTTCGAAACGACTGACGATCCGTACTCGTCTGTCGCAAACTCTCAAACAAGCACTTCCTGCGTGAGAAGGGAGACTCGACGACCCGTTTATGTCAGGGAAAATGTGGGTGGACTCTATCGACCCGAATGCACTTCACGAATTCGTATCTTGTTTGTTCGACGGAGATATCTTCGTCAATGATGATCGCAGTTCACGAACGTTCGCTCGGGGCGCTGAAGTTTTGAGCCAGTATTGCGTCACGAAAGCGCAAGGTTCGCGAGGGATCTCAATTAACTGGACCGGACGTTGGGCGAAGTTTGATTATTGTGGGGAGAAGGAAATTACTTCGATTACGGTTATAATTAAATTATAGTTGTGATTCAAAGTTTCCCCCCCCCCTCAAATTGTTTGTTGATCTACCGGGAAATACGGCAGAGAACGAGATATAACTTTCGGCATCGCAAAGTTTCTTAAGCTTTCACTTAAGGAAATATCTTGCCTGAAAACACTTTCCCGTATTTTCCGTCAGGAAATTACTCGAGGTAATGCAAATTTCGGAGAATCTATTAACTAATGGTTTCCAATCTTCTTTTAAGATCGGCGACACGGTGGTTTCTTCTAAGAGAAAACTTCTGTTTACAGATGGAATTTGCTCCAAGGTAACAGAGTCGAAGTGATGCTATTTGAAGTAGCGATAGACAAGAACATTAATATTCCATTTATCTTATTATTGTATTGCGTGTGAATTAAATATTCGCTTTTTACGATGCTAGTTGGAGTGTGTGAGTTTTAAGTGATTTATGTTGAGTCACTCAAAAACATCATTATGCTAATAAATTATGACATACTGCTGGATCATTATTATACACGCCGCGTTATTGGTATATGCTGCATCCTAGAATGTGATAGTGTGCAATTGAAGACTCGTTACGCAATCAGTCTTCGACGACCTCGGCTTGATTGTATCAAACACTTCATTCCTCGTGCACTGTGAAGCGCGTGCACTGTGAAGCGCGTGCACGATGTTCATGATATTTAAAATAGTTTTCTAGTTTTTTGACCTTAATCTACGGTCATTAGTTTTTCTTACGACGTTATCAATCGTCGTTTTCTAAGAGAAGCAATGTGAAATTTGTTGTTGATGAAATGTCAATACTGCAGAATCTATATTTTTTTATAACGATTATTGAATACATTCTCGCTGTTGAAATAATAAATAGTAAAGACTTGACATTTTATGCCTCGAAGAAATAAACAGTTCTAACCGATATTCTTTGTTGCTTTTAGGTAGATTGTACGAAGGAGAAGTAGCTAAACATCGCCGAGACCATGGCTGGAGAGAAGCAATTCACGAGGAGCGAGATCGAGAAAAACAAGGATATCGACAAGGTCTACTTGATCCTGCACGATAAAGTGTACAACGTTCACAGTTTTCTCAACGAGCATCCGGGCGGCGAGGAGATATTGCTGGATCACAAAGGCAAGGACGCTTCCGAGGACTTCGACGATGTCGGGCATTCGAACGATGCCATGGAGTTGATGAAAAAATACCATGTTGGCGAGCTCACCGAATCGGATAAGACGAACAAATCGCCGAAGAAAGGCTGGGTCGCGGGATACAACAAGGATGCGGAGAAGAGCGGTAAAGAAAAATCCAATTCTATCTACTTAATCGTCGCCGGAATCGTGCTAGCAGTCGCCCTCATATATTACGTGTATTAATCAGCAGAATGTGTGAATGTGTAAGACTGTGACAAGTGGAAGAAGTGAGAATATTATTCTTGTATTATTACCGTAATTTCTCTACGTTTTCCAAAGCGTTATTATAATTATTAATTTCTTGGATAGACAAGTTTCACTTTGTATATGTATTTTTTTTCTCTAGTTCTGTCTTGTTCTGCGTTTAACCGGGTGCCGTTAATATTATTATAATTAATTTCTTGAATAGACAAGAGAGAGTTTCACTTTGTATATGTATTTTTTTTCTCTGGTTCTGTCTTGTTCTGCGTTTAACCGGGTACCGTTAATATTATTGAAATATGCAATATTTATATAAAAAATACGTCTACATGTAAATAATATACAGATGAGCATAATTTTTTATAGCTAGCAATTTTTTTAAGCATACTTTGATACACGCGCCTAGGCGCTTCATAGTTTAATTGCGATGCACACTGTTACGTAAGCCACGAAGCAAAAACAAATTTTATCTTATCAGAATGATTTCCATTTAGAACATAGTATGAGTTATTTTAACGAAACAATTTGTACGCGAACAAAAACTTTACAATAACGATTACAAAATAGAAACAGAAAAACTGAGCTAATGAAGGTTTATTTCTGCACTTTTAAAATCAACGTGGACATTCAACTTGTAAAAATTGTTAGAAATAATGGCTTATAATGCGTTTAAAAAAATACTTTACAATACGTTCAAAACTTTTTAAAATAACATTCGAGAATAAATCACACTTGAATTACAAAAGGCCAAAAAGATATATAAATGCTTGATTATTCTTATCAATTTTGTGAAATGCATTCAGTGTTATTACGCGTGTGATGTTTTAAAGAATTTCTTATCTGCGAACTGACCCAGATAACACTATCGCTTTTATATAGCTATGCTTTCAATGTGTTATATAAGTTAAAAATAATGACCGTTCTTTTATGGATTCTTGCAGCTAAACAGCGATATATATTAATTATCAATTTATATATGATAAACAAGTAATATTTTTTTAAAATACGCAAAAAAACTTTTAGCGCAATGATCTATACCGCCGCAAGGAATCGCGACGCAAAATGTAACGATTGCTAAAGAAATCTTATATTTTTACAATACACTGTATTTTTTTTTTTTTTTTTAAATTTAATTATCCGTAAAAAACACAACCGCGTGGCGTAACGATACCTAAAAACAATTAATTGGAAGAGTTAAAGATGAATATTAGTGCAAGAAAGGCGCCAGCCGTTAACTGGAGCGTGAGAATTTAACAATATGTATGCAAGATCGAGAAAACAGGGAAAGTGCTAAGAAATGCATTCGGAACTGAATGATACTCTCCATACGTTATATTGACGAACAGACATATTTATCGAATTGCAGTAGAAACCTTAATAATATTTGCCCGCGTGCATCACTGCCGAAACAGATATATGAGTAAAAATATACAAACTATTGTTTGAGCAAACGAGATACGCACTGCGTGAGATGACTTGTCGTCAACTAACATCAAACTTTTTTACGCATTACTTTTAATATATTAATGTCTAATATATTTCCAGAGATGTCATTTCGCGTTGTTCCGTACAGCGTGCCGTGACGCTGATGCGGCGTGTCGCACAGTGTGTGAATCCGGAGCCGCAATATAACGGCCCGCTTGGTAAGTGTACAGTGCTTCAAGCGTAATTGTCATATTCATCGACGTTAATTGTAACGCCGGACGAATTGTTACTCGTCCGTGACCGTCCACGTGCCTGCACACGACTATCCGGGGTCCACTGCTTTCCGGACAAATGTTGGACGTTGTTGCATCGCCCGACTTCCCTCCGTCAGCCTCCACCACCGTGCGTGCGCTGCGTGTCGGAACTCGCGCGCGCCCAAGTAGCGCGGTGACATATGTGAAAAACCGCATATCTTTCCTGTCAACCGACGGCCATCTGCTTTCCAGACCAACTTCCGGCGCCCGGGTGGTAACTTTGAAATGCACACCCAACTTCCCTTCCGCCCTTCCGTCCCGCTACGACTTCTCTGGGTCGCGGCGTACGGGATTCTTCAACTCTCTCGTAATCCTCTCGGCTGCGCTTCCTTTTATCTTTCTCCCTCCGCGCGAGCCCCTTCAACGCGCAAGAGGATGGCACTCTCGGCACGATGACCGCGGTATCTCCCTGGTATGTTGGAAACACTATATCATCTCGCGAAAACCGCGGACGTCTCGGCATTATTTTACTCTTGTCTTGTTATTTTACTCAATGCGGCAATATCATTCGCGGTTCTTTGAATACGCGATGAAAATACGCAACAATCAGCGATAATAATAACCGCTCGCTGATTAAGCGAGTCAAGACGGTGGACAGAATCATGTTGATACCGATATAAAATTGTCTCTCATTTTCTCCAATATCAATAATTGCAGACCACTGAATGTTTGCCGTATATATATTGTATATATATATATATATATATATATATATATATATATATTTTTTTTTTTTTTAATTCAGTCAACTCGTATATTTATTCGTTCCTCTTCTTTTTCCCTTCTCTTTCAATTTCTCAGCGGAAAAAGATCGTTTACATTTAGAAGTCGGGACAGAAATGTGATTTTCTTTTTTTTATTTCTATTTGTTGACCTCTCGATGGCTCGTCACTTTCTTTGCGAGGAAGTGGAAACTCGATACGATGTCTTTGAAAACTCATGATTCCGCCATGCTCTCGAACACATTCCTCTTCCATTCGGCAGGCGTAACTTTGAGAAACACCGCCGCGCGTCCCGACGAGTGTAAATTTTTCACGGAATTTAATGTTTGTTACGTGTTGAGAAAGAAAGAAACGCAGAACGTACAAAAACACTTAGTTGAATTCTACATTTGAGAGATGTCTCTCTCGTTTATGCGACTTTCCTGCGATTGTTCGATCGGCAGAGCCATCGAATCGCAAATTGGCAGAAAATCGACAGCCGATATGAATAAACGACATCGCGACGAATTAAGTGCTTTGCGCTGGTGGAAAAAGTCGCAAAAACGCACCAACAGCGAGCGGGTGGAGGAAAGTGTGAAAGCGCGAAGCAAGTAAGCGAGCCGCGCGTGAGGGAAATTCTCAAGTGAACGTAACGAGTTCTCAGTAGTTTTCCGGTTGCTTCCCGCTGCATTTCCGAGGACCATCCCTCTTTATCGCACTCGCTCCCTACCTTCCCTTTCCTACTGTTGTCCCTCTTCCTCTCGATGACTCGAAAAAACGGCAATTCTTCCAATCCTTCTTTGATAAAGCGCTTTAACGGAGCGTCGTAACAAGATGCTATTTTCCTCGTTGGTGACGAGGAAAATAGACTGCGAGGACGTTCGCGGTAACAGGTGCATATACAGAACGGACAAAGGGAGTAATACGGAGGAAAGAGAGAAACAAAGTACTCTCGGAGCGCGAATCGTCTTAAGGCGTTTTACCGCCGCGCGCGCGTAATTTATTATATCCCGATATTTATTATATCCCGGTAAACGTGGCCCCGCCGCGCCTTTCTCGAGGACGGCGATATTTCATGCGCGCGAGATGAGCGCGCGGCACGCATACGGATTTATGCTCGCGCTCTCTCTCTCTCTCCTTCTCCCTCTCGGCAAAATTGTTTTTCCTCTCTTCTTGTTTGCGAACGGCCGGCCTAAGTAACGCGTTACGTATGTGTAAGAGGCATGCGAGGAACGCCCGCCGACCCCGATAGCGAGGAAGATGAATACGATAAAAACTTAATTGCGCACGGAGAATAAATAGGATCTATCGATTCTTCGCGCGGCGTTGCTTGCAACATCGAGGGAGATCGATGTGGGAAATTTATTGTTGTCGATTGCACTACCGCATTCGAGGGGGAAAAAAAAAAAACCTTCCGCGGAACATCCGATCGATCCACGCTCGCGGCTCTGCCCGTTTCTCTACTCCGCGCTTTCTCACAATGTAATCGTGATGCAGCGCGCTGAGAGAGCCAATTCAGGGAGAGCGAGTCGCTGCGAGCAGAATACTCGGTTGCGCAGATTACGAAAACCGTGTTTGCGAACACCAGAGCACGACAGTGCGCGAGACAATGCACGCAGAAACCAGCACGACTCATCGCCCGCGGGCGGAGAAAAAAAATCGTGATTTTCGAATTGTAGTTCGGAATACTGCGATTTCGTTTCAGAACTGTGTATGAGAACTCTGTTTTGTGAAGTAGACAATATCATTTTCGGAGTAATGAATGAAAGAGGATTGTTACGCGAAAAGCGCTTATCTTTATTATTTTATTATTAACTGTGCTTCCAAGTTCACAGCTTATAATAAAATCGATTTAAAAAATAATATTTTTAATATATAAAATTAAATAATTGTACAAAAATAAAAATTTAAATAAATTTATTCCTGTTATTCCAATAAAATTTTATATTTCTAGAGTATCATTGTGTGAGTTTTTTTAAATCAGAATTTTACATAAAGATTTAAATATAAACATAATTTACGTGGAATATTATTAAGCAATAATATTTTTATTATTAATATCAATTGTTTTCTTTATTTTTATAAAATTCTAATTATAAAAAGTTGACTACTAAATTAGATATTTGTTTCATTTTTCAATTAATATTAAATTAATTATTTTACATTTTTATTCTTTTGTAAAACGAAAACCAAAATGATGCCTGCTCCGTGAGAAGATTTAATAGTTCCAAACTGCTCAAAGTATTCTTGGCTGACAGGAAGTGCGCGATAGTCTACAAAGTAGTCGAGTCGACAATTACGGAACCGTGTTTGCGGTGGTACATGCACGCGAGAGAAGGCACGTGGAAAACATCACGTTCAAGCGGGTGCGTCAGTCAGCGCTCGAGGTGATGCGGGCGAAACATCGATCGCGCAAAATTATGGCGCGGCCGTTAGAGCCGGCGAAGTACCTAAAGTTTTCAGAACGTGGGTAAGTAGAGAAACGCGGAGGGCAAGAGAGGTCGTATAATGGGTGCAGCCATCGGCTGTGTACGCAGCTTTTCGAGAGTGTTTTAATGAACTCCAGACGGCGTCGTCGCGCGAACGACGAAGAATGGATAGAAAGAAATGCTGAAGAGCGTTTTCTCAACCGCGAGATCGGTGAGCCGAGAGAGGGTTACTGGCTGAGAAGATCGATCGATCGTCGACGACGAGCCGTGCCGAAGTACCGGAATATGATATTTTCAAGTTCGAACATAAAGTAGATTTAAAAAAATCCTTAATTATTTAATTTGAATCGTACGCAAGTGTGTCGTATAATAAAATCGAGAAAAATATCACTGACTTTTTCCTACTTCAATATCTCCATATCTTTGTGCTGGAGTGTTGTTGCGCAATAGGTCCAGCTCGCACTCACGACGATGATAAAAAGAAGACAGCCACGTGGCGGAGCACGTTCTCGTCTCGGAGAGAAGCTCAGCTCCTCGTGGACAGTCTAATATCGCTAAAAGCTTTTTAATAAACAGTCTTAGAGCCCGCGACGAGTGCACAAACGCCGACATGTATTGCGCGCGCGTACACACACGAGGGGGCCGCGCCACCTCTGTGCGAAGTTCCCAAAAGAGAGGGTCGGTATGCGGGAGGAGAAGAGAGGTCTAAGGAGAGAATAAAGTGGCGCGAGAAAGTATCGTGGAAATTCGCCTTTCGTAACCCGGCAGACAGCGAGCGCGATGTATGAAAATGTAGTCCGGGAGCGGGTGAAAAGGACATTCGCGGGAGGGTAGAGAGTGGGTGGGGGAGGGGTAGCGAGTGAAAGCGACGAGGGGGAGCAGTTTATTTTACGAAGTGGAGCTAAGACGTACGATATTGTCCCCGGCAAAGTGGCCGGATTCTATTTTCGAGACCTTTCCTCTAGGCCCTTCGCCTCCCCGCCTTTCTTCCTCTTTCTTTTTGCTCGTATACACCCCCGTCTTTCCCCTTTTTTCCCCCTCGCCACGTCCGTTTTCCGCGAACGGCATAAATTTCCGCCCGAGAAGTACGGCGCAATGACACGCGAGCTCTCGTTCACTTATTTTTCTCTATCTCTCCGCCCCTCCCTGCGCGAAGCCAAACACGAAAACCTTATCGTAGAGAGTAATTTGATAATCGCGTCGCGCCTTTCGACAGGCGGCAATACGGCTTTATCATTTCGAGACGAGGAGTTAAAAAACTGGCGTTCCGAGAAATCAAAAATTGATGTTTACCAGAATTTTCTTATCGAATATTGCCGGACGCGTGGCAAAATTTGCTGTCGCGCACAAAATTCTCGATACATTCTAACGTGAACATCCATGTAGATCAAAATGATAAAAAAATCAAATTATTTCGCTACGCGAAATTTCACCGAGCAGAATCTCTCTCTCTCTCTCTCTCTCTCTCTCTCTCTCTCTCTCTCTCTCTCTCTCTCTCTCTCTCTCTCTCTCTCTCTCTCTCTCTCTCTCTCTCTCTCTCTATCTCTCTCTCTCTCTATCTCTCTCTATCTCTCTCTCTCTCTCTATCTCTCTCTATCTCGATGGAGCGATTTAAAATTAAAATGCGTGCTGAGAGAAGGAGTGCGGCGAAATTTGCCTCTCGACAAACATGGAAAGTGTTCACAATAAAAGCTTCCGGATCAATTTTCGCGCGAACGGTAACGCGAAAACGAAGGATTGCATTGAAATCACCGACAAAGATTTCGCCGACACCGAGACTGATCGACGATATACATTCACTGATACAAATCTCTACCGATATTCATCGACAATGTGTATTCGTTAAATATTTTTATTCGCGTGCAAACATCGTGTCTCGTGTTAAAATACTTTTTGTTTGAAAAATTCTAATCAAACAGGCGATGAATTCGTTTTTTTCCGAGCAAATAATTCCATTCGAAAATTTTGCCCTCAAATCGTAACAAATCAAAAAGTGTCTAATGATACAGAGAAATATCATTTCATCGGCGAATAATGTCGGCGGATTTTTCCTTTCGATTATTTCAATGTAATTCAAAAATCGAAAGAGATACGTACGACCTAATTATCTTTTTCAACTCTCCAATCCGTTCAAACAAAGTAAACTCGACAAATGTACGCTATTCTTAGGGACGTCGACGTCGATAAAAATGTGATTTTCGCCGTCGATCGCGCGCGAGGTAATCTATCGGTGTAAAATTTTATCGGCGCCCATTTCCCGTTACGATAAACTGTCGCTACAACGACACGACTGAAATTGCGTGAAGTGGGTCACTTTGAAATTCCTCCACGACGATTTTCCACGTCTGATTCAAAATTTATATATTCCGACAATCTCTTCTAGAATTTTTTGAATAATCTAAAGCAATGATTTAAAAAAAAAAAAAAAAAAACTGCGCTAGGATTCGCGTTTCAATGAACTTAAACTTGAGGGTAGGTATTTCTGCGGGAGATTAAACTTTCGAATTAAAAGCCAATCAAGTCCCGAAGTTCTTTCGGATTCGATAGGTATCGTGGGAGTAGAGATATCGCTCAGCGTTCCTCCTTACTCTAAACGATAGGATCGGAATGTCCGATAAAGCGGCCGTTAAACGAACAGTTTCACCCGCGTTCCCCTAACGCTTTATCTTGCAAGGGAGAGAGAGGAAGCTAGCTATTTCTCTCCCAGTTACCATTCGTTTGCACGCGCGTCCATTTTGCATTTCCCGATACGCAAGAAATATACATAATAAACCGACGCGATAAGAATGCAAATATTTTTAATTGAGAGAAATAAATTTTTTCATTCAAATCGTCAATGAAATTCGCATAATTAATTGAAAATTACGATATAAAATGCAGCACACGCGCGAATGAAAAGAGAAGAAATAAAGATTACTCGATGTTCTATCTAGCAGACGTTGTGAAAACGGGAACGCGTGTCTAAAAATGCACCCTCCTTCGTATGTACAAATTCAGCTAAAGCAAATATAGGCGTTTTCTTTTCTCTTCTTTCCGCTCGACTTTTTCATTTTTCTTTATGGTTTCTTTGACATTTTATTCCGACGTCCCGCCATTTCTCTCTCGCCGCTTTAATAAACAGTTTATAAATCCCAAGTGCAAGTTCTACTTCTCGAGCCCGTTTCCGCGTTTACTCGCGTAGCCTATTCTCGACGCGAGCAAACAAATGAAGCTACTTCCTCCCTGCGCGTTTGCTCGCCCGCTTGCTTATTTTCCACCTCCGGTTAATGTTTCAAAGTTTTGTTTAGTAGTTCTCGATAGTACTTTTAAAGTTATAACGACGGCGTGGAAAGTTTTACACTAAATCCTCTTAAATGCTTTATTAACGGGGAAATAAAGTTTCGCGCGAGCCGAAAATTTGTGTTCGCGCAAAAAGATGCGCCAAACGCGACGGTGCAATGTATCAGAAAGTGCACCGCGAGCAGGATCGCGTGAATATCGATTGATCGACGATGAATTACGAAGTAACGTACCCATGATCGAAAATCCCGTGAGAACTTCGCGAAATCCTCCGAAACGCGTGCACACCGAGAACATGATCTCAAGTTTATAAACTCCGAGCCGGAGCGAGGAGTGTCACGAGTACCTCGCGAGCGTACGAACGAACGACTACTGAAAGCGGTAGGGTTCGCGAATCCGTCATGCGCTCCTGGCTCGCTTTCGGTCGCTGTCGAGACTCCACCCGGACTTCATTCAACCGCAAAGGGGCTTTACCACTTCGCTCACGCTACGTCCGCTTCCGCCGCGCGATCTTCCCTCCACTTCGTTAAGTCGCCCTTGGGACTACCCATATACTTCGACCGGATTGCAAATACGCCCGAATGTTTGCCAGTCGGTAATAATCTCTCGGAGTTTTCGAAGTGCGTCTGCTTTAAATAAATCACTATTCACGCGATTTAAAATTTGCCTACTTTCTTCTTGCTTCCTCTCTCTCTTTCTCTCTCTTTTAAATTTTAATTTTTGAATCACTTCACTGTTGAACTAAATTCATGTATTCATGATTCTTATTCACACGTATAATAATCTCGAAGTGATAAAAAAAATAGCCCGTTTAATTTTGCTACGTGATGAATTCATTGAGCAAACTCGCAGCGGCGAACCTGGCGTGTAAGACGCAGTATCGGGAAGACCGCGGGAAATATCTTCAGGATCAGCTGCAGAAGGACGAGCTGCAGGAGTACTTAGAGAGAGGGGGGGGGGGGGAGAGGAAAGGGCAGGATAGGGCTAAGGTGGCTGGAGCCAAACGTGCTCAGGGACTAGAGCTACACCTGGCGTGGCAGCTGCTCGGAACCGTCCGTTACCTGGTTCGACAGCACCTGTTCGGGGATTGCGTGCGCGGCGCGGACCTTCCAGAAAGGCCCATGGCAACACATGTTGCCCGCGACTACTTCCCATCACGGTGAAACGACGAACGACGATTGGGAAGAATAAGAGGAGGAACCTCATATTTTCTCGACGATAGAACGCGCTGCCCTCCTTTTTCCACGACCTTTATCGGCATTGCACGTCTCTGGGGCTGCAACGTGGTTTTCTCCAACATTGTATTTCCGTTAAAATGATCGAGCTGTTGAAAGAGAAATGGCTTCGAAACGCACGCTGCGAAGTCGTAAATACGGACGCGTCGCGGCGCGTTCTTTACGAGCGATGTGACGCGCTCGTTATTGGAATTCGTCGACGTGAAGTGCGCACCAAAGCGAGTCCGCACGCGGCAAACATTATGATACTTCAGTTAATCGTATTCGTTTAATCGAAAACCTGTATCAAATATTTCACAAAGTCAAAACTGACGGGTTTTGTCGCGAGGATCAAACATCGCAGTTGTTTGAAGCTGCGTTCTGCGCTCCGCTGTTACATTTATAGAAACACACGCAATTTATTTCGGCCGCACACATTTGCCCACGCAGACGTCGATCACGCTTGTTCGCAATACCGTCTATCTAATTGCGCGATGGAAATTGATCCGCAAATAATACTCGCGCGAGGTTCGTTGATCAATCCGTATTATCTGACAGGTTGTCAATCAGAGAAGATACGCGCGTGATTTCCATTTAAATTATATATATATATATATTTATATTTATGTATACGCATATAAATTTATGTATAAATTAATTGAATTTATTAATTCTCACAAGAGAGAGAGAAGCAATCTGTTAGTTACGCGACAGATCGGACAAACATTAGATGAAAATCACGTAAAGGTAATTTTATAGTCTGCGGTGCAACATTTCGCTCTCTCTTTCTCTCTCTCTCTCTCTCTCTCTCTCTCTTCCGCGCACTCCACTTCGCCGCCGCGCAAACACGCACCGTAGACAAAACGGCGTCAGCGGATAATAAAGGCATCGCATGTGCATAATTATCTGGTGTACCTTCCTGGAATTAATTTCGAGCTTCGCTGAAAGAGCTTTTTTTTATTCGCCCCTGTCCGTTAACTCGGTACATCGCCCTCTCTCGTTCGCCCGTTAGACGCACGAAACTTGTGCGGCTTTGACTACCTCGACCAGGCGAGTCGAATAGAAAGAAGCATTGTGCGCAGTACGTGCGAGAAACATTGTGTCGTAAAAGAAACGTCCGGAGGAGTCTCGCCGGATCTAATTTCGCATTCTCCAAGATTTCTGAACGTGGATCTTTGATCAAATTAAACAACGCGTCGTAAAAAAAATAATCAGAAACTTTAAATTTATTCTTTACCGAAGGCGCGAGAGGAAACGAAAAAGAGCGCACGGTTCCGTAACTCGCACACTTGTCACGATTAATTTCTTTTTAAATCAGACGAGACTGATTCTTACGGAATAAATGCGCGAATTGGCGGCGCACGCATGTGTGTACGTGGCCTGAATGACGCACGGACGAGAAGATTGTTGCCGCGCAACACGCAGCTACGCAATTTTCCACGCCGTGTATGTAGATCACATATGCGGTTATAGATACGCCAGCGGCGGATACGTCGCCACGCGATAGAACGCGCTCTCCTGATGACACGCACGTGTGGTTAGCACGCGACGAGAGCTGCATTGTGAACGCCTAATGATTAGCTACCGAATGGACATATGGCTTCCTCGTGTACGTTAAAACGCTGTGTGTGCCCGATGTACACGCGCATACATACAGAACGCTCGTCCCCGCCGCGCGTCCTTCCCCGAAGGTGGAAGAGACGAGGAACGTTTCACCGGCATACAAAATACGCCTCGTGGCGAATGTGTTAATCTCGCTGTTACGTAACGCAAGGCAATTGTAAATTCCGGACTCAACGGCGAAACATCGGCGTTACATACCGCGCTCTTTCGAAACTGTCGGCATTTTTGCCGGTTGATTGAACCACGCAATCCGCTTTGATGTGGATACGACAATATCGTCGAGCGCGGCCGAAAAATCTTTGCAAAATTAAACGGACTGGGCTCGAGATGGGAATTTCACCTCAATCGACAATTGATTCCGCGCATCGTTCAATTTTTCGCGATGCAATGACTGTCGCAGCACACTTGTTTCCTTTACACACACACACAGTGTAACGATGTAACGTTTTTTACGCACGGAACTTAACGTAAGAGACATAAAATTCTACACTCGGCGAATTCTCGCGCGATGATCTTTAACAACGCGGGCGCGTAAAGACCATTAAAGGCTGGGGTCGAATCGATTCGATGGTTTGCTCATCCATCGGCTACGCCACACCGATCATCTCACGGTGCCTTTTGAAGGTTCAAAGTGTACCGTCGTGTCTGCATTATACTCACAGATGCAAGTGCATCGCGTTCTCGTGTCACCGCCGTGCTCTGTGTCATGCATATTTCTCTCTTTCTCTCTTTCTCTTCCCTCCGTCTCTTCCCCTCCCCGCTCTCTTGCTCTTGCATCTCGTATTCTTTTCACATTCTTCGTCGTTATCAACGAGTATCCGAGTCTATCAGTCATTCTATTTACATGAACTCGTACGATCGGGAATTCCGTTTCAATAATGCCGAGAGAGGAGAGCGCTACGGAATAGGGTCGTGAACGAACGTGAGTGCTTGGCGAATTTTCAACAAAATGTCAACGCGATGTCTCAGAAGTCCATCGAATTAACCTTTAACTCTTAATGGGGTTTCTTGGAGTCTAAAAGTGCAAGCTTCATTTTCTAAGTTCGCAAAATGAATAAGTTAAAATATCAGTTTCGACAATTTTGAATTCTTCTCTAAACATCTTTAAATATCTGAGGTAATTAATAAAAATAACATTATGTCCAAAAATCAATTTCAAAAATAATAAAAAAAAAAAGAGGAAAAATTCAGTAAAGGTTTTCTTGTGGTGTTCTTGCGGGTTTCAATGTGCAAATATTTAGTACTACAATTAAAATCGAGTTACTGCTCAGCTAGGCTACTATCAAGCGATCGGAACCAAAGGGGTTAATTAGGGGTGATAACCTCGCAGCCGCAGTCGCGCGCGCGCTTCAAAACAGTCGATAAATTTCGATCGCCCGCAATTCTCATCGTCCCATGCGCGATTTCTATTGTCCGCGCGCGCATCGCAGAAATGCGTGCACGCATTGTATCGCCCGTGACATAATTCGCGCGGCAAATAGCGAGCTCAGCCGGCCGGCCGCACCGCAAATTTGCGGAAAATTGCAATCCATTCAACCCGACTCGTGATTGCGCGCGCGTTTTGACAATCTTCGCCGCGTTTGTTTGCGCTTGCACCAAGGCTGCAAAGACAGACGATTTTTTCCACCGTCAATTGGAAAGCGGCGAAGAAAATGGAACTCCGGACAATTGCGCGCGCCGTACTTGCGCGGAATAATAAACAACCTTTATCAATCTTTATCTCGCCGACGACGGAAAACGCGGCGATCGGGAAGCCGCGTATTTTCTGGCAGCGGAACGGAATTCTCGATGACGATAAAAAAAAAAAAAAAAAAAAAAAAGCGCCGGAATTCCGTTCGAAATCAATAAAGTTACCCCTACCAGTCCACGCGAATCGAAATAAAACGACTCGGCGATGTCGCCGAGTGGCGGTGCCGTGTCTTCCGCCCCCCCCCCCTCCTATTCGAAGGGATAAAAGTAGAGGATCTACCTGACTCGCGGCGGCTGTCTTTCATCACATCTCACACGTGTATTTTTTTCTTTCGCAAACACAGCGAATCGCATAATTATTCGCGTTTTAATCGAGCGAAATTGGGAAAATTTATCTCATTCACTTTCGGATCTGATTAAAGCTCGGAGTTCGAGGCTTGTAGTACGCGATACACGAAATGGACAATCTTTTTGATTAATTAATCACTTTTAGTCTCTGTATTTTTTTTTTTTTTACGTGCGCTATCGATAATATTCTGAAACTCGATTGTTCCGACTCTTCTCCTCCCTCGAGCAATGCGTTTAAATGTATTACCTGACGCAGCAGTTAACTAAACTTTAATAGACTAATTATCTCGGCTGCTCTTCAGCCGGTGGAGGATGTTAAGGCTGACGAAATTACGAATAAGTTTTCAGCAAATTGCCAAACAACATTATTCCACGCCGCACCGCTATACAGGCGCCGTATGGAGTTTGCTAAATTTGCTTGCAGGCGGCTAACAGCGGCGGCGGCGGCGGGGAAATATACGGTAAATAAAAATTCTTACAGGCTCGTGTTCCCGATTAATTAACCGGCGCGCGTTATCGCAAAAATCAAACCGATTAAAATCGTATAGAAATACGATGTGCAAAATTTTATCCGCCCAGCTAATTTATAAACGTTTTCAATTAACTTCATCGTTTGAAAATAATTGCAATTTTGCGATAATCGAGTAATTGCAAAAATATATAGCGCCTCGTTAAACAATCGTCACCTTTCCGAAGCGCTGACTCTTCGAACGCACATACGTAAATGATAAAATTGTCGGGTACAAAGTGGAAAAAAAAAAAAAAAAAAAGAAACGATGAATCGCTCGGAGAGAAAAGACGGAAGAAGACTTGCACAAAGTCACAGCACACTCCAACTCCGACTGGAGCATTCACTGATTCGAGGCGGAACAACAAAAGCTCGGTCGGTCGGCTACGTTCGGTTTTGTTTCTCGCGAACACGGAAACGTAACGAGCCACTTGGCCACGTTGCATATTTCAGTCAGCCAACCAAGCCAGGTCGAGCCCTTCGCTCGAATACCCGAATGGGTATGGAGCTCGTTATGTAAAATCGGGGCCACGATGTCGGAGAGGGATCGCTAATTAAAGAGAACTTAATTGTCGTTTTACATCGAGCCGCGCCGCTTTGTTGCCATTCTCCCGAGCGGTAAGGACAAAACGATCTTCCCGCGACTGTCGTCGATACAAACCGGTAAATACCGATAATTCGCGTGTTTCCACACAGCGCGGTGTATACAGCGTCGCGAAATGTTGGTTTAAAAATGTTCGTCTCGATGTACCAGCGGGAAACGAGTTCCCTTGCGAGCGTAATCAAACTGATGAAATAAACGACAAACAAGGTCACTCGAAAGTTTCCAGTTCTGTCTCACTTCGTTAATTTAATATGCGCTTTAAAGTCTATAGACCGATCGCGGTGTTTACATTGACGACGGCGGAAGTTCGTGATCGCCGGTGAGTTGTTAAAAAAATAAAAGTCCCGAGCCTCGCAATGGAGCCTGAATTTACTTTCGAGCTGTGTTGTGCCGTTATTTTCATGTCGTACTAATTGACAGGCTGAACATCCGAGATTCGGTGTGATGACTTACAGCAAAGATGGAAATGTAAAAGGATTCGGATGCCAAAAACAATTTTCTCGAAAACTATATTTCCTTTGATTTTTTTTCTCGCGATTTTTGTCGCGTCCTTTTGCATTTCAAAATTCGCCAACAGCTATTTCTCGCATAGAGTTCTCGCCGAACAAAGAGACTCGTCGCGAAACAACTGCTCGCCGGAAATGTGGGAAGCGAGTTATGTCATTTTACGAGTTGCCAATAATTGTTGAGTGACTCACCTCGCGGAGCTCCTTGATCTTCAGACCTCCTTTGCCGATGATGCATCCAGCCTGACTCTGATGCACCAGCATCCGCACGTCAATCTCGTCGCTGCCATGACGGGAGCCGTTCTGAAATCGTGGAAATTTGAGTACTCTATTTTTGCGATCTGCGTGAGTGCGACAATTGCGCGCAAACTCGCACGCGAAATGAAAACACGCGTACGACTTGGAGGGCGGGACTTTAGGACAGGCGTGGATGAAATTTGCGCGCTTACCTCTTCCAAATTAGGTACGACCTCGTTCAACACTTGCAAAACAGTGGGCAGGTCCGAGCTGATTGTAAGCACCCTAGAATCAGAAGGACTCCCGAAATTATACTGATCTCCACCGCGACATCGTTTCGCGTATACGTGCGCTATTGACCATACAGTCCCGTGCGAATGGCGTTTCGTGCGTACGGAGACGCGATCGCGTGTGTTACATCAACCAGCGATGCCAATCACCCACCCGCCCTTCCCGTTCTGCACTTCGGCGTCACCCGTTAGTGCGCTTTGAATAGCGGGCGTCAATGAAATTCCAACGCTTCCTCGACGGAGGCGGAGAATAATTAAATGTGCGCGCCGGCCGATCGAGGTTGGATGCACGCTAATATGTTGCATTTACTCGTGACGTTCGATTTCCATTATGAATATTTATTATATTTCGCAAGTTGATTTCTCATATTAAATTCGATTTACTGTAATAGAGTTATACGACATAACAACATATAGACACATTTATCAGCGAATAATGCCGCGCGGTGACAACGTCTGCGTATTAAAATCGATAGAAGTTTAATGACATTCGCGTGTGCATCGCGCTCGAAATACCGCGAGCGTTCGCTGTGTACACGATTAAGTAGTGCGGCGTGCACCGCGAGCCAAACACCATTATGTTCCCATCGATCCTAACGCGAAACACCGACCGCTAAATCGACACTGTTCTTTGTTAATAACTGTGTTCAGTAGATTTTCGGATTAGCTCCATCAAAGCGCCCACCATTAATCCTTAATCGCCGAAAATGTATTTCGCACTTTGCAGCAATTACAGGTGTTACAAAGTCAATGTTAAAAGAGTTAATATTAATTAGGGCCTAAACAGATTGCCGAGTGAATTCGCGTTTTTTTTTTTTTTTTTTTTTTTTTTTTTTTTTTCCCACGAGACACGATTCTGCGCGAGCAACGTCGCGGTTTTTGCGAATCGCCAATTCGCGTGCAATCGCGACCAGCGATCGACCGTGAGCACGAACTAGATTCATCCTCGCTGGGGCCGCGGTATTTTCCCGACCTACATCCATCCAGTTTCAATCGCAGCGCGCGATCGGAATGATCGTATTTACGGCCGTCCACCGGAGCGAGTTACCGTACGCGTCGCGAAAAACACCGTCGGTGATACGTGGCGCGGTGGCTCCAATTCGCCGCCGATCCGTTTTTCTTCCGGCCGAATCGCCGTTGGAAAGGGCGATGAATAGTGAGAGAGAGAGATAGAGAGGGAGAGAGAGAGAGAGAAAGAGAGAGAGAGAGAGAGAGAGAGAGAGAGAGAGAGAGAGAGAAAGAGATAAAGAATTATCCGAATATCGCTTTCCTCTCGTAACATCGTGAAGCGCAAAACATTTATTTTTCTTCCGAGATTTGAGACTTTCGACGCGCGCGTTTCGCGAGATAATTTGCTTCTTCGAAATTGCAGTAATTAAAAGATAACGAAATTGATTTTACTTCATTTTTTTTCTCTCTCTCTCTCTATAAGTATATTCAGCTTTTGAGAAGGAAATGGTATTCGAATGTACTTCTTTCCCTCACCAGCTCTCTATGGAGCACGCCGAGAGTCCCCGCTATCATCTCTCGCGATCGAAAGCAAACACGGAACTTTTCGGGACGACGACCGGCACAAATCCACCCCACACAGCTAATACGAGGGGATGGACACGGCGGTCCCTCTTTCTCTCCGTTTCGTCCTTCTTCCTTCCCTCCCGTCCCACGCCGTCCACTCCCATTTTCCTTCCTCGCTATAACGAGCGAAAGCCGCGTATCTTCCATTCGACTGGATATATCGCGGAAATTGTGCACATACTGTCCTCTTTTCAGCGTTCTACCGGTTCCGCGGGAGAAGCATCCGGTTGGCAATTTAACTCCGCGAGTGTTCGAAATTTAATCCGATTTTGTTGAAAATAATTTCCTCTCTACGTTGCACGATTGCAGAAATATCGCCTTGCAACTCCGGCAAATCTCATTTGCAATCCTATGTATTTGAAAACGCAAATGTGTTCATTACGTGTTAATTACATTTATTTGCACACGTGCATACACGAGGCGCTACTGCCTAGGAAGTTCCCAGTCAGCGACATTCTCGATCGTGAAAGCTGCCATCACCAGCTACATACAAATTTTCCTACTTAACCTAGTTCGAGGACAAAACGAGATGGTTGCACCGATCAGCTTCAATTAGCCGGAAACGGCAACGTCCGTTAAAGAAGCCGAGAGAAAGAGAGAGAAAGAGAGAAAGAGAAAGAGAGAAATTGAAATACGTAATTTAGAGTTGCAAGTTAATCGGTGCAACGTCTTCTCTAAAGAATCTAAAACGAGAGGTCACGGCGTTATGATGGTTACTGGGTTGGCTGGTCGAAAGTCACCCCTTCGAGAGAACTGTTGGGGACGCACGTAAACTCGCGAGAGGCTTCAGATTATGACGTTGCAGCGGAAGAAAAGAAAGAGAAAACTATCGGCAGTCGGAGATCTGCACGAGCTACTGGACTTCATAGCGCATGAAAAGCGTTAGGGAGCGGTCGAACAATTCTAGGTCTGATGGTTGAATGTTTTATCGGGAGTTACGGCTTCGTGGGAAGCGTAGAGCGATCCCTGCGATATTTGCAAGGAATTCGATTCGATTTTACGCGCGTCACGATACATCGACGACGATCAAGTACTATTATTGCGCAAGGAAAATATCGAGTGTGAAAAAAAGCTAATAAAGTTTACTTAAACAGTTAATCAAATGATGAACAAGTCTTTGATACTCCAAATTCTATTTACGCAAAACCTTTCGCTTTCGATTAATCGACCGGCATCAACTTGCACCGAGCACAAATGGCGTCAATGGCGATCATCATCAATTGTCGCGCGGGTCACTCGAGCTCTTTCTCGACTTCAAAATCCTTGATCACAGCGCACCGGCGAAATACTCGGGCCGAAACGTACGTTCCATGAATGGAGATCGCATTAAGAGCATCGCTTCGAGGAGCTTTATCGCTGGTGATAAAAAAATTTATAGCCGTCCCAGGACGAAGATATATATTTGCCGAATAATACCCGCGTGTGCGCGCCGCACGGTATAATTTCTCAGGAGAAGAGAGAACGAACGACGGATGTGTATCGAAGTGTGACGCATCTAATGTAATCGTCGATAATCTCGAGAAGTAAAAAAATCGAGTGCAATAACCGTGACTTTATTGCGTAAATTTAGGTCAGCAAGTCGAAGTGTTCCCTTTTTCTTTTCTCCGGCGCGGATTCGCATAGGCGCGCGGCGTTTAATCCACAGCGAAGTGTTGGTAATGACTTTCGACTTGGCGAGTTAATTAATCCACGTCGGAATATTTTCTAATGGGACAACCACTTGTCGGGGACGAAATATCTAAAGAGTGAAGGCGTTTTGTCGCGTTGAAAGTGCTGCTCTCCAAACTCGGAGCGTGACAGAATGACGTAAGACTTGTCATTCTGACGATTTGAAATCTAGTTCACGCTTTATTTTTAATTCTAGCAAAAACAAACGAGACACTTCTCTACGGTTCACTTTACGTATATAAAACTTGATATTATAATGTCTAGTGTTTCAACGCGATAACAACACCTCGAGTTACAACCCTTTAACACTGATCCGGCCGTACGGCCGTGTGCGTCACATACCACATATTAGCTTCCGTGTTAGCCACATATTACAGACACCGTTTAGAACATATCCCCGACATCGTACGTGTGTGTATATAACGTGTATGGGTGTCGAGTGATATCGCACACGTCTTATTACGTGGCGCTTACGCAGGAAAAACGAAAAAAATAAAAGACGAGAAGGATAGCACGTGAGAAAGAAAGGGGGAGAAAGGAAGAGAGAGAGAGAGAGAGAGAGAGAGAGAGAGAGAGAGAGAGAAGTGAATGTCGACTTTGCAGCTTAGAAAATCAGCGAAATCAGCGAAATCTTCGTACGCTAATTAAAGTGCATCCGATCCGTTTCCGTACAATCGCCCGCGCGCATCGGGTGCGTGCGTAAATTGAAAACTGCAAAAATAAAAGAACTTATAAAAAATTTGCAAAAAATTCACGTGTCCTTGCGTCGCACAGTTTACCGGGTGCGGAGAAACGCGCATCCGGCGGATTGCAAATTTCACGAACAATTTAATACTGCAATCGCCGATGACACATTGGCTTGTTTCTCTGAAATGGCTTTTAATTGGTTTTTTCCCACTGCGATTAGTTCAGCAGGAATGAATTAAATCGAGTCAGCCTCGCGCGAAGTGGCAGGGTGGGAGAGGACGCTGCGTTCCAGCGCGGCGGCAATGCACAAGCGATTCATGCAGACCGCGTGCCAACCGGCAGGTGCAGTCACGGGCCGCATCCACCGCCGGCGGCTTTCACTCGCGCGGCCACGGTTTCTTAGCCGAAGCCATGCAAGGAGAAACGCGTCGCTCTTTAAGAGAGTGCTTAAAATCTATCGGTCTCCTCGCGACGTCGGCAAATCAAGGAGAAACAACTTTTTCTCGCAAGCAACTTAAAAATTACTTGAAATTTCATAGTACATTGTAAAAATGTGTAAAAATATACTGTCGGAATCCCTCGCTCCTTTCTGTGCGACGAAAGAACGCGCGTAAAAAAAATGAAATGTTAATAAGTGAGAAGAAAGTAAAAAACGCGGAAGTAGACTACGTACCGGACGGACGGTCCTGCAATACGTAATATACCGATAGAAGGAAAAGACGATCTCACAAAAAGATTGATTAACAGAAATAGACAGATAGACGGACAGACAGATTTTCTAGACAGATAAATAGATAATTAGATAGTTAGACAGACAGAGGAAGAGAAACAGAGAGAGAGAGAGAGAGAGAGAGAAATAGTAGTACAATAGATTACGAAAGGTGGAAAGTAGCGGTGTATATAGAGTATACAGAAAGAGATTCGTTGCTCGCCAGGTTTCCGCAGGCGCTTTAATAAGGTACCTCGTAATTAGAGACAAAGAAAAATAAGAACATTAAGTAGTTGGTGTTGGTCATTACCGTTCGGGTCCGGGGCAATCGGGTACAATGATTGAGGCTTTGTACTGTCGATTGGGCCGTGGTGGTTGGTGGTTGGTTCATTGGTGGTTGGTTGGTGGTTGTTGTCGATTGTTGGTAGGGTCGTGGTGGTCCATTTGCCGATCGAGTCGGGGTCCGTCGTTCCGGGCAGGGCAACGGCAGGGCAACGGCAGGGCAACGCCAAGGGGGCAACGCCGGGGTTGGGGCGGGGCCAGGGCACAAACCATCAACCAAGTTAGACAATCACGTCTGAACGGCTGGATTAATTCGCGGCTTAATCTCCTAACCCCCTTTTCCTTCCACCCACGCTCCGCTCTACGCGCTAACACTGTAAACCCACCCGTGTCTTTTCCCCCCCCCCCCCCCCCCCCTTCCCTCCCCCACACCGTCCCACGCGTCGCTCCCACCGACCTCCTTTCGTCGCCGGATCGGGCTGCGAATGGGCGAGAAAAATATTGGCGAGTCGAGTAACGAAAATCGTGTGAAGAATTGATAGCTCGTTTTATCTTGCAGCGTTGCGGTATAGTTATAAAAAAGTTATAATAAAAAATAGTTATAAAAAAGATAAAGTTATAATAAATAATTAGAAATGTTGATTTCAATGCAATCTTTTCCTCTATTTATTTCAATTTGATTTCAACTGAAAAGAAAGGATCTGAGGATCAACTTTGAAATTGGCATTTTTCGTGTCCAGCGCACACAAGTCCACGATTATTCGATTTGAGTTTTAAATCTTAAAGAATTGCTGATTCTTTCACGATCGTAATACGATTGGCAAGAACTTGCGAAGGTACGGCACGACATTGTGGTTTCTTTCTTCAAGGAAATGTTTGGTCGACAGAGGTACTTGTATCATCTCGGCGAAGACCGCGAACCAGTAGTATTCCCCCCCATCTTACCCCCCCCTCCCCCTGTAGCCATTAAGAATTCTGAAGACGCACTCGAATAATTTTCCTCTCCCGGCGCGGCAGTTAATTGACGTCACTCTGTCTGCTCCATAGCGGGCCCTGAGAATATTTCAATTGCTAACGAAGTGCGCTAAACGCCGTTAATCAAGCAAGTTTTTAATATTTAAACGAAGAGGTCTATTAAACGTCCTGTATAACTTGCGGGTGAGAGCCCCGGCTCGTAACTGATAACCGTTCAGAAAGTTTTATCGACGTAAGTCCGAAAGTTTCGCGAAGAAGCGAGAACGCTCTGCGATAGTTTGCCGCGAGTTTCGTCGTGAATGGAAATAACTTCGCCGTTCGTTCGTCCGATGGGCAGACGAAAAATCGCCGTAACGTAACAACGTTCCGTGTTTCCTCGATCATTCTTTCCGAGAAAAATAGCAATCATCTGTATTCGCGTGCCGCAACAATCGTGTGCGACGTGAAGCTCTATCTTTGTCCCGAATTTGTCAATTGCGCGCGAGTTTCTCGTTTCTCGACACGATTCCCCAATATTTTCCTACACACAATCAAAGCAGCCCTCGTAACATCAAGCGCTCTGTCGCCTGTAGAAGTTTGCGAAGCGTCCGCGCGCTCGAGCCATGAAACTCCACAAAGCGGCGGGGGATTTCGCGTAGAGAGTGTCCCGTAGAAAGCCGCCAGGAAGGCAGCGCAAACTGGAAATGAATCGCTGAGAGAAGTTCTCTTCGGCAATTCTCTCGGTTACAGCACACTTTGGGAATAACGGTCAAGCGCGTGGATTGCGCCACTTATCAAAGAAGTTAAATTTTAAATCAGAATTTCAATATTATTTTACAGCATTGAACAAACTTTTCAAGGTACAAAATTAATTAAATGCCAAATAACCATCGTACTGATAATTACAGCACTCCCTCCACGCGCGCGCGTTTGGCGTATAAAATATCGTATCAATTTCCACTGATTAAGAGCGAAAATCGATAGACTCTAATACGGCTAATAAATCTGATAATATTCCGCGTCTGCAAATTCCAGAGCATTTTATACGCTCCACGGGAGCGCTTCCGGGATCCATGTTTCATAATCATTTCAACTAAAATTCATCAATGACCACTCCCAAAGTGCTGTGTATCCAATTTTCCGTCTTGCAGCACGCAGCCGCGTGGAATCTCGGAGATGTTTGAACGCTGCTCCAGCGGCACCGTGAATCACTCTCGCGCTCTTTTCCGTTTATTCGCTGGAAGACGCGGACCGTGGCGTGACCTATCGATAGAAGGACGCGTACGTGTCGACAGGTCCATCGCGAAAAGCCAGTACACATCCGAGCGAAGAACGTGCGTGCAACGACGGATTGGAGATCGTGCTTTGCCCGCCGGCGTGTCAAACCGTGCCGGAGGTGATTTGCGACGACGTCACAACCGCACGACTAAAGAGCGACATTTACGCGATTAACGCGACACCCTCTCTGTCCCCCCTTCCCCCTCACCTCCGAGTGCACTTTAACATCGCAGCTCGATACGATGGCTGAAGTTGCGCACTCGAAAACCCCCGTTGAAGGCCCCCACCGTGACTTGGAGATGATAATGTAAGTAATATAATAGTGTAATCGTATCGCGGAATTTATTGGCAATTACGAGCGTGCGATACGAAGGACACGGTTATGGTGTACCCCCTTCAGCTATTTCACGAGCGGAGGTGTATATTATCGATACGTTATCGCAAAACATCGAATTACATTTATGGTGAAATTTAAGTAACAGCGAAACCGGCAGATATCTTCGCGGGGAATAATTACTTTTTTGGAAGGAAAGTCTTGTTCGTTATTCTAAGAAAAT
The DNA here is from genome assembly GCF_040581485.1 of Linepithema humile. Lineage (NCBI taxonomy): Eukaryota > Metazoa > Arthropoda > Insecta > Hymenoptera > Formicidae > Linepithema > Linepithema humile. The sequence continues at coordinate 39,146,149 of NC_090128.1, forward strand.
TTAACAACTTCGCGTGTTAAATAATCGATATCTGCCGATTTCGCAGCGATTAATAGAGTTGCGATAATTCGCCGTTGCATTATTTAATATCGAAGACTTCGACTGACTAATCGGCTGAATTGATTGTGAGTCACAACGCTGGAGACAAGATGATTCTAACTCGCGTACGTTAAATATTTCTACCGCACATTCATGTACGTCATTTGGTTCAAGCAGGGAGACAAATTCTGGTCGCTTGTTGAAGCACGATCGAGAGAGAAAGAGAGAGAGAGAGAGAGAGAGAGAGAGAGAGAGAGAAAGAGAGAGAGAGAGAAAGAGAGAAAGAAGAGACTCGAACGTGAGTCTAATGCGACGTTAACGTTGCATAAAAATAGCATGATGTATCGATCACGCACACGAAGACGAGAGAATTCGTCCGCGCTCACCTCACCGTGTCATCGGCGTTTCGTAGTGGAACGAGTTCGCTCGCCATCGATCATTGCGGAAGGTGTAACTTTCGCGTGTCGCTTTTAAAATACGGCGCGTGAAATAAAATCGAAGCGCGAGAGCGGAGGATCGAAGCCGAAGCTCTCGTGTAACCAAGAAATAACGAATGTCTCATGAAATATTGATATAAGTGTATGAACGCGAGATATGCGAGAAGACGTGGGAAGCGCCAGAGCTTCCCTGCGCTTCAGGAACCAAATGCATAATGAAGCTACGTACGGATAACGCGCGGGATGCCTTTGGAGAACGGGACGAGTGCCTGGCGAAACAAATTCCCGCGACAAAGCCTTTTATACGCGCCGCTCCCGCTGTACTTTGCTCTTTAGGAAAATTACATAAATTTTCATATTAAACCTTTACCGCGCGCCGTAATGATATAAACCGTAATCATCTTAGGCTCAAACAAATTTAAAGGCCTCGAGGGGCTGAAGAGTTCATTACGTTACAGGCACTCGTGTCATCGATCCGCAGACAGAAATGCATAAAGAAAAGGAAACAAATGCAAGCCGCGCTTCCTTCATCGATAAGCAACCCGACAAAAGTCGCCGAAAAATAGGTGAACGGAACAAAAATGACTCTCAATCAACTGAAAATCCGACATGTAATTAGACGTAAATACGCGCGCAATCGAAAGATCGGAAAAACACTTCATAAACAAAGAGATATGTACACGATTCTGAGATTGTTTTTACGATCTTCTGCTCAATTATTCGTACGATCCTCGTCTTCTACCGTCTCGCTCGCGCTTGCTTCCAGCGAGAAGCTTTCGCGAGAAGACAAACGAAGACAGGAACGAAACTATTCGGCGTAACTATTCGAGTCCAGGCTCAAAAGCTTACCTGACTTCTGAGTTTGGTGATGTTCTGGCCGCCCTTGCCAATTATCGAACCGGCAACCTGTAACAAAAGATAACCGAATTTAATAGGTGACGATAGGCTACTCGACCGAAATGAATATTTTCAATCCTTTAAAGATACTTTCGGCGGCGAAAGTGCCGAATCGTGAGAGTAATGCAAATATTTAATATCAAAAATTTAATATCTAAATATTTCCATTGAAATTACGGTACGTCAGGACCGGGCACATTTAATCTTTCACACACAATATATCTCTTTACTTTTTGTAACATTTCAACTAAGCAGATATTTCGCCGAGGGCGCAACCGGCAACAGCAAATATTTAATAAGCGGAAAATCTGGAGGTGAAATAATCCGCTTCGGGATATAACGAGGATGAAATACGGAAATTCCCTTCTCCTGTCACGCACCCTGATTACACCAACATTTCGCTTTCTCTAAACCCGATCCGATGCTCGCGATAAAAATTTTACGTCCACTCCTAATTGGGCATTTAATTTTACCGCAGCGGACTTCCGACGTACGTCCGATGCGCGACCTCATCTGTTTCTCGTTGAATCGCAAAGTAATTTACAGTTTGCTGCGGCGAAGAGATGTGATCTTATTAAATTTTGTAACGCGAACGCAATGTTAAGTTTCGTAATGCTGCGCGTATTTCATGTGGAGAGTCACTTTTAATGGCAGATTCACCGTGTTCCGACAGCTAATTAAATGAGCTCCAGTATTGTCCAGCAATTAACACTTTCTCTTACGCGAGAAGGTGCGCCAAGGACGCGCTTCGATGCACACAAACAACGGTGCGCGTGTTATGACGCGGGAATGCGGCTATGCAGTCATTTTCATCGTGACGATGCGACGCATCCATCTTTCGCTCGGGAAAATAGAAATTCGCAGACGGAAGGAATGACGCGAGGAATCTCCGAGATACTCTATAATGTATGTACATATAAACATTTCTGGAAAGTTTTCCTAAACACAGCAGAGCGTGAAAACGCTCGTACATTATAAAATATCGTTCAAATATGAAAGAAACAACGAGCTTGCGCAGAATTGAAAATTTAATTCTTTACATAATTCGAGTTTTCCAGATCAGTGCATTATTATCGAGCACAAATCTGTACAATTAAATTCATCACGTTAATTAAATATTTCAAGGGGAAAAGAATTAAAAATATCTAGCCAAATATAAAGAGAATACGAATTACAGAGAGAAATTGAAAAATATAAAAATTATTAATATAATAAATGTATAAAAATAAATGTACAAAAATATGAATTTTTCAAACAATTCCGAATAATGTGCGACTATAACAAAGCTATTTCAAAAGCAATAGCACCATGCAGTGAGCAAACCTATCGCTACAACTGGCGAAGAAAACTATTTTCCCCAAAAGCTGCGCAAGTTTAGCGTCTTCTCTTGAAGACTGCAGTATTAGTAACGCCATACTCCGCGCGATTGTCCCTGACATACCATGCACCAATGACGGCACGCGATGATATCGTCGATTACGTAGCGGATGGTTCGACCGCGATCGAGCGCGACGGACGCATGTTCGTGCTCGACCGCCTGGATCGCAATAAGGCGCCCTCGCGGCGCCGATTAAATCGCACACCGGCGCGCACCACCACCTCGACGGTGGTGCACACGTTGTTGTTGTCCATTACGAAATTAACAGGCGCGATCGTACCAGGGCCGTCTGTAATGATGTCACGTACGCCGACGGCTTCGCGCAGCAACCCTGACGCGAGCGTCAAATCCGCAAAACCCTGCCCACCCCCTCCTCCATTTGTCACAGATAACTCGCCGATAATTAAGCCAAGTAAAAAACAGCCGCGTACTATAACTCACAGATAACTCGCGCGCCGGATATCATTTCACGCGGCGCTGGCTTTTTTCGGACGCTCGCGTGTCGGCGGCGCGTGATGACGGCGCACGCTAATCTGCGCTGCCACGTGACGATCGGTTATTCAATTCAATTAAGCTTATTAAAGCGCGTGAGGCGCAAAAGATTTATAGGATTATGCTAAGTATACAGCAAACCGTAATTATTTTGAATAATTGAATAACCTATGTCGCGAATTATAAGCTCGTTTTGCAAAACTGCGCGTTTTATCAGCCGCGAGCGAGTCAATTTGAAAAAAAAGCAATAATACGCCGGAGAAATATGAGGAAAAAAAACCGTCGCTCGACGTTTAGTTCGAAACGTGTTTCGTGATAAAATCTTCGTCGGCGATTCCCGCCGAAAATACATCGAACAAAAGGGAGCGCAAGAAACGAGAGTGCTTTACTGCTCCCTTCAATATTCTCAATGCTACAATCAATCACTACCGAGCGAAAGGAGGCACAGATAGACCTTCGATTCACGATATTACTTCTCTCTCGATGCCCTCGAATTGCAGACGGCCGTTGCAATCGCGATATTCGCCGCTTACATCTTATTGTACCGCGCAGGAAGCGGTGGCGCAAGAAAATATCCGCCCAGCCGAGAAACATCCGGCCGAACGAGGCGTATTGGCGGTGAAGATGAAAACCTACAGCACGCCGACGCCGCAGCCTCGGCGCTAAAAGATTCACAGTCTTTGTCTTACAGAAGATTGCACGAATAAAAATGGAATTCTCGTCAGTTCACCGAAACTTATCGTATCGATACGTTTCGCGAATTCGATGAGATTTCCCGCGAGGTGAAAGAAAGCGGCCAGGAGAAACCGATAACGGTCCGTCGAGCGTGGCGACAATGACCGGAAGCGCTCCGGTTTGTTCCACGATGAAGCGGACGTGCGGTCCCGTGTTGCGCATATGAGAGCCGTTATCGTCTCTCACTCGCCACCATTCGCGACACAATGCTCGGCGAAAAGAGTCGGGTTGAAGAACACGCGTGACTAGAAAATACAGTGACCCAGTGGCGAGCACGTGGGAAGCATGATCGACGTGTTTGTCCACATTGTGCGGCAGAACGCACATTGTACACTCGGCCGAAAGAGACGTTTTGCCGGTTCCGTCGATGTTTTCGACACAAGAAAAAAAATATGAACGACACTGTTTTCGCGTTATTCAAAGGATGCAAGTGTTAACCCGACAAAATGGTTATCATTTCAAAAACAGAAGAAAATTTATCTCGAAACAATTGTAATTAACAAGATTCATAGGGTTTCCTAAATCCAAAAACTTGAATTTTGTCCACCCACATCCAGCTCTTATTTGTTGAATAATTAAAACTATTAATTTCAATATTTCTATCGTTTCTATCTCGAATAATTAAGACAAAAGCAATTATTTATGACGTGAAAGATAAGAAACTTGAAATCTCTCGACACCGGTGTATCGATCTTTTCCACGTCACTAGTTAGGGGTTAAGCTTGGGATGATAATTTTATGGCGTATCGATCGGCAACACTTACCTTGCTCGGGATGAGAAGACGGAGTTCATCGTCAAATGCCTGTCGGTAGCGTTTGTGGGGGCTCGTTGGACCCCCGGAAGCTGTCATGGCGCCGGCCTCGGCTTCTCTCTTCATTATATCTGAAACAGACAGATAGGAGTCTCTCGTCAGAAAATGCGTCTCTTCTACCGTATCGCGAATCTCGTTTCGCAAACGCGAACAATGAAGCGCGGTTTATGCGGTCGTAATCAAGCTACCATGGCTTTTATCATAATTCAGAATATCGTCTGCGACGCACAAAGCACGGCGTGCCCCGTCGAGATTATGGATCGTAAAGCTGCGATAAATTAACATATGCTCCCGATTTCGTTGACAGTCGCGTGGCCACAGTCGCGGGGCTTCCTTCACAAAAAAGAAACCCGCGCGGGCGGGTGCAATAAAAAGCAGAATACACGCACTAAAATGGTTTTCCCATTCCGGCGACGTAATTAAGGTAAATGAGGCGATTTAACGGACAATGAATTATCATGCTGCGCGCGCACACAGGGTCTATTCAGTTCTATAACGCGTGCTAATGTATATGAATTTATGCGGCAGGATATCTCGTCAAAACAGATCGATGCTTCGAGAAGTGGTCGTCGTTTTATAATATATTGAATATTTTCAAATTTTAGTAACAAATTGCGTAACAAAATATATGTCCGGGCGCAAGTGGAAGGAAAATAGGCAGATGTTTTAATGAAGCTGATAAGCCGGTGCCACGGTTAATTGGCGATAAACCATGTTGGAAATATCTGCGGAATGATAAACCCCGACGGGATTAGAATTTAATTATTTCCACCTTCGCGCCGCCATTGCCGCGGGACGCTTTAAAATAGAAGCGACGATTAATTCTCCGCCGACCGCGATAATTCTTTCCTACGTGCGTCGGGTGCCCCTCACACAGGGTTGCGCACCGCCGAAGATTCATTGCTCAATTAGAGATTTAGCGCAGCTCCTCCGAGTCGCCGCAGGCGTAAACGCGGGGTCTGCCGTAACCCCTTAATTTCTTCGCCGTGACATAGAAGGTTAAATTGTTAATACATCGAGATTCCCGCGTTCGTTAACGCGAGCAAACTTCCCCGAAACATGGCGCATTCAGGGATAAATTAATAAAATAACAAATTTTTGTAGCGCGAAAATTTCGCACAGCCACTTCCACGCTTTAAAAATAAACCTACTTTGTGCTTTATATAAAAATAAATTCACTGAATATAAAAGCCGATAAAGTTTATTCTTTGCTATTGGGAATTAAAATATAACCGAACAAACGTTAATACTCTCCGATCCACTCCGTTGAAATTGCAATTACATGTTATTGATACGTTTATGCATTTAGCAAATGATAAAATCAAATTTTGCCGAAATCAATAGAGACTATGTATTTAAATTGACACAATAATCGCTGTTTATCTGCTCACCAGTCCAGAATATTTAACGTAATACGATTGAATCGCGAATAATTAATTACATAATCAGTCTGTTTGATCAAAGAACAGCGAAGCTAACCGCACACAATGGCGTACAGTTCTCCGGTAATCGCACACGACTAGAAATATCCCCCCCCCCCCTCTCTCGCTCGTAATGCCGCAACCATAAGCTTCGTTAACCAAACTCACGTACGCGGCTCGTGTCCCTGAAATGTTCGAATAGATGAACCAGTTGTTTCAAAACTTCGCCGTATGAGATTGCGAGGCCATCATCCCGAAAAGAAAACGAAACGAAAACGTAACACCGACGCTGGCTACCGACGACCATTTGTCGGCTATATCGCGATAGCGCACGTTTAGCATAGAAATCGCAGCAACATGCGCGGCATACGAAAGCACGGCTCGACAATGGGAACATCGTAATATAAGGTTACAGGCAGTTACAGAAAGAATGCAAAAACTCGCGCGGCATATTTTCTTCAGGTAGCGTGTCGCGCGTGTACGGATGCGCGTGAATATCGATTTCATTATATTGTAATAATAGAATTTAAAATATTACGTAAAATATTAGCGCGACCGTTTAATTTGTTCTCATCTCGCCGGCTCTGTGTGTTGGTTAAAAAAAAAAATATTCACTTTGTTTTTCAATAAACATCTATTTTTTATACGCATCTTTTATTTCTTTTTATTCGCATCGAAATTCTGCAAAACTAATTTCACACACAACGCTTTGTAAAATTATTTGATTTTGTATGTAAGCTTGTCTACAAATATGCAGATCCCCTCCGCTGCATACAGAACAATTGTATTCAACAGTTTCCTGAAAATTCTCGAATTAGCTGTTTTTTTTGTTTTTTTTTTTTACAGCTCTACACGCTCTCGCGGATCGTGGCGTAACGTTAACCACAGTTTTAAAGCCGTGACGTGGCAGTAAAGCGCACTCTTTGTACTCGGTGAAGTATGCAAACCAAATATGCAAACGAAACGTACGGACTGAACTGGGTCGTACACGTCGCACTCGAGACCGAAGCCGATTATAAAGCACGCGACCGTATGACAAAGGAGCTAAGCTCAATTGGTTTTAATCGCGCTCATATTGGACAATCGCGTTAAAGTGCGCACAGATCGAACAGATTCCGCGGATAATACCGTCCCGCGTGGAAATAATCGTTACGAGAGATTCGAGTAAGCAATAATTTTTTATTTTCTTTAATAATTCAAACACCGATCGCGCTGAGAACGGGAGAACGTCGGGACGCTCTCATCGGCAGATATCATGGAAATTTTCCTGCAGCTCGATTGCCCTTGTTTACGGAGAATGCGCGTATTTACGATCGCGTAAAAGCGAACATCGGTCGCAATTCGCGGGAAACAAGCGACAAACGCGCGGCAATTATTATTTTCTTGCCGCGGGAGAATCGTAATGCACCGCGCGGGGAGATTGAGGGTACAGTCCGCGGGGTTAATAACAATGTCGAGATGCAAATGGAAATTAAAGCGACGCGGCGCGGTATCTAGATGTCGTGTGTGTATGTGTATGTGTGTGTGTGTGTGTGTGTGTGTGTGTGTGTGTGTGTGTGTGTGTGTGTGTGTGTGTGCATACGCACGCGATGAAAAAGCGGGACGGCGGAATCGATACCGCCACCCAGTAGATACCGGCACGCAACGTTAATAATTTACCGCAACTATTCCGCGACGAAAGGGCGCCCCCGTCCGACTCGCGGCCGACTTTATCCCTTATCCTCCTTTCCTCGCTACGACGCGCCCGGAATAGCTCGAACGGAACGCACAAAAATATCTCCGACGTGAGCGACATTGATTGGAAATTGTCGCGGAATTGCTTGGCCATCACGTGCGATGTGAAATCTTTTTGCGACATGCAAAGTATCTCACCCTAATTTCCCACATCGCTCGCGTCACTCTTCGGGATTTCTAAAAAAAATTAAAAGTATGAAAGAGCTAAGGGCCAAAGCTGGATGTTCGTGCCTAATTGTAAGTGTGAATGAAATTTTATTCACAATGTACGTTTCGTACCTGCCATCCTCAGCGAATAACAGATTTACAAAACGTGATGCGGCACTCAACATAAATGTGTAAAAGTGAATTTAAAAAAACACGTTATCGTTCGTTTGAGAAAATATTTAATAAAAATGCCTCTCGCCAAGCGTCATTCGCGGAATTACATTTTTTACTTCGTCTACGGTGCGGCCATCGATCCACGATAGGTGCGTGACCGCACTTCTCGTGACGTGGGCCGAAAAAGTCTCCTCGCCACCCACCCCCAAAGGCGAAGGGGGGAGGAGGGCGGCTTCGTCGTGTGGTCGGAAAAGAAATCAAATGACGAAATGATAGAGCACGGCGATCGATTGTGCGCGCACGCGTGTGCATGTGTGTCCGTGTTGTCTCACTTGTATGCAAAAAGAAGAGGGAAGTTAAGGGAAAAAAGACAGAAAACAGCGCAGACGAGCGGGGTGAGACACGTGGGAGGGCGAGCTGGAAAAAGGGGCGTCGCTGAGTCTACGGCACTGGCATAGCGTGAGGCGCCTGAAAGTCCACTCTCGGCAGGAGTGCAGCGACTAACCAGTCCGCACGCTAATCCATAAGCGATATAGCGGCGCGCGAAAGAAGAAGAAACGGAAGAGGGGGACGTGCAGCGATCGGAGGAAGAGGAGGACGATTAACCCTTCGATATATATTCTATATATATATATATATATATATATATACACACACACACACACACACACACACATATGTGTGATGCTCCATTTCGATAATGCGGTCATTACGCGAGATTAAACTCATTTCAAGTGCATCTTTTGTTTCTCGGTGATCCGATAATTGGGTCGGCAGCGATTTACGGCGAGTTCGGCCGTTCGAGTCCTTCGAACACAAATATCTCGCTCGTGTTTTTCTGCACGGTACCAATTTGGGGATATAAAGTGAGCAATTTGTCAAAATTAAACGATCGTTTCGCGCCGCTTCGTGAAAAATAGCGCGATCCTTTTTGATATCGCGAGAGAAAATATATATTTTCAAGTGCAATAAATGCACATTGTCTATTAGCTTTTCGAGCACCCTCGAAACTTCGATTTAGGGTTGCTATCCAAACTGACTCGCACGCACGCACACACACCGTTACATGCCGTGCTCTTTAACCGCGTATCACGAACCACGCTCAATTAAAACAAGTAGATACCATAGTAACCTGATTAACCAAACTATCGGTGAAGTTTCGCGAGAGAAGCATACCGGATGAAATGTAATCAGTTCGATGTTATAACGCCGCGCCTGTACTTTCGCTCGCTGCCGCGTAATTACGTTCAGATTTATGAAGAGAGTTCCCCTGGTTAAAAATAGAGAAAAAAAGAGAGGAAAGAAAGAAGGAAGGGGGAGAAGAGTGTCGTAAGCTGGAGCAGTGTATTGACAGAAATATCACCGAGTTAAACGACCGATCAAACTATTTCAGATGGCAGACGGCAAATAATTGCGGCGGACGGCACGACGCCGGCAATCTCTCCCGGCGTCGTGAAATTTGCACGACGCGATTACCACGCGGAAGTATCGGATATCGATATATTTCGTTCGATAGATTCTCGCAAGACTTAAAAAAAGCTTTGCATATTTTTCCCCCTAATTTCTAATTCCTTTTTCCCAAAAGTATCCGGAAGCATGCGGAAGATCGAGACACGACAAAGCATACGCTTGTGTGCGAGAGATTGGGGGGGGGGGGGAATTCATACGCGGCGGTTTACAAGTGGCGGGTCTCGCCCAAGCCACCCACGGACGGGACGTGGAAAAATAGCGTAAAGAGGGAAAAAAGGGAAGAGATCGTAGCGCGGAAAGAAACCTCGGTCATGTTGCTTTGCCATCGCAACAAAGCCCGGCCCATAGACCGGACAGCGGAGTCCCATTAATCCAAGTCGCCGTTTGCGACAAAAGAAGCTTGTTTACCGTTTTTACTCGAACCTCTCATCTGGGCTTCTCCTTTCACTCCGCGCCGTTTCCCGCCTGTTACGACCTTCTTCCTGTTTCCTACCTCGGGGGATATCCTTCCTCCCTCCCCTCTTCAACGACGATTCCCACGGGGGTCTTTCGTAATTTCGTAAACTGCCCCGTCCGCATTGTACACCGGCGATCGATTTGCCCGTGATCTACAAGTCAAGGACCGGTAATCTTTGAACGCGGTACGATCCTTCTCTCTCGTGCTCGATCGCGCACAAAGGAAACAATGGAAGCAGCATCCTCAAGTCAAATCCCATCTCGAATAGCGAATAGCGATTCGGCGAACGGGCAAGGAATATGGAGAAAAATGTTTCCTCTCGACGCGATACTAGTTGACTTTTTCATCGTTCTTTCGCTGAAATCGAGGCCGTAAGTTGCGCAAAAAACCGTGTAATTTGTTTGCAGCGTGTATCTGCGTTTTCGATAAATACGAGCGGATCGAGATGAGAGGAGCAGAAATTGGCGAACGGTAACGGGCGCGGAAGTAAAAAGAGAAGAAAATTGGTCAGTGCCATAAACGTGATGACGAGCGTAATACCCGGCGCTACAGCGAATAGACGGTGTACGTAAAAGAGCGATACTAGCGGCGGACGCTATTCGCGGTTCGGTGTACCGTAAACCTCGGTCGTCGGGAAGAGAAGCTCGTTTACTGTTTTTCCCACCGTGTTCTTGCGGCTTTCGTCGTCCCCCCCCCCCCTCCCCCTCCCTGACTTCTCATCCAGGATATTCCCCGCAATTTTCAGCGATCTCGCGCCGCCCATTTTCTCGCCGCGGACGAAAATATTTTCCTACAACTGTGCTGCAATTTATTCGTCCGACCACCGTAAAACGATGATTTTTCCTCAAAAGGGGAATTGCTCTACTTGCGTAAGCAGCGGATATAAAGAGACATTCCGTTGATTTTCCAAATACAATTTTAATACGCAGTGAAAGCATAACAATGGCAAAAAACGCAGGAAAGAGAGAAACGCTGAACAAATCGCGATAAAAAAAAAATCGTACATTTTTTTGACCGAGGCTCGCGGCAAGAACTTGTTTAACGTATCAATTTTATCGAGCGACCGTTTCTCTCCGAATATCTCAATCGATCTTTCCACAATTATCACACACTTTTCCCCTTTCCCCCTTTCACGTGCACCATCTATTTCGCACATAAAATTCCACTCTGTCATAACCGCTTCAATTAATCCAATTATACGCTCCCCAAATAAGTTTCGATTAAATAAAAACGCTGTATCATCGATTATCCTCTTTGTAAATTTGCGAAAGATAAACAAAATCACTAATGAGTTGCATAAACAAGGCGTAATGCGTCGATTGAGCGGCATTATTAAGCGCAAAATAAAATCGACCGGTCACGCGCGACTAGCACCAGCCGCGAGCATGGAAATTCGCATGAATATGGATGAGCGTTTGCATTTGTGCACATACTTTGCTCGCGATCGCAGCCGAGCATAATATTCGACTTCGGTGAGTACGGTGGGGGGGAAAGGGGCCCCAAAGAGGGGGGCGAGGGGGGGGGGGCGCCGGCGGCTAAACTGGCAGGTGAACTGCGTGATTATTGGCCGAGACCGAGCGGAGTTGGCTTAGAAATTCGACGTTTGACGTCAGTATGAGAAACGCGTCTGCTAATGCACGCGTCGCGCACCATCCGCTCTCTTCAGGGATTCTCGAAATAGAATGATTAACGCTGCCGAATGCTTGTAAATTCGATACCCGGTATGCGGCGTGTTCGCTCGCGTCGCTAAGCAAAGGAAACGGGACTTACGGCACTCGAACTGTCCAATACATTACGCGCGGCGACTGCGGACGCTTCCACACTCCCGCCGAAAAGAAACGCGCCTGAAGAGAAATATGCTAAGTATCCAGACAAGAAAGATTGGAAAGCCGGAAGCCCGACAGACGTAGTAACGACGTAGTCAAACAGAGAGTTTCTCGCGATCTCCCGTGAGAAACAAGTGGCGCTAAGGCGTAAAATCTGTTGGTAAAGATACATAATCGTTTCCGAGATTAGCATCGGAATTTTCTACCTGGCGGAGAATAAAACGGTACATTCGCAAAATATTCCAAGTCCATAAAATATTGGCGAACATAAAGACACGTGTATCACCGGTATTTCCACATCATTTCGTTTAGTTCGGATATCACTCGTCGGCGGTCAGATGGCAGGTGATGGTTACAACACGAATACATTTGTATACTAGACGCGCTCTATACAAAGCATGCTAATTTGTACGTCAACTAAAGACATTTCACCGGTGATGACCTATTTATAGCATCTAGGTATAGTTACTTTAACAGGATTGTCCCTTGCACTTGATACTAATCGAGTTAAGCTTTGTGTGCCAACCAATATCGGCAAGATTGCTCAGATCGACCGTATAATATAATCGCACCAAGACAGAATAATCTCGAATGAAGAATGATCGAGACGCTACGCGTGTTCAATGCGTTTGCTAATATCTTTTCCTCGTAAAATATAGTAAAATTGAAAGTAAGAATATTTGTCAGAAAAATATATCGCTTAACTTTACGATATTAAAAATGATTTTTGAAAATGTTAATCAATGTAAAATGATAATGAAAGATGTTTATTGAGAAATTAGCAAGATTTCCCTCATCGTCGGCGATTGTCTTTATTTCGAAGAACGAAACAAGAATCAATCGGCGCGCACGCGTTTCTGCGGCTGACGGCTCAATTATTTCCATAAGGCGAGCATCTAACGAGCTTCCACAGTGCATTTCTGTTCGTTCGTCCGTTCAACCATCCATCCATCCATCCTAACCAACCAACCATCTATCCATTCACCCATCCATCCATCCATCCTTCGTCCGTCTGTTCGTCCGTCCGGTCGGCCAAGCTTAAAATTAGACTCTATGAAACGAACAAGCCGGAAGCTCGGCCGAACGAGCTAGCACCAAATTTATTTAGCGCGAGTGTGAATTCCGCCCACCGCCGACGAGTTCATTCATTCGGCCGCCGCCGACGCGACTCGCCGGAGCATTCTCTTGCGGCGATTATTTACAAAACTGCTCCGACAATTTCGTCGGAATAAGCCGCGAGAGGTCCGATGAAGATCCACGAGCAAAAGAACAAACGTTGCCGGCGCTTTCCCGAGTCGGCGAGTTGTTTGTTCCGACAGTCAAAGTTGTGTGCTGGTCAGCAAGAAAAATTATTTGCGCGCGGTTGTTCAACGTTCCGGAATTGTGCGCGTTGCACCTCGTTACAGGTCTTTTTGTTATACTGCGCTTAATTAATATTACGTAATATTACATTATGTTTCCTGACAGGAACGAATTTGACGCCCCGCGTTAATTACATTGGAATTTCCGCATAAAATTGGAAAGAAAACAACAGATTTACAGGACGTTTCACAAGATTTGCATAGAATTTGTTACCGTCAATTATATTTTATTATAATTCTTCAATTTATCAGCAACAAAATTACTCACGTGATCGTTGCATATTTATATCGAAGCTTATATCGAAATTCTGGAACGATTTCGCGATAATAATTTCGTCGACGGCGCGACGACGACGACTGTCGTTTTGCGAGGCGCCGCAAGAATGAAATGAAACTCGCCGATTAAGTTCCAATGGCCGAAACGAGACGCGCGGCGGTGGTTAAAGGATTAACAGTCGGTCTATAACGCATTCCCGGCTACGATGTCGTAAGCGGCAGCGTCGTAAAAGAAAATTGTTAGCACGCTACGGCTGTGAAAACGTGCCAAAGCTGACATCAACCTAGTCGCCATTGAACAAGAGCGGTAATTAGTGGGGAACACAGTCTTTAAGCCTGGAGCCATTTAAGCGGTCGTTGGTATCGTAGTTAAAGGAGCGTGAGAGAGATGGACGGAGAGCGGAAAACTCGTAAAATTATCAACCGTTACACGCAGGGAGCATTGCCCAACCTCAATGTTGTGGCAAGTTGTTCGACAATCTAGACTTTGCGTCGACTTGGCCGGTGCTATTTTTAAAAAACACAGGAATGCACCGAGCAAATAAATTGAAAATGCGCCGAGTATTACCTCATCTCTCTGCCACTGCATCGTGTCAATACACTTGAACTCGCAAACAATGATACGATCGAGTTGCGTAAACACCGCAAAGTAGTGTTATTCGCGTTATGCTGACTCCAGCAGTAAGAACCGACTTATTCAGCACCGCGTCAACTATCCAATTTCTCGTAGCGTTAGGTTAACCCTTTGCGGTCTACCTGACTCGGCATGGCGGTTTACGATGATTGCACATAGCATACCGAAAGCCACAAAATGTGGATCCGAGAAGATCTTACGTTCGTACGCGATGGCGGCGGGACATGCAACATACGGCCGATGTGTGATTCTTTTAATCACCGCAGGTCATTTCGTTTTTCGTCGCTCGGCATTCCAGCGGCTCGGAACATCGGCTCACCGGCGGCACATAATGGGAATGCGAAGCAGAGAGATGGAAAGGGGGAGACGAAAAGCGGGACGCGCGCGAGGTAAGTAATAATGTTGCTGCAGGTGGAGTGCGACGATCGATGGTGGAACGAAGTGAGCGACCGAAGGGGATTTTGACTCCGGCTGAACTTTGTTATCCGCGAGGAGAATAAAGGAAAACGAGAAAAAAAAAAAGAAAAAGAAAATCACACGCGGTATGAATAAGCGCGTGCAAACAAATAGCCGAAAACATTGGAGTGTTATTTTTCGAGCGCGTAAAACCGCGCGTTATCCTCGAATAAATAAAACGAATGTACACTTAATACGCCGTCTTGATTCGCGCGATTTAATTTAACGGTCGATGTGGATCGAGACGAGGACGATGTGACGGCAGATTAAGCGTTTGAGAATCACTGCCACCGCAGCAGGACCGAGAGAGCCATGCGCGAAGGATGAAGGAAGGCGCAATAACAATATCGTCCTGCCCTTGCCACACGCAACCAGGGGGTAACGTCCTGTTACACCAGTCTGACCACTTCACGTCCCTCTTCCCCAACCCTTCTCCATCGCGCGCGGACCGTTTAGCCTCGCACCGGCTCTGCTCTTCTCGTCTTCGTCTTACGGCTGGCGGGCGAAAACGTCGTCGCGACCCGCTTTTCGCTAATCACAATCTCATTCAGCCGCGCGTATTCGTCTCTGCGTCGCGTGACGTGACAAGGGCGTTCCTGGGAAAGTTTTTTTTTTGTCTTTCTTGCGCGAGTCATCCGCGGCGCGAGGAAACGTCATACCGAGCGTGACGCAAAACGCAAGTTTCACGGAGGGAGAGAAAATTTTTATTAGAACGAGTAGCCGTTACTCACCGATAATGATGTTCGGTGCAGCCTCCGCGATGAATCAGCGCTCAGCCCTGCACAATCAAGATAATAGCGATTTAAGTCTCATTTAATATGCGTATACGCGTGTTTGGATTATTATAATTAGCGACCCGAGAGAGTTAACATCTCGTAATCTTTCCGATCTTTGTGCTATAATGCGCGGAAGAATGCGATAATCGGAGTAATATGCGTCATTTTCAGCAGTAAAAGTTATAGATATCTTTACGAGTCCCTTAATGGTAACATAATCAGAACTCCGCGTCAGAGATTAAGATGCGATCGCTAATAATCAGCGAAATATCTATTCGCGTAACGAGATAGAGCGCGCGAAAGAATACCGCTGATCCATCCGGAGAACAGCGGTGTCAATGAAAAACGTGCACAAAAATATACGCGCCGGTGATAAACGGAGTTGCAAATTTAAATTATGAGTCTACCATGTTCGCATTAATATTAAAATATTGCTTTTGGCACAATAAAATCTCATACCGCAACCGGTTCGCGCGTTTTTGCATGGTCGCGGGCGCAGAAAAATGCACTTATGCATTTCACGTCCACGGCGCATCGCGCGGCTGTAAAATTGCAGGGGGGGGAGGGCCGCGGAGTATCGCAGTCACGTGTGTGCGCGCGGAATTAATTATAACTACTCGTCCAACTATTTATCGCCGTCCGGAGATGGGATCGCCTCGATAAGTGGGACATAAGCGCCCCGGCGTTTTCGAAAAAGAAATGAAATTGCGAAATTACACCGCGCAGATAAATCGCGATGTTAACCAACACGCGTTTCACGAATCTACGCAGACCGCCACCACCGCCGTCGTCGTAGCACTCGCGCATTCCAACGCCGATAAAAGGCGTCCTCATTAAATCATCGGTTGCTCAAGCTCCGCATTTGTAAGCAACGTGTTTCGCGATGCGGGAATGGCAAAACATGCGAGATCGCTCAGCAGATATCAAAGATAAGGAAAAAAGAAAAAGAAGATAGTTGTGTAACATTGTGACCGATTTAGACGCCATTAAAGTCCGTTAGTTTGGAAAAAGGGGGAAAAAAGAGGGAAAAAAGAAAAAGAAAAAAAAATATACGACAGACTGCAGCAGCGTCGAAAGGATCAACCCACGCGTTGCGTTTCGCACTGAGTGATTTCGGGAATTAATTGAAGCGCAGAAACCTCGAGCACTTTTCCTAGAATCACTGTCACTAGACGCGTGTACGATAGAACAGACTTCACTCGTCGACACGGCTCGCACGACGCTCTCGCGAATCACGATCGTGGCACTCAAGGTTGAAAATTCCAGACGCTCCCCTCCCCCTCTTCGGGATAGGTCAGGGACAATGAAACGTGCCAAACGCAGCAGCGGCCGCAAACCCGAAGAGTTCATTCAACCTTCCCACGAGGGGTAATCTTTCGCACAATAAGCGCGTCCACGTCGAAGGCGCGTACAACAACGTTGCCGCGACCTTTCGTTTCCGGTTCTCGCGTCCACGGATCCACGACGCTTGCCGGACGAATCGATTTACACGAACCTGGTGAGAGCGTATCCCGACGCGACTTGGAACATCAACGATCGAGCCACGGAAATATCCTTTCTGGTCTGCTGAAGGGTGCCGCGGGCAAACTGCGGCGAGAAAACTTCGCGCGAGTGTGTCTCGCGTGCAGACTCGGTTGCGCCAGAACTGACACTAGACCGACAAACACGAGTAAAGTTCGCCAAGTGGCGAGGCTCGTTCTCTCCTCTCCGACGAGGCTCTCCGTCCACCTCTTCCTCGTCGTGAGGAGACGCGAAGCGACTGGTGGGGGGGAGGGCGAGGGGCGACTCGTTCGCGGAGGGAGACCGGGAAGGCTCGAGGAGAGAAGCGGCGTGTGCAATACACTCGCACGGACGAGCGATGTGTGCGTGAGTGCGCAACGAACGAACGAACGCGGCGCGGCGCGGTGGCGTCGGTGCTGCAACGCGCGCGCGAGTAATGCGGATGCATCGCAATGCGAGGAACAGAGACGGCTGATGCGGGAGCGCGCAACGGACGGAGAGAGAGAGAGAGAGAGAGAGAGAGAGAGAGATAGATAGATAGATAGAGAGATAGAGAGAGAGAGAGAGAGAGAGAGAGAGAGAGAGAGAGAGAGAGAGAGAGAGAGATAGATAGATAGATAGATAGATAGATAGATAGATAGATAGATAGATAGATAGATAGATAGATAGATAGATAGATAGATAGATAGATAGATAGATAGATAGATAGATAGATAGATAGATAGATAGATAGATAGATAGATAGATAGATAGATAGATAGATAGATAGATAGATAGATAGATAGATAGATAGATAGATAGATAGATAGATAGATAGATAGATAGATAGAGAGAGAGAGAGAGAGAGAGAGAGAGAGAGAGAGAGAGAGCGGCGAGAGGGAGAGTCAATGAACGACTCCGCGAGATCGGCCACGCGATGAGAATTTCACGGTTGCCGGGACGGAGAGCCCCTGCACACTCCTCGCCCGCGGGTCATGTGCGATAAGACCGTAGGGTTTTCAGGCCAGATTTCCTGATAAGAGCGTACGAAAGTATCACGTTTCAGAAGAGACGCGGGTCCATAAACGCGGGGGACTCTTGTTTATGCCGAAAGAGCGATTGCGTCGCTTACATGAGCGGCGAACGCTCACCAACGCGCGACACTTGACACCGACAGAATTATGCGCTTCGGCGAACTCGACAAATTGTAATGCCTGCCAGCGTCGGCAGATGCAAAGGGAATGCTGCATATTATCGCTAAGAATATTCCTAATAAGCTAATAACAATTCTAAATGCCTTTCAACGAAATAAAAGTAAAAAATTCATAAATAATATCACTGAAACGTGAGAAGATTCTATCTACACATAATGCGCAAAGTTCCTAGAAGAACGCGGTGCTTATTTAAATTTTTTTTTCCAGACACATCGCGAAGGAGTTAAATCCCCGCGTCGAGAAATCGAGATAAATTTACCACACCGGCGCTGTGAAAAATCGCGACGAGCCGGCGCAAACCGGAAAACAGGCAACAGCACTCGTGACTCGATCTGACGGATCGCGAATACCAGGCGGCACGCGTTCGACGTACCTGCGACTGGCGAAGCTCCCGCTTCGTCTCCGTCGAAGAGAGCCCGCCGTCGGAGCTCGTCTCGCGCACCTCTCGACGACGACGTCGGGGACGGAAACGAGGGTGACGATAATGAGGACGACGTAGCACTGATACGGGAAGGACCCGAACACCGATCGCCGGAGAAGGCGCGGCACCGCGGCGTGAAGTCGCACGCGTAATAACGGTCAGCCCGATGCATGACATGCGTGTCGCTCTCGGTTACGGCGCGTATGACGTGGCGTGTGTGCGGAAGTATATCGATCAGCTGACGGTCGGGCGGATACTGGGCCGCTTCGCGGAATTCACCATATTGTTGCGTCGGCACGCATGCGCCGAGCCCTCGTCCCTTCGTTCTGTCACTCTCGTGCCTCTCTCTCTCTCTCTTTCTCCTCTCTTTTCCACCCTTACTTTCTTCCTCTGCCGCCCTCCCGCCTCCCCTACCCCATATAGTCACCCGCCACTCCGTGGTTTCGTTGTATATACAGGGTGATTCAGCACGAACCGCGAAAATTCCGAGAAGCGTGTAGTAGGAGGTCGAAATAATCGACTCGGATGAACTTGCGCGTGTATGTTTGTAGGTAAGAAAACACGATTCTAATCTCGCGCTGCTAAAGGGGATGTTCCGGAATAGGCGAGGATAAAATTTTTATAGACTTCATAGCGGAGGAATTACGGGAGAGATCGACGCGGATGGCGCGAGAAGGAGCTTTACGACGGCGGAAACAGAATCGAACTAGCGCCTCGTATCTCGCAACGAGTTATGCAAGCCGTATCTCTGCGGTTTTCGCGAACATCCGGTTACTCTCTTCCCGACCGCCTGGCGTTTCCCGTCCGCTCTTTCGCCATTTCCCAGGCGGGTACCTCGGCTTTTTCACTTCGATATATTGCTCTTTAATATGCTAATAGCTCAGTTTTACTTCATCATACCGCCTAAATTACATTATCGTATTACATAAATTTCTCTTTCTCTCTCTCTCTCTCTTTTGCTTTTCAGCGTCTTTCATACCCGATTCCGCAAACACGTTTCTCCGCGTCTGCACTTTTATCGCATATCTCGTGCGCCTGTATCTGCACGACTTTCTCCGGTTTCTATATTTCCGCATTTCCCATTTTCATTGCTCGGTAATTCCCGTAACTTTAGGAAACCTTCTGCGCTGGATGAGAACGATATGAATTCTGTTTTCATGTAAACCGTCCGGCAGAGTATGCGCGGAATACTAATGATGAATCGCTACGGTTACTTCGCTATTACTCAAGTTTTACGCGCACGAAATCATTTTAAAAGCTGTTTTTCTATAAATTTCATCGCAAAAATAAATACATAAGAGAGAAAACATTAAATTAATTATTAAAATAGTTGTTTTTTTTTCTCTCCTTTCATCGCTTCACTAATCAGTCTAATTAAAAAATTCACGGAATTTTGAATTAAAAAAAATATTTATCTACACTCTTGTGAGATGATCTGATGATGATATTAAACACGAGCGCTCTCTAACAATAATTATACGCGAAAATGAAGAAGAAAAAGTAGCCTGCAATGTTTCAGGTATCGATCTGTTTTCTGGAGGATATTTCCCTCGCCGCACGATCAAAGAGGTGGGTTAACGACAGGCAGATAACGGCGAGTGGACTGATTAATATTCGGTAAATACCGTGTATCCGCATTATTCGCCATCGATCCTCTTATTTTCGTGTTTAAATTATGCCCGTCCGTTTCTCATTAGCGCGCTTTGTTGAGATATTAACGAACCGTAACAAATGCGAAAAAATTACTTTTTTTTGGGGGGCGAAGATAAAACGTAATACGGTAAAGCAAGCGGAACTGTAGAACAGCCGGGACGCGGTGCTTAAATGTTGAAAAATTCAGAGATTCTGAGATACGACGTTTAATCAAATTTTTCTCGGAGATCGATGCCAGCGTGATTACATGCTTGTTGAAAAAGAAATCGGCGTTGCAATTACAGCGATTACCAGTAATGTTGCCGAGAATGAAGTCAAGTTTGCGATAGAGACGTCAAAGAAGAACCGACGGCCTCGAATACCTTAAATAATTGCCGGTATCAATGGCAGGACGTAATTATCGGTTATCGCAATAACGATAGCTCGTGGTTAAACAATAATCAGCCGTTATTGTAGCGACTCGAGAAAAACGAGACGTTTCCGTTTCGATCGGTGCCGGTGACGTGAAAAAATAACGACGAAAATAAAGACGCGAAATGAAATAAAGGAATAAGCGGGGAAAGAAAGAGATTACAGAAGAAGATAAAGCGAGAGAGTGAGAGGGATACGACGGGCTGTGATTTCACGGAGCTGAGACGCGAGCGTGCGCGCGCGAGAGGATTCGCAGCCACGCTTCGTGATTCCGCTCTCCTCTCTGCTTGATCCAGGAGAAAAGAAACGGAAAGTTTATTTTACTCTCGTGCCGAAACTGGTTATCTGCGACGGGTATTACGGCGGTTTATGTCAACCCGACACAGATTCGTGCCCGGATCGATCATCAAGGCGCTCCGCAACGACGATGTAACGGATTGCATTCTCAATACGGAAAAAAACAAGTAAAAATTAAAAATGTCGAGAAAGGCTGACGTTTTCAAAGTTTCACGATATATTTACTTTTTATATCATTTTTATATCTTGCGAGGAGATAAAGTGTAATTTGTCATTCGGACTTAATAAGATTTTATTTTACGCGCTGCGAGAAAAGCTGTTATTGTTAACGTAACATCCGGAGTATTAGCTACGTCGAGTATCAGTTAAACGGAGTTACGATCGTGTCCAATCATTAGAGCTAAAATATACAATTTTAACGACACCTCGTTCCGGTTTCATTAGCCGCCGGCTGATATAATTAAAAGCGTCGTGCACGCGGCACCTTTCACCACGCTTAGAGAATCTTGTCGTGCGTTTCCGACACTTGATCATCATCGTAAGACTCTCCGGAGACTCGCGCGGATATAAATAGCGGATCTAATTGAATGAAAAACGGCGCGGAGGGAAACGGCTAGCTCTCTCGCGTTCGCGAGAGTTTCTTCATTCGTTCACGGTTCATTCGAACATTAAGTAACGGATATCTTATCCTTACGCGATCAGCTAGGAATACACGTTTTAATGTGCACGAATTTCGCACGGTGATGATAGCAAAGTGGAGAAACCGGAGAAAATTATGCGGCGCATGAACGGCGTGCACGACACGTTTTTCCCGGAATACGACGAAAGAACAATGACGGTGGAGATTTTATCGTGCACTTTGTACACAAGTGCAGAATATACAAAGCCGGTTTCTAATTAACAATTAAGAAAAGTATCCCAGTAACATGATAATTACGAATGATGCTTGTGCAACTGACTCGCTACCCTTGAAATTTATATACGACGCCGTTCATATTTCCGCGGAATTTGCCGATGCGCATAATTCATACGCCAGAGCATTGTGTGGAACATTCTGATGTAATAAATTAATTATTAAGCGTAATATTCCTTTAACAAGACTGGATATCGCGTGACGCTTTATTTCAAATTCCTTCAACTTTACAAAGCCAGCTCTAATTCTCAGAGTAAACGAATTTATCAACTCACCTTGACACGGGGGCAAATTACTCCACGATCAATGCTCGCTTTTCGCTTGTCTGAAACACAAAACAGGACAAAATTACGCTTGGTTTGCCACAGTTAACAAACGACGAGCACGGCAAGACGTAACTGTCCGCCGAACTCGTTTTCGGAAGAGCGGCGCGCTCACAATGCTGCGGAACTTTCTAAGCTAAAATTACGACACACTCGCGGTACACGGGAAAAACATGCACGACAAACTTTCGCTTCAGTGATACGCAAAATGTTACGGATTTCAACGTATTCTTCACGCGTTCGATTCTTCGCGATCTCGTACGCACAAAATATATAAAGTCTTCGAAGGCTCAATTGCGAACCCGAGAAGAACCGCAAATGCGCGAAAAACAGAAGTGTATCTTCGATGATGGATATATTATCGACTTTTTAGGAATGTAACGCGTCTCA
Organism: Linepithema humile; assembly: GCF_040581485.1. Lineage (NCBI taxonomy): Eukaryota > Metazoa > Arthropoda > Insecta > Hymenoptera > Formicidae > Linepithema > Linepithema humile. Next base: position 39,168,772 of record NC_090128.1, read on the forward strand.
CTTAATCACGAGAGAGGCAAAAACTTGGAGAATCGTTCTAATGTGTCGCGCGAGTTTTTTTCCCCGAGACGGACGAAGCCACTTCGGCGCCGAAACAATGGCGTGTCTATACAAACGGGAATAGCTACAGTGGCGTGCGATAATGAAATAACTTAATTTCGCTCTGGCAAACACATAGATCAAGCGAGAGGGGAACGGCAGTGACAGTGGTGGCGACGGTGGTGTTGGTAACGACGGCGGTAGTGGTGGTGGTGGTGACTGAAAGCGGGCGAATTCGATGCAAAATACGCGCTCGACCGACGAAAAGCGTGTTAAAGCTCGGAGTACACTGTAATCCACTTTGTTAGTCCGTGATCTCCTACAAGGCGTACTGCTACGGAATGTATTCTTTTCAACTGGGTTGCGAATGCGCTGAGTCAATCGCTTCGAGTATCCTCGAAAATATCGGAGAAATCTTGACAAGAAGATTGAGCAAAACAAAAGCCAATCTGATCGTGTTTCAATGAATTAATGCTTCTCCAATATTGCAAAAATGTATTCTCGCGTATCCTACTTTGGCTAAAAAATTGGATTGTCTCTCCCAGGCAAATTTTGCAAAAAAATATCGAGCTACAGAAACATTCTAACATGAAACGAATAGACATCGGTCATAAAATTCTTCGGTAAAAATGATGTAACAAAATTAAACTGGTGCGGTTTTCATGCAAGAAGAAACAGATGAGAATTTAATTCTGATACACATCGATGACTTGTTCTAGAAGTGCCGTGGAGTGAAAGAGATCGGAGCTCTGAAAACCGACGAAAAGTGAAGTATTTTAAAGCCAGTTCCTTCTTGCATAACTGCATCAAAGTGAAGTGTGTGGAAAAATTTGTCGAAGGAAAACCGAGAGAAAATCCCTCGGTTTATGCGCTGGTTCGGTCAGATCAAAGGAAGACAGGTCACGTAGCAAGGCTGACAGGATGTGAAGTGAAATATCAAGTGCGTCCACATAACGGTGTGCGGCGGCCGTGAAGGTTGAGCGACCTTAAAGCTGATTGTAAAAGGATCTTACACAGGAGAAGGCTCAGCGGCGACAAGCCGAGAGATAGGCACAAAATCCGAAATCGGTATTCGAGGGTCGCGGTTGCACGAAGAGGTACGAGGCGACGGCGAGACCAAGTCCCGTCGACGAGGACGAGGACGAGGCGAAGAACGAGGGGCACTTCGCGCCGCAGCAGACCGATGTTCTCCACTTGATGGTGTCCACGTCCGTTTGTGGGTCCCGATGGCCTCGAACTGGTCTCTTATCCCTGGTATCGCCCAATCAAAAAACCGGCAGCGTACCGCCGAGCGATTGGTTGGATACGGCCACCGTGAAGACTGCAATTGGTCAACCGGCGACGAGTCACCCATGGTTACCGTTTGCATCAACAGTATTTACGGTCGATATTCGCGGCTTTTACCACTCGGTTCCCTCTGTGTTTCTCCTTTTACGTTCTCAACGTCTCGCACACACGCCGCGATTAACACCTACATAACCCCCGATGGGGGGTGGAATTCTCGAGGGCAACCGCTTTTCTTCCACCACTAAGCCCGTCGCCGCACCATGGCGATCCCTACCCTTCTCGCCCGACGCTGAAGGGCTTCGAGAAAGCTGACGGCGACCGCCGGCCTGAAGGGCCGCGCGCTGGTACCGCAGCAAGTGGTCCCCGGCAACATCCCACAACGATTATTTTCCGGGCTCAACTCGCAGCTCTCCTTATCGCAGCTGCGTTTTTCGGCGTCGCGGCACCGCCATGCAACACGGAGATTTATTACACGGAGAGATTTACGCAAGGATAATCTCGGCAATTAAGTCGGAGGCGATAGGCTGAGACGCGGAGAATCTACCGGTACCGCCGAATCCGATCTTCATAAAGAAAATCTCCCCTTTAAAAGAGCTCATGCGTTTTGCAATAAAGACGCCCGTTCGGAATACGTCCTTTGTGCGCGAGCGCATGTTGATGTATATCTATCGGGAAATTAGTAAGCCGCGAGAGGATTATTAGATGCTTCAAATATGATAAGAACGTTTTGTAATTTTAATAGAGATAGAAAGCACTTAATCGAAATCGATAGATTGTAAAAAACCTTTAATGTAAAATTGATAAAATAATTAAAAATAAATGTTTTATGAAAATGCGAGACATCTTCTCACCATCACCGCGTGCAGATTTCGCTTTCGTATCATGTTTCGCACATGTACACCGAATTTAACAACAGAATCGAAGTGCCGCATAGACGACTTCGTCTTCGAAGTCTAATTGCCACTTTAGCGATTGTGGGGTTAATGGTATTAGCTTCGGTCCTGGCTACGTCCCAGAATTCACTGTCAGCGCTTCGAGCATCGTTCTGTCTTATTTTGAATCAAGCCGCGTGATGGAGATGCAACGATGCTGTTAGCGCTAATTGCTAATTTCGCAACGTATGCCGCGAGCGCGCTGTATAAATACCCAATTGCATTTTCTCGTAACGGGCGGAATGTAATTCGGCGTGCGTACGCCTGCATCTCGTATCGAGTGGATTCGGCAGGCCATAATTGCGGCTGATTGTGTCATAGATTACATCATTTTTACCTGCACTTTTTACGAAATACAAGAAATTCCTGAACTGAATGGATCATCGCGTCACGTGTTCCACGAAGAAGTCGCGATACATAATAACGAGCTTGAAATTCAAACCGCACGCCGTGTGCGATGGTTCTTCAAATAAAAGCAGCGAATAATAAGACATGCGAAAAAGATCCCACGTCCTAAAAGTCGAATATAGAACAGACGCCGCTGCGGGCGCGATGCTTTACCGTCGTCTGAGATAGGCGAACATTTGTCACGCGTAGTGCCGACGTGCTCTTTGCACCATCGAAATCCACTCGGAAAACTCAGAAGAAACGGTTATCGAGCACGACCCGCGGTATTATTCGCAACTTTGAAGAGGATCCTCGGAACTTGGGGCGAGGACAGGGGGCGAGAAGAGGGTATGTCCCCGTTCGACATTCGATTATTCGCCTTATCGATCGCTCGGCTGCTCTTGTACCCGCGGTCCTTGCACGAAGAAATGAGTGCCGGATCCTCGAGACACTCGCAAGCGCGACGCCGCTACGCGCCGTGATCCGCGCTCGTCGCAAAAACGCGTAAGCCTGCGACACATTTTACGGCGGAACATTCGAACGCGAAAGTCCGTGTCGCGCTCTAAAAGTTTGTGACGTGACTTTGACGAAAAACAAAATTGTCTTTCGAGGAAATGTTCGATTCGGTTGGTACAATCGCGAGCTGGCGAAATCTAGATCATGCAATGTTAAATGGGGGCGAATCACAGCGTCCATCTGATAAGCACGACAAATATCGCGCTATTCAATTCGATATGACACGACGAATGACGCGAGGAAAATAATTAAACATTCGTATCGGCGATTGCCAGCAAATCGATACCGAAATACGAAAGCGGTACACACGATCTGGCGGAAGAAGGGCGACGTGTGATAAATAATTCAGAAATTAGATAATATCGTGCACGTTGCTCGTTCCGCGGAAACTGGTTCGATTGGTTCGCCTTGTTTTTAAGAGGAAACCGTATTACCCGACACGCCAACCTTATTGTCCTGGACAATGCGAACGAGTTCGCCAATTCCGCTTGTCAATTAAGCTTACACGATCGTGTACCTGTCCGATCTAATAAAATATGACAAATGCCTGTCAATCCGAAACAAAGAAAACTTGAATTCTTTATCGCATCTTAAAATAGCGCCGATTTTCAGACGTTCCGTTTGTTACGTTCGTACGCGACACGCACATATCTCAATGACACGTATCTATATTTATCGAAAGTTTGCGTTATTTAATACTCGTTTAATATTTTGATACTATAATATTGGCTTAAAAGGTTCTATTAACCGCTCGTCCTGAAATAAATCTCACATCGAATCTCATATTATATCGAAGATACAGAGATATTATTGGCCTGTCGACTCTTATCGAGTTAACGGCGAGCTTGCGATAAAATTACAAGAACAGAATTAAAACGTCACGCAAATCGCAGCGGCACGACTGTACGACGAGATTCACTTTGACGATGACGAATGAGCGTCCGTGAGAACATTTCTAAACGCGGTGCGACAAACTTGGCGATTACGCGATGCATTTTCTGCATGGACTTGGCCGGCGATAAATCCTTCATGGAGAACGCTAATATCTTCATGTTTCTTGTTTGCGAGCGCAACGCATCTTTGTTCTATGAAGCCATCAGTGAAATCACTTTAAGGACCGCCCTCGGAGAAAACTTAATTGCAAAAGTTGGAAATAGCGACGAAAATTGTCGCAGTTTGTTAAAATTTCGCGCGGCAGCCGCAGACAACTTGACAATTGTAAATACGCTTAAGAAATGTAAAGTTTAATGTTATAAATTAAACGCAATTGCGCGCTCATAAAGCGTTTCTTCGTAAAAACTTTTGAAAAGTAAAATTCTGTATGCACATTACAATAATAATTATCCTTTTCTTTTTAATATCCGTCGAAAAAGATAGATAACACGTCTTCACCGAGATATCGCAGCCACACAGTAAACGATCTCTAAAGAAGAAGTCGCGGAAGTAAGTTGCGAGAAGACAACAATGCGGGACCGGTGGAGGCAGCGCGAGAAGAGAGGGTGATGACCGGAAAGGGTGAATGAACGGAAATCACGAGCGACTTCGGAGGCAAAGGGAGAGTACGCGAGATAGAGAAGCGCGAGGAAGAAAGCTAGGAAACGCGGAAGGAGAATTTATTGTTGCCCGAGACGTTGCTTCGCTTCGTAGGCGTAAAAACGCAGAAGGAAACAATAATGCGCCTCTCGCGATGAAAAACACGCGAGATGGATCTATGCGAAAAAGCACGCGTGAAAACAACGTGCCGCGATGAAAAAAAATGCGAGCGAAACGTATGCGCGTGTGTGTGTGTGTGTGTGTGTGTGTGTGTGTGTGTGTGCGGGAGCTGAAGTCGCAACTGAGAGAGAGAAAGAGAGAGAGATAAACTTCGAAGACCGAAATAGACGCGCGAGTCGCAACAACGTTGCCTGCGCTAATTTCTAAAAATTCCCGAACGCCGCCAGATTAATGAGGCTCATATGCTTCGACATTCGTTCTACGCGTCCGGGCGAAAAATCGCGACCGTACGCGCGCCGGCGAAAATGAGACTATCGGGTGAACAACAACGTAATAAATGAGCGGGACGTCCGCGAGCTGCGTGAGCGACGGAGAAAGATAACACCGCCCTCCTTCCATTTCATTTCACTCGTAGTCCTTCGACACACCGCGGCACCAGGATGCCCCCGGGTCGTGAGAAAGATTCCTCTCGGACCGTTTTCATCCTAGCTAGAGAGACAAGGAGCCGCGAGAGTATAACCGCGAGTACTATTTCTCTTTCTCTCCGCCTTTCTCTGTCTTTCTGCTCTCCGCCCCACTCTCGTATCAGCGATGATTTTTTCTAGCTTTCGAAACCGGCTCCGCGCGCGCGAGGACAATGGTCTTCTTCCTCGCAACTCCGCGCGAAAATGCTCCCATCGTTCGGGATCAAACGGACGGTAACCGCGCGCGGTTTCGTTTTTTTTTTTTTTTTTTTTTTTTTTTTTTTCTTTACGAGCTCGCTTTGCGCGAGCTACTTTCGAGCGAACACTTCATTTCTTATCGCAGATTTTCTACGATGCAAAATTTACGGCCGCTGTGTCGGCGCTGCCTGATCCAGTAAACAGATACGACGCTAGATGGTTCATGTTGTAATTAACCCTTTCAGCTTCGAGTCATATCTTAATACGAGTACGTGTTAGCTTACGAAGATAATTCTATTACAAGTTTACGTCAAAAGTGCTGAGGCAAGTTATACTCATGTTTGCACAGTCTCGGAAACACGCGCGCGCGTTTGCTTGCTTGCGAAAGCGTGCGGTAGATCGTAGATTGTAATTACGCGCGACTGAGAAGCGAGTGATTTATTCGGTGAATCCGAGATGCATTTGGATTCGCTAAAAGTAACACTTAAAGCTTATGATATGAATGCGATATGGAAAATCTTTGCCATTGGGCCGCGCCGATGTCGCCCAACATTTCTGGCACGCGTTCTCCATTGAATCGTGCCAATTCTCGGGTTTATTTTCATCTCAATATGATATAAATAAATGCGAGACAATCGATACACACGGTTTCGGCAAATAAGTGCGACATGTTAGTAAAACAATTGATAAAATGTAATGCAATTCCTATTTGCGCGCACAATTTTAATGTAATAATTATAATATTCGTGCTTTCTGTTTGTCCAATCGCTTCGCGAGTTGTTTCTCGTCAACAAATTTATCGGTTCGTGCGTGCCGCTGAGCCAGTTACGCTTTATCGTATCGCTAAAACGTGACCTGAAAAAATTCGAAATATCTGCGTTGTAAATTTTCTAATCTCTAATCTTTTTCACAGCCTCGAAGCCGGCTTTTCGACAAATATAAAACTCTCTTATCCGCTTGTTTTTCACTCACTCCAGCCGAAGTTTTCGCGTCACGGTTAGTCGTAACAAATGTAATCTACTTCACAAAATTCTTCGAGAAAAAGCGAGTAGATCTTTTGTATCAATTTTACGCAATATTACGTTTATACGTGACACCGCGTAAACATCGTGAAAACATTAACGAACGACGGAAAAAGACACATTCTTTTCAGCGAATAAAATATGCATCGCCGTTTCCTTTGATTATTGGAACGATAATCGTGAGAACTGCCCGTTCCACTCGATGTACCGCAGAAAATGCGGGGATCCCGCGGTGGGCTTTTCTCTCCGTCGAGTTTCTCCGAGTTCGGGGAAGGAAAGTGTGAAAATACCGGGGCCCCCGTGCGCGGCATTGACGAACTTAAAAGTTCCGCGGGCAGAAATCTCGTCCGAACGGAACTTTCCTATTAACTTTTCTCGCGCGTCTGCGAAATAAGAGAAAATTTTCTCTCTGGATACTTTTTGGGCTCGCGACAGAAGAGGCCGATTATCGTCGCCGTGGAAGGAAAAAAAAAATGAAAGGGACAGGCATTGTTTGTTGCCCTCTATCGGCCCGCAATCGCGCCGTCGACCGTTATTAGCCGCGATTATAGCCGAGCGAAAAGAAGCTGCGGCCGGCTCTCGTTCCTCCCCCCCTTCGCCCCCCGTGGAATGTAATAAAGAGAAATGAGAGATTCCGGGAGCCAGGTGCCGGTTTTTCTTACGCAACCAAAGTCGCAAATAATTTTTTGCACTACCCACGCGAATTATTCGAGAGACAAAAACGTGACGGCGCACGGACGGGGGGAGGGGCGTTGTCGCAACTTATTCGGCGGGCTCGCGTAAAAAATTCAAGGGGACTTCGGTGCCGCGCGTCGAGGATTCAAAACAGTCGGCGCGCGATATCACGCGAAACAAAGCAAGACCACCGGTTGTAATAATAAGGTGTGCACATGGATGAAATACGGAAAGCTGGCAGATGGCGGTTTCCGTACCGCCAGCCCGGCCCCCGCCCACCCACGTCCCGAGGCGAATATTACTTTTCACTTGGGTGGATTCGATATTACAGGTATAGAACAATCGAGAGAGTCTGCGAAGCGGCGCAGCCCCCCTCGGCTCGCTATGCCGCGGCGTCGGCGGTTGTTAGATCGGAGGGGGGTAGAGAGAATAGCGGAGAGGTTATGGTAGTAGAGACTGTTCGTGGTATCAATATTTTAAGGGTGCACGTTCCTCCATCGATCGCAGCTTTTCTGCATAATTAATCGCCACTCCACCCCCGCACGTCGACTCTCTTACCGTGCCTATTGAAAACGCCCCGTACACATCCGCACACGTGCGCGCATACACACACACACACACACATACGCGCGCGCGCGTATATAACCCGCCATCGCACCGCTCGCCCATCCGTCACTTTCTTCTCTTTCTCTCTTCAGCCGCGGTGTATCGGGGCACCATTCCTGAATCTTGGGGATCGAATCCGCGAGTTAAGTGGATATCGATCGAATTCGCGGCAAAGGATGCAGGCGTGGGCGAGACGAAAAGAATTTCAGGTGTTTGCTCCCCCTCCCCGGAGGTCCCGCGGGAACGCACCGGCAAAGTCGTACGCGACCGAGCGCGAGGAGATCCGAAGAAAATGAGGATACCGCCGGCTTCGTTTCCCGAAAAATTCGAGCGTATTGTTTCGTTACGAATGCATGACTTATCGCTTCGGCGTAATAAAGTTTGAAAAAGCCAGACTGCCGCTGCGTTTCCTTTATTTGAGAGGCGCGGGCTTCGCCTCATCCAGATTGCCTCGGCGCGGCGTAATAAAAGTCGGATCCTCTCGACTGACGGTTCTTTTCGCCAGTTCACCGTGCGAATCTGAAATCGCGTAAGCGAAGAGAGCATCGTCCGAGGCGAGGTGTATCGCTGCCTCGAATCTTTCCGATGATATCCCGCCGACTAATCTTCCGCAACGAAGTTTCCGCGGAGAGGATTGAGATGTAGCGTGCGTTTCCATTATGCAATTATCCTTAAAACTATAGCCGGGGATCACGCAACTTTATTTTGAACATAAATCGCCACGTTGGAAAAAAAAACTTTACATAATATGTGCGCCTTTTTATAGCAATTAAGTTTGTATTCAATCTTTCCAGAGCGGTCTTTAACGTCTATTAAGAAAATTACGTTAATTTTCCCTAAGTCGATTTACTCCTGACTTTAACTCTTGATTATTTCTGCGGCAAAACGTGCGTTTTCTCACGACTGCGCGTATTTCAAGAAGCATTTATCAAGAAAAGCGCGCTTTGAAGATCCCAAATATTTGAATAATACAGAAAGCAAACATGGAAGGGGAAGGGTGATGTTATAAAGCGCATGTGGAAATTCACGCTGCTGGTCGATGAACGCGAGTGAGAAGAAGCTAGTCGAAGTTCAATATTTAAATCCGGATTACCCGCAAAGGATAAATTCAGTGGACCCAGTAGGAGTGAGTGATCGTATCTCGCTCCGTCATAATTATTAAGCCGGATTTCGAGCCCTAACTAAACGGAGGGTCCGCGCCCCGTTCTTCCGGCGTGCTGGAAGAACGGGGTGCGGCGAGGGATAGTAATAGATCCACCGAAACTTTGTCGTCGGAAAAACACGGGATCGCTATCTCGATATTCGAGATAAACGCGACAGTTTCGGCTACAATTATTTATTATAATTTTATAAGCTTGTGGACAGCAGGCATGTAAAGTGCATACCAAACTCGATCTTCATCTCGAAAAGCTTAAACACACACACATATTGAGTCGGCACACATTGAGTTTTAGCGGTGTAAATAGATAAAAGCGCGTGTTTTTCAAACGTAAACTTTTCCACGTCACGAAAGACCCCCAACGCGAACGTCGTAAAAAGTATCCTCAAGCTACCGCGAACTATACGTACATGTATATATATCCGTGCATGCAACAGTGGAAACTGTAATTACGTGAGAAAGAGGGAAAAAAAAGCCGACCGATCGAGAGGGCTCTGCGAGGGAGGCAAACGCGAGAAAACGCACAATAAGGAGAAAGCACACCGCGTGGGTAAGGGCGGCCAGAGAGAGAGAGAGAGAGAGAGAGAGAGAGAGAGAGGGGGGGGGGGGAGAGGGAGAGAGAGCGAGCGAGCGACGAAGAGGGGGAGGGGGCGGTAAGAGGTGGAAAATGGGGAGTGGAGAAAACGTTTAGAGGGAAGAGGTATTGGAAACCGGCAAGAATGGCAAACTACTGTGGGATCATGCATCTGTCCTAGCATATTTGATATTCCACCTCCTCTCCGCCCCCCCCCACCGTCCTACTACACGCGCTCCCGCCTCCTCTTGCATCCATGATATCCGCGGCTTTAAGTCCATGTCACGCAGCACGAAATCCTCCTCGCCGGCTACGTGTATACGCCGCGAGAATTTACTGCGGGGGAAAAAAAAAGTATCGAAGATGACGAATAATCATTGAATCGTTTCGAGCGTCCCTGCTTCGACGATAAATTCTTCCTCTCTCTCTCTCTCTCTCTCTCTCTCTCTCTCTCTCTCTCTCTCTCTCTCTCTCTCTCTCCTCCTTTTTTTTTTTTTTTTTTTTCCCGTACATATAGTTTCGTCGTTAAATAAACTCCTGTGCATTTATCATCATTAGATGGATGTACAGCGAGTGTGTAATTTTTAGCGACGCGAAGAAGAGACACGACGCCACACGTAGATGCAACGAGAAATTGTCGTACGCGAGAGAGAATAAATTCCGTAGAAAGAGCGGATAATTGTGCGTTACGAGCGGTATCGCTTATGACTCGGAAACTCGGGTTTGCATCATTTACTTTTTACTCCCATTTCAAATAAATTATTACAATCAGTCAGGAGATTTATATAACGCGACCAACGGTGCTACTGCGCCGCTGTTTTAGGGCGCGGTAAGTTTATCCGCGATCTATCGCACAAAGCCGCGGCTCTAACCTTCGAAGTAATTTACTTACTGCCAAAGGACGCGGTACGCGAGTGACACGCTCAGACTCGGGCAAGGATTCGAGTCGCTTGAAAATTTATGAGAGGATATTTCAGGTAATCGCGAGCAAGCACGCCGTCGCTGTGCAGCTTCGGCGTCGGTCGTGGAAAATAAAAAGACGACCCAGTAAAAAGTCGATCTACCCGACTTGGAACACAACGTCCACGACGGACAGTGATCGCGAATCATGTAATTTCGCTCTTGCATATAATAAATTAATCACGTAGGCTGTCGTGCAGAGACGCACGTTGCTGCACGAGAGATACAATGCGATTTACAGCGAGCTACAGACGGGCGGGCATCGGCGGGAAGATAATCGATCGACTAGGCATTAAAAACGCCAATTCTGGCGAATGTAAATTATTAATCTTCTTATTCCCGGCGTCTATGTCCGATGGAAGTTCTGCTCTGAGTGAAACTCCTAATTACTAACCGCAGAGCTACGTTGTAGCTTCGTTTCGCGAGTGCACCTCGCGTGGACGGCCGTGTAATGTAATTAGCCGGACGCATCGTGCGATTGCGTGGGAGACGAGTTAGCGGTACGATGCGTGCCGCGCTCGTTAAGTCGCAAATGAATTTGTTAAGCTCGCTTTCGGTTTATTCTTAATCTGGAAATCGCAAGAGCCATTACAAAATTAGATTTTTTTTCAGATATAAAGATTATAGGACTTCTCTGTAATTATAATATTTTTTTTCCCTCCTTTCTTTTTAGATATTGATTTAATTACGCTCTATGCAAACGTTACAACTAGATGCTGCGAGAGAAGCTAACGAGTACTCGTGACCATTACTATCTCCGTTAATGAGCGCCGCAATTAGAACCAATATAAGTGGAGGATGTGACCTGAAACCGCGTATAACTCTCGTCCGACCGAAGACGAGTGACGTACCCACGTCTTTCAGAGCCACTCCTATTCGTCCCGGAACGATTCGTTGCACCGTTGCGTTTTAACGCTATTTCCCTCGACGGAAACGCAAGATGTGCCCACGCATTGATGTCACCCGGAGCGGAAACGTTTCGTACGTCGAAACATTTTATGAACGATCGTATCATTTGGAATTGGATCTTCACAACAGATACATTTCAATCTGTATATTTTCAGTAGATATTTAGCGTCGGAGCGAAACGGCGGCGAAAGTCGAAGAGTTCGAGAATCGCACGCTCTTCTTACAACTCTGAGAAAAATTACCATCTTTTTCTTTCTTTGTGGATTGATAATTTGAAAATGACCGTGTGAATTTTAGACTCTGTTCGTACCGTCGGAACCGATCGTTTGATGTAACATTAAGCGCCGCACAGGCGAAGAGGCGGTCCCGTCTCGGCGACACGATCGCGAGCGACGACGCTCGCCGCGTCGCCGGCAGCGAGTCGCACACGCCATCCTCAATAATTCACGAGCGGCTCTATCTTCCGCCGCGAACTATTCCCGAGCTCCTAAGAGGCGATACTCGTCGGGGGACTCGAGAGGCTAGGCGAAGTGCGCAATAAGAAGGAGCGCAAAGACAAACCCGGGCGCTATGACGAAAGATTGCGCGTAAAACGGCGAACCGCAATGCGGAACCGATGCGCGATTCAAACCCTTCGATCCTCGCCACCGGATTACTTTCGCTCGGAGATACTAAACCGCTGCTGAAAATATTCATGCAACGAGCACCGCAAGCAAAATTAGTTTTTTTTTTTATTTAACTTTTATTGCTCAATGCTAAAACTGAGATGATCCGTAAATCGGCATCTGTATTACGGATATAATTAAAGAGTAAAAAACGTAATCAAAAATACTGCGTAACTGAATGAGCAAAATAGGAAAAGTAAAAAAGAACGATGTTCTATCACAGAAATGGACACGTTGTAGCAGATAACATATCATATTAAAATCCATGCGCACCTAGATATCTTTTATTCGCACACTCGCAGAGACGGAAGGAAAGAGAGGAAACAAAAAAGAGAGAGAGAGAGAGAAATGAAGGATAAGAAATGAAGGATAAGAAATGAAGGAGAATTATTGCGAAGTCAGGGTACTTCTCGAATGCTCTATCGGACCATTCAAGTGCGATCGACCCGTGAAAAGAAGCAGGAATTTAACCCTTCGCCGGCGGGCGGATCCATTTCCAGCGAAGAATTCCACTCGATTCGCTTCTTCCGCGTAATTCGATTCATTTTTAACTCGGAACTAATCGTTCTCGCGGGACTTCACGATTTAATTTACGAGCGTCGTAAATGAAGGAGTTCCTCGACTCGTGTTACACAGGTCCTTTACGCGTATTCACGCCTGTTCGTTAATTTGCAATCTCCCGAGTCAGTCTCGCGCCTCGTGTAAATAATTTCAGTCGACCTGACTGTACGCCTTTCTCCGTCCGAAGCGAGTACAATGGATACGGCGGGATCATCCTTCGGCACGTTTCCCAATTACACCATTCGTCTTTTGTTCTCACGAGTGCGATGCCCGCTCGCTATTGAATTGAAGCGCGCGCGTGCACGAATTATGGACGAGAAAATATATGCCGTGTAAGTATGCCAGAATACTCGATGCGCTATATTTGAAGACGCTCTAAAGTTGGCAAAAGGGCAAGTTGTACGAAAATAACTAATGGTCTTCTCCCACATGCGTGTATTTCCGTAAGCCTATCCATTCCTATCGATTAACTTTGGCATTTCGGTGGAAATAATAGAATAATATATGCTGTCGAGATTACACTAGTGCCCGCTATATTTGCACAGCACGGATGGTAAGCAATGTAAGTGATGTAATCCTATGCACATAACCTGATAGTCTGTTTTAGCTAAGTAAGTTTAACATTCCGCTGAACTTCATAAATAACGACAATTCTAGAGCTGAAATAATGCCGACTAGAGCAATAACAGTGTGTATAACTTCATATTTTATCTACTCCAACTTATACCGTCTTCGGTTTTATTTTTCTTTGACTCTTTTTAGTTTTTAATATTTCGCCGTCAGCGATAGACGTATTCGTAATATCCCCGCAACTTTCGGAGAGTTTATTTTAATAAGGAAAATCTCACGAAATATAAGAAGCGCAAAAGTATAAAAAGTTTTGCTATATGACTTCTTATCTGTGTCCGTTTCGCGCTGTGAGATAAAATAATTTACATTTAAGAGACAGCCTTTGAAATAAAGCGGACGCTTAATGAGCGTCGTTTAGACGGCAAGTTTTTTCGAGAATATTACCACACAGAGAGCAGCGCTTATTGCATAGTGCACTCCGCTGATACTGCGCGAGTTGTTCTAAAATAATGGCAAATCGGAATATTACATGCACAGCTGCAAAAGTTAGCTATTTAATTACTTCTTTGGAATAACATAACACGCAATCACGCAAACATGTTAAGAACAAGTTAATTATACCAAAACAAGCGAAATAAATTAATTTTTTTATATAAAAAATATCAATGTGCATTTTTTTTTATAAATTTTGTGACATATTCATAAAGAAGTAACGTTTGAATGCGTTGAATAAGAATTTGTACTATTTTGCATCCCAATCGCGGCGTTATATATAGCCAGCGTGCCAAAATCGCGCGAAACAATAAGCATCACACACTTTGAGAAATCCTTTGGCACCGTTTGTTGTCGCAGCTGCAACTTGCTGAATTAAATGCTGCGTTCATTGATGTTAAGTTAGTGAAGTCATCGCATTGTACGATGCCTCGTTGTGTCGTTCTGTCGTCGTCTTTGATGTTTTAACGTAAAAGAGATTGGAAAAATATTGTTTTTTGCGGAAAATTTTTGTCGCATCGTTGCTTTGAGAATTTTTGCATTGTAAAGTGTTTAAAAAATTTCGAGAAGATAAAATCATTAAATTGTGGAAAGTATAAATCAAATAAAGATTCGTCTACGTAAAAATATTATTTGTAGATTTCTGTGAAAAATTAAAATGCAATAACGTAGATGATTAAATTTATTAAAAATATACGAAGCTATATACGCTTGTTCTCTGTAAGGAAATACTCTCACTTATCGTAATCGATATAAATCACACGTCAAACGATATTGCTGCGGACCAATAGCGATCGCTCTCCTTTCGTTCGGCCTACATTGCGTGCATTAAGGACATGTAAACAAGAATCCGGTGCAAAGTGAAAGCAAAAGTTTCACACTTGCAAAAGCGAGAGAAGGATGAGCTCTCGGTGAGGCCGTCCAATGCCAAGTTTAAGGTCATTTAACATATCCGAATGAAGTTCCGCATTGGACACATTTGCATCGTGTGTATGTGTGTGTGTGATCGTGTACCCGTAAAGTCCACCCAACGTGATCCGGAATTCGAGACCCGAAAATTTGTAAAGATCTCAGATATCTCAATGAATCAACTCCGAACGAAAATCGCTCTTACTCTTGTCGTCTCGTTTTCACAATAATTATTGAATTAATTATTCTAATCTTTCTACCTATTTTCATCTAATCATAAACTCGATAGTTGAGAACTATTATATTATCACCATTGCCATAATTATCATTTATTGAATCATTAATTCGATAGATAGAATTATTATCACAATTGCTATAATCACCTAAATTACCGTTGAATGCGAAACAAAATTTGATCAATTAACAGCGAGTAAATAAAATTAGCAGTTACGTAGTATCAATATATTATAACATACGCTCTTGTATATGAATTATTCAAGGTTAAGAGCTTCCGAGTCTTCAAAGACAAGTACGATCAAACGGTCACCAACACCGGAAGCTTTTAATTAGACCGTAGACCGACCTAAGCGACAAACGACAAATTCTCTGCTGACGACGCGCGAACAAAGTGTGCTCCAAGTACGACACGTGTACGAAGTACTATCGATTCGGAATATAATATTCAACAACTATAATAAGACGAAGGTAAAGATGATTTAATTGCAGTGTTCTTCCGCAATACATATTTAACGAGACACTCTCCGATAAAACTTCCATTTCCACGAACCAGCGTCACTTACCGCGGCAAATTGGCCTATCAATTCAAATTAAGCCTAATTCAAAAGACACTCATCAACTTTTTACGTTCGTACCCATTAACCGCGATTTACACGTGACTCGTCTGACAACCAGTTCCCAGGAGGTATCTTGAGCGACAGCACCTGGCATACAGGTGATTCGACCCGCGAACTCATTACGTAAACGACGACGTAAGTTGCGAGAGGCTTAACGTTCACCAGGGCTCAACGCTACGAGAGATAGGGACGAGTTTAGAAATTGATGCTCGATCTATCTCGATCTCGAGTTCTCTTACCTACCCGAATAGTTAACTGCTCACGTAATCGGAGAGCGCTTTAGCGACCGTATGATATGTATATCTCGTACGCCGGTTTCTCACGGTATGAAAATTATCGCTCGCGCGGCTTGTTTTCGACGGAAATGAGAATACAGCGAGCATGATCGCGAATTTGATCGTGATCGCGAATGACAGACCTATTAAACAATGCGAGCGCTAATTCGTCACGACAACCGGTGCACCTTGGAACATTGCGATTATTACGTAGGATCCTCTTTTGTCTGAGAATGCCAGCGAGGCGGCGATCAGATTTTATAACCGTGCACTCGTGCACGCGGGCGTGTTAATCCAACTAATACACGCACACACGCGCGCGCGCGCGCGGAATCGCACTCGCCACTCTCAATCCACTCAGCTAATTCCTACATGACGCTTTTTGTTTCAAAGCATGCCATCAATATTATCTGTACGCTCATGCTATCCACGTTTGTAGAACAACACCTGCCAGTACATCAGACTAATCCTATTCAATCCGCATTTAAGTCATATCGTCCATACTTATGCGGTGATGAATGAGATGCGGAATTCGCGACTTGTGCGTTAATCTTAGTTATAAATAAAGAGATGTATCTGGATGCTTCGCAGTTTACCGAGCGAAATATTGACAGGCCATGTAAAATTTCGAGTCTGAAGGGCGAGTATGAACGATAATGCGCGTATAAACGCGCTTATGGGCTAAATTGGCGTACATCGAGGACGATCCGCGCCATTAAAACGTCGTGATTGTAAGTGGAAACGCGGCGCAATTAAAACGGCAAAGCAGCACTCGCAGCAGCAATAAAATTCCATTCGGCGTCGCAACTCAGAGGCGCGTGCTTGTGTAAAAAATAAGAATTAACGGGGCGGATAATCTGTAACCTCGCAAACGCCGCAGCGATCGCGGAAAAAGGCAAGCGAAGAACTACGCACACATGTGTTTTCATGCGAGCGGGGAGGACCTAGATAGATCAACACCGGCGGCGACCGCTGCATTCCATCGTCGTAAAAGTGCACGCGGTGGACTCCAAGGACTACGAGTCGGCGAGTACGACGCAGCACGCGCGCGAGGAGGCGGCGAAGGAGAGACGCGAGGAGGACTGCAATTCAAAAAGGGAAACTCCGCGGCGGTGAGACACGACGAAGTATGCCGGCATTGTCGCAATTCTCTTGGGCAATCGCCGTCGAAGCGACGAACGGGACACATGCTCATCCCTCCACGCGTATCCGCCGAGAGGTTAAAGTGGGATTTAACCCTTCGGATGTGCGAAATGTTTATTTGTGAGAAAACATAATACTCGTTAATCGTTAGCGTGCGATCGTAGTTGCCTTTCGAACGATTTCGAGATAAATCAGTTTTGCGATACGGTTTGCGGTAAACATCGTTAATCAACGCACCTCATTATTATGTGAATTACTCGTGCCATTCTGGCTTTCAATGGCTCACGCATGAATAGCTAATAGTAGTATGGCGATACTTCGTTGCGCCGCTGCAAATAGTGCACGGCGAATGGATGTGCAACCGCGAGTCGATTGCGCGCAATTACGAGCGCTGAATTCTCGCCTGTCACTATAATTAGACGCACTGGTATCAGTGTCCTTGTAAATAGAATTGTAAATAGGACATTCAAGCGCAAGATACACCGCGAATTTCTTGCACGGTTTCTGCATATTCGAGGCGTTTGCTTCTTCACAGATCGTTGGAGCCGAGAAAAAATGTTAAACGGATTAACGTGGAGGAATAACGAAACGCAGAAAGTGAATGATTCGCACAGTTCTCCAAGTAACATTTTATAGAGTTGATTGCATAGCGTCTATCCTATTTTAGATCTGTGTCATTTATACAAAGCGGTTTCACTTTACTTAGGGTGCGTTCCACTTAACGCCCGCAACGCTCCTAGGATCATTTTATCCTTGTTTTTCATCGAAAGTTAAACGAGGATAAAATGATTCTAGGAGCGTTGCGGGCGTTAAGTGGAACGCACCCTTAGTCGCGCGTTTTCCATGAACAGATGGCTAACTGAAACGCGACGAAAGTGTGCGAATCGATGGCACGTATCGTTTTACTTGCGGACTGCGAAGAGCGCATCCGCAAATTGTCGTCGTGAAACGCGAAAGATAAAAGTTCAATTTAACGGTTGATGAGTGCAGTTGAGAAATAAAACAAAATCAGCTTATCTGACATTTTTATCGTCACTTATTTGCCTTTCAACCGTTTCACCGACACATCGAAACTTCCGATTAAAATTACATTCACAGTGTTTTTAAACACGCCGTAGTTATTCGCGTAAATAACTTTCACGGCGTATTGAGATTGAATCAATTTGCGAGAAAATAATTTTCCCACCTTGGGAGAGAAAGAGAAAGAGTGCGTGAGAGCGAGAGGAAAATTGAATGTCTCGACTGGAGGGAAGTTGAAAATTATATAGTTAGTTTATTGCCCGGCGAAACACAGTTCGCTAATTACAGAAACAAAATATCTTGCTTCGCCCGTGAGATAGATCTCTATGCGGCAAGCTCGTATTTTTCCGATATCTAATTAAGAGTTTCGTCATCCATTGCGCGCGAGATAACGGAACTCCCCGTCGCGCTATTAAAGTCGTGAGCCTTCCGCGGCGAATAAAATAAACCGTCAATTTTTGCCTTCCGCGACGCTCGAGCAATCCGAAACATTTTATCTCTTTCGCCTTTTAATCTTCCAACGATACACAATTGCGCAGAATAATCCAACATAATACTGTATGTATCTTGTTTTTCCATTTTTTAATTTAATCCGATATCTATAAAAAATTGTCCAATGAGACATTTTTCTTTTTGCTTCTGAAACTTTCGGTGGACGCGTACCGCGCACAGGTACGCTGTATACTGTTACAGTTTGACAAATGAGTAATTCAATATAATAGAATGTACTTTTCAGCACTTTTAATTTAATTCGATATCCATAAAATTGTTGAATGTTGGAGGAGGAATACCGCAGCGCCTAAGGGCTGCGACCGACACAAATTGCAATCGCGGTTGCAAATAATATGAGCGCACCTATCGTTTCTGCCTACTGCACCCTTCTCCCCTCCCCCTCGCCCCTCCCATATCGATTACGCCGCGCGTGGGAAATAATCGACGCCGACCGCGAACGACGTCCTACGACCCATTTAATGTAAAAACGTGAACTCGCTAAGTTAGATTGTAAAATTATGCACAACCCTGGTCAATTTACTTGTCCACGTGCGATTACGCGTCCGCGGTTGTTGCTGGTTACGCCGACTGCGGGCTGCGCGTCAAAAGAGCGCCGGACCTGTTTTAAGTGATAAAAGTATAATCAAGGTTGACCAGCGGCGACGGCGGCAACGGTCGATCCCTTTGCATAAATCGTGAGACCGACTGTTTCGCGCTGACTACGAAATAATCAAGGCTAACTGTAACTCACACCGCGCGTTTTCTCAAGACCTAGAATTGTGCCTCGTGTTTGATGTGACAACACCTTGACGACACCTTCGGTTATACCGATGTTCAATCAATGCTAATTACGGCTCGGTTCTCCTTCTTTACGTTACAGAATTAGTTAACTGAAAAAATAATATTCTTTTATATTCCAACTCTATATTTTTCTATTTTTTTTTTCATTCAAGATTATTTTAGAGCCGTGATTCAACGTACGAATGTCTGCAGTAACACCGATGTTTGTGTACTTTAATGAACAACTTAGATGGCGTATGATACGTCTGCGATCGTTATGATTGAAATTCTCATTCACGCGGCATTATAACTTAAAATCCAACTACTACTAGCACAAAGCGGGCGTCAACTATGCCACAGCACACCTGCTCTCAGGTCTGTGACGCTTCCTCGCCGCTTCCGGCAAACAAAAACAAATTCAACCTACAAAGAGGCAATATAAAAAGGAACCTTGAACCATAACGATTCACAAAGAAACATCAACATTGACATCGCGACCCATCCCTCTGGCCGCCGTCGTCGCCACCGTTGTTTTCCACCCGGCACTTAGGTGGAAACAACAAAGTGCGTGTCCCGGGCACGCGCGCTCGCGTGCTTAACGGGCGTGCGAGAACGGCGTGTCGTGCGTGCGTGTGAATCCGCACGGCAGCGCGCGTGTGCCGGCGCGGCGACGTTAATGTTTGCAATCACAAGTTGGAAAGTTTTGTGATGGCAACCGCTCCGCCGGCCAGTTACCCTGGTAACGCTTTGTTGTGCCATTGTGTCGACCGGCAAAGGGGGTTCCGGTGAGAGGGGGTTGGGAAAAATCCCCTTCACCCGCCCCCCCGCGCGTTCGGACGAACCATCACCTGCCCGTCCGCCCTCTCTTCCTTCTTCGCGCCGTCGAGAAATTGGATGAAACGGCCGAGCTATCCCCCTCTCACTCTTCTGAAACCCTTACCCCCACGATTGCTACTTGGGGACGAACTAACCCGGCTTGACCTAGCCCACACAAACTTAACTCCCTCCTCCCGCGTCCTTCGCGATGACGAATAAGGTTCGTATTTCTCCTCTGGACCTACACTTCGTTAACTATTCCGGTAACCTTTCATTTGCGTGAGATCGTCGAATTATGAATAAAGACCAAAGATTGCTGAGAGGCATCTCGAAGGTAATATTCTTTTGCACTTTAAGGATACACAATTCGCAACGGCATTGAATGTATTAAACTTGCAGATTAATCGAAAATTACAGTTTCGAGGAATTTGTGGTCGATATTGATCCTTGATTATTTCGCGTTCCGGACACAAACGTTGAAAACATGAACAGCGAAAATCGATTGTTAAAAGTTCAAGTGATAGCTCAGATTCAAGACATGGCCAAGCGAAGTAAGAGTAAAAGTTTTATGGGTTCAGATGAATTTAGATATCCATTTATTGCGCTCGTTTAAGTTAATATAAAGTAATTTTATTCCAAACAGTTGATATCGCGTGAAGTAAAACGAAGAAATTTATTGCGAAAAAAGCATGCCGCTTACCGACGATTGCCGGCGCGGTAAAAATACCTTTTAGATCGAGCTATTAATAGAATTGTTGCTCAGGGAATTCTCAACCATCCGCGTATTCTAATATCAACTGGTATGTGATATATGTAGATATAAAATAACAGCATTAAATGTTACGAGATACTCCGTAAAATTTTCAGATATGTGATATCTGTATACTTTCATAATTCCCAGTTTACTTAAAAAAATATCATATAAAATAACGTGTCATAAAGATAGTTTGCACGTAACAAAAAGGAATCTAGCACAAAGCTTCTATTTTCCTTCGAGAATTCACAAGACAATTTTATTTTAGAAACCGAGATGTTCTCCAACTGTTGCCCGATTGTGAATAACGCGCTCATAAAAATACATTCGATACAGATTTATTGGCGGAACAACACGAATACTTCGCTGGAACGTGCCAGGAAAAGCTTCATATTTCTCTATGTGAGCGAAGAAATCTTTGGGGAGCGGAAAATCAGTGCTGGAATCACTGCCGAACAATTCGTTGCTTGTTCGCAACGATGGAATGCAAAATTATTCCCGTTAGAGCCGCAAAACAACGTTAATCCTCGACATTAGCGACGAGAATAAATTATGTCGATTTGTCAACAGAAAATATTTTCTACTGCTTGAAGGAGAATTCATTATCAAACATTTGTTTATATATAACGAACGCATTCTATCCATGTTTTTCCGATTCTAACTCTAAGAATAATTATTTGGAAAGTAATACTGTGTCTACAATGTAAATGTTTGAGATTCAAAGACGAATCCCGCATACATATATTCCGAGCAAGCATTCTCGTCGTTCATAGTGACACGTCATACAAAGCGCTTATCGCGCGAGATAACGCTCCCGTAGATATCAAACTCTCCTTCACCTCATTGTCACGAATAAATAATGAGTTATGCTGCGGTTATAGTGGATAGTATTTGCTTCTGTAGCGATAATATTAAACAAAATATTTTCAAACAAAAATTCTGACTGTATGCCTCAGAAAAATATTGATCACTATTGACTGTGGAATAAACGAGATGCTATTTCAATTCGTTTATTTAATATTAACGCGACGTCGGAACGAAGTTTGCAGCAGCATTATTCTAGCAACCACTATAATCATAGCTATCTGAGGAAACCGATGGTCAATCAAAAACAATAAAAGTTTGCCACGCGGTGTTCAAGATATCGACTCGACCGTCACCGTCGGAGCTTCCATCGTCTCGCGTACGGCCGCTCGCGCGGCGACGCGTCGCGCGCCTCTGGAGCGGCGCGTTATCGCAAGTTAACCTCCAAACGCAACGCATAACCACTATCGCGGTGTAAACCGCGTCACTACACGAAAATATTCTGCGTTGAAAGAAAGAATCGTTAGGACTGCGACGCCGGGGTCGACAAGTCGAAATTGACGATTGAACACGCGCGTGATGGCAGAACACGCGATTCGACATTGTCGACGGTCGGCCGAAATTAACCCCCGAAAGAAAAGAAAAAGAATCGAACGTATCCCTCCGTAGCGACGCGCCTTGAACGCGTGACGTTTCACGTCCGGTGCGCCCGTTCACGATATGGACACGAACGACGCGTGTTAGCAGGATAGAAGGCGATTTTCAACTTACTAGTAACTTGTCGTGTGCCACGGAAAAATCCAACGTACCGGGACAAATTCTCACGCACAAACACGAAACTTCGGTAGGCAATCACGTCGCAATGGCGAACCACGGGTGCGTTGTAATCACTGATGTCGTACGCTGCCGTCATCTCGCGGACGGCAACAGTATGAGAACGCGACCAATCGCAAAGCAACGCTGATTTACGCGGGAAAGAAACTGTGCAATGTACGCCATATTGTCCACTACTTTTAACCAAGTAGTTGGCATTATTGACGAGATATGTATTGCAATATCGCAACTTTTCTCATCTCAGTTGCACTTCTTGCATTTAACATGAAATGCATATACATTTATTCTTTAAAGAGAATAAGTAAAAAAGTTGAGCACAGTAAGCACAACTAAAATAAATAGCGTTGAACCAATATTTAATGCAAAAATATATAATTCGCCATATTGAAATAAATGATATAGTCGATATAATAAACTATTACTAAAAATGTAATCAATTTGTTATGCATACCCATTATATCTTCGATGTATTTCAGAGAATCATGTTGAATATAGAAAATGACTCGAATTCTAAACCTGCAAAAACGGATCGCCGATAACAAATGGCGATATTACAACAGCAATCGCATAAAACGTGTTATGACAAACGTCTGATACATTGCAAGCCACTCGTAATCAGTTTCGTGCACAAGACTTACCTTTAAGCCCTAATAATTGCGAGAGATACAGAGCGATTCGAATCTGATCTGCTGCTTATTGTAACGTATTTGTTACTAATGGACACCCTGATATATATGATGATTGGCGACTTTCGAAATTATGCAACGGTCAAAGATATAAAGTTAACGCAGTAATTACTTAACATAAAAATAAAATACTTGATAGAGTTTTATAGATTAGAAATATAACCAAAATTTAAAAAATCAATTATAATTTAATAATTTATAATATAAAACGTGAAATTTTTCATAAGATTCTTTTTTACCATCTTTAGTTTAACTTACAGTTTTCTATTGTACCCGCAATGTTTGCTGAGGGCGTTAGTGTACGGAGATATAAATATATTTCACAAGTCCATAATTTTCACAAGATTAGCAATATATATTTTGTTGTGACAAATATTATTATATTGCATCATGTCTAGCGAAATGAGTACAATAAATACTGAAAGTATGGATTTCGATAGCGAACTCCATCAAATGGAGAGAGCGATTGATCATTACAAGTTGAAATTGCAAAGATCCCGCGAGAACTATGAAAGAGTAGAAACAGAAATTTGCGACGTGAATCAATTGCAGCACAAAGCGTCATTTATGTTAAACGACATGCAATTAAAGAAGGAAAATCTCTATGAGTGTTTAAAGAACATACATTTGAATTACGAATCATGCGTGGAAAAATCGGGTGGTTACAAAGATCAGGACGAAAAGATTCGCACAAAGGTAAGCGAATTGGCGACAAAGAGAAGCAATTTAATGGAAGAACTAACACAATTAAAAAAAAATGCCGACGATAATGACAAGAAGCTCGTTCGTGTAAAAGCTATGATCACGGAACAAGAAGTAAGTAACATTAAAGTTCACTGTTTATAATTAATAATAACATAATACTTATAAATTATAATTATAATAAAATATACTTATAAATTCTGTAAAGAAAAATCTTTAATTTAGCAAAAAAATATGATGTTACTTCGGGAACTGAAGAAAAAATCTGAAAATGTCACTTTCATCCAACAAAGTATAGAAAAGCGGATAGATACTGTTCTACAGCAATTAAAAATAAGCGACAACGACGATGTTACTGATAATACATTGCAATAAAACTTATCAATTTTATAGAAATAAAATATAAATTTAATATTTTCATAAATATTATGTAACGTGTATTTATAATAAATATTTAATTTACTATTTTTTAAATAAAAATCCGTTATTATATTTGTTTATTTCTATATATATATATATTTAAAAATATCAAAGGTTTATCTTTAAACTATTCGTTTTCAATTATTTCAAAACTAGTCATTAATTGATCATACGTTTTCTTTAAACGTCCTAATATGACGGGTGCGTTATTTAAATGTCTCCTTATGTTCTCATTCAAAGTGCATATTCTCGCTCTACCTTCCATAACTTTTTTTTTTAGAGCTTCGTTTCCTTTTTCCATTTCGTTCACTTCCTTCTTCAATTCCTCGATCGCTTTCTTCATCGTATCTGCATCCAATGATTTCATGTGGGAAGTTACATCTCCCGGTGGACGCCTGCAACAGGCGATAAAACAGACTCAGTAAATAAGGAAACATATGCAATTTCTAACAAATATAACACTGACCATGCGTCTTCTTTAGGTAATAATGCGCTTTCTTCCGATAGTCTGCTTATTTTAGTTAGAGCATTCTCCAAACTAACTTCATTGAATATTTCTTCGAAATCATTCATCATACTGCTATACAGATCTTTTATCATGACCTTGTGCAACTTCGTGGCTTTGGGATCCGCTTTGAGAAACGTAAATATTTCGAGAAACTCATCTTCGCTGGAACAAAAAAATATGACGAAGCGAATTATTACGCGCGAAATAAACGAGTACTTCGCGTGCGATCACTGTGCCAATTTAAGAATTCACTAACATATAATTATTGTCATCGTGGTTCGAAAGAACGATGCCCTTATCTAATATTAATGTATATCGCGACGGAAATAAGATACAACAAACTGCTGCGAGGCACGGCTTGAATTATTCGTTTTTATCTCGGTTCACAGAAAGACGTCTTATCGACCTACATGATACGCGCGCGGCACAGTGTAAGAAAGATACCGCGCCCTTACCGACGGCACCAACGCACGACCGGATGCGCGTTCTCCCGTATGATGCATAGTTAGTATCGCTACGTCGGGCGTCGAATTTTTTTTTTTTCTTCTGCCGACGCCAGACAAAGAGCAGCGGCGCCTCAATCACAGAGAATGCGCCTCTCG
Source organism: Linepithema humile (assembly GCF_040581485.1). Classification (NCBI taxonomy): domain Eukaryota; kingdom Metazoa; phylum Arthropoda; class Insecta; order Hymenoptera; family Formicidae; genus Linepithema; species Linepithema humile. The sequence continues at coordinate 39,194,100 of NC_090128.1, forward strand.
AACGGTTCTAATCGACTCTCTACGCCGTGTTATAATAAGCATACAATGGCAAGATCCAATCTCCTTACACAGCTTCCGACGTCTTAAAAATACACCGGAGCGTATCGCGTTTATTTCGAACGTAACATTCGCATATATCTCATTCCGCGCATATAAACGCCACATTATTGGACTTACCTAGGTTTTCATACCATCGTAATCGCGTATTGTCCGCGAGAATAGCAGCGTCGTTCCTTGCATACTTAATCAGGCCGGGACTGGTGCAATTTGAAATCAATACTACATATTTGCATTAGTCCAGACCTAACTAAGCACACCTCCGCTTCCGATAATCCGAGCACTCGCTCGCTCAACAATCTATCAACACACTTGCAGTTTTCAATCGCGAGGCACAGAGTCGAGAATCAACGGCAGAAATAAACGCGTACATAAACGAGCGCATTGTCAGACTTACCCAACTTTCATGCCATCACAATTACGCGTCCGCACGCATGCACGCACGCACGCACGCACGTACGCGGGACGTTACACTACACGAGTGACCGACGGTCCCGCGCTGGTGATCACGACGGGGGCTCTCTTTGTTTCCTCGAACGCTTCGTGGAATTCCTCGAAGGTCAACTGGTGCGCCTGGTGGAGCGGATCCTCGCGAAGGAGGCTTTCCTGAAAGGCCAGGCGACGCCGAAACAGACCATCGATTTGGCAGATTATCGCGAAAACTCGCGGACGACGTGATCGCGAGCGATTAACGCGGACGTAGTGGCCACGTGAGCGACGACGGGTCGGGAATTAACATACGAACCGCGGAGGCCAATGACATCAAGTAACACCGAGCCGTGCGTTTAGGTCATCGACGATGCCGATCCCTCCCACCTTTCGACCCGCTGCCTCGCCATACCAATAACCCATGAATCGGTTTCTTGTAAAAAAAAAAAAAGAAAAAAAAGATCGGTATATATATATAGGCCACGGTCAAAGACATGTAGTTGACTGTGGTACATATTTTAAACGAGATTTGAGACTTCAGATATTGTAGACATGAAAATATGGATTTTTCTAATCATTGCATATAAATGTACAGCGCGGACCAATAAGTCACTTCACAATTTGCATATTTTTTTAATAAGATTAATGGAGGCAAATATGCATCTTGTAGATTGTATATTTTTATCAGAATGAGTACACATGTAAAATATATATTTCAAAGTATAGAAAAATGAAACCATAAAAAATAAAAACGTTTCAAATGTCTTATTATTTTGTTTTGGAAAGAATTATTTTCTTGGCAAAATGTGAATATTCTGAGAGTGTAACAGCGTTTTTTTACATTTTTATATTTCTTAGTTTTATTGCACAATGCATATTTTTAGTTTTATTGTAACATTAAAATTCCAGAGCCTTCAATAATTTCTTTATCAATGTAGTATTTGAATTCGTTGAAAAAGAAATACAGAAAACAATAGAAAATCTTCAGGAATGTAAATTCAGGGATGCTTTTCGAAATATTTTCGACATGTTTGACATATTTCGATAACGATAATTATTATTGCGTATGTTAGGCAGAAAAATCATAATTTACAATTAGATATATGATTGGAAACTAGAAATGTATGAAAATACAAGTTTTACTCGATCAAGAGACAAAGACAGAGAATAAACATGAAGCATAAACAAAAGATAAGAAACGTATAAACAATCATCGAGGCACAACCGATAATTGAGACAGCTTGTAGAAAAGCGAAAGCTCAAGCGAGCGATCGTGATAATAACGTCAATCGCCTTAAATCGACAGAAAATGAAAGAAATGCACAATAAATAGTACGAATGAGAGGTTAGGTGTGCGAATCTAAAGGAAAACATGTGAGTGCGCGCGCTTTTCGCAAGACTCGTTGCTCACCTCACAGACTTGGCTATCTTCTCTAAATTATTGAAGATGGCCATCCGGAATAACTGCATGCTATTCGAACAATTGGCTTCTTCGTCCTCCGCCATTTCCCAGCTGCCTCTCTCGTTCGTGTGCTAACAAGCGATTCTTCGTGAGGCAATAACGGTTTTCAGCTTCTCGCGTCCCAACGAGATTCGAATCGCTCGAAAGTGTGTCGGTGTATGAACAGCGTCCCGAACCGGTTCGGGACATCGGAACTGTGCGAGTTTCGGATGTAATACGGAGATGGCGTTTGCAGTGCGAATGACGCTTGAATTTGATAACAAGCGTATGATGATTTGAAGTTGCATTGTCGGCATTGCCAACTAGAGAATGTTTATAGAACGTGTTTATTTTTGTTTATTGAAGATTAATTCGTAAATAGGATATTTTTGCTCCCTTTTCTTGAAAATTTAACATGAACAATTAGTCTGCTATTTATATTGTTAATTTTTCTTGGATTGTTGTGTTTAATTTTTAGTTTTAATGACTGCACGAAAACGGCTATCCCTTGTGCTGAATATAGAGGTTATTTAGGTTAGTTACGTTAAATTATGTTGCTATCTTCTTATTTCTCGTATTTTTACTGAATGCCTATTTTTTTAGATCAATCAGCAATCAGAACCGGTTTGTAATCAATGAAGTCTTCATAGCGAATTATTATTTATTATTTTATGATTGATTATTACGGCGAAAGTTCTTCGTTGACGGAGATATCGAAACTGCGGTACAAATAGTTAATTAATCCCTGCTGTGGCCACAGTATCGCATGTCAATATAATATATAATTGCTCTATAGTTGAAGATGCGATTAATCGACTGTTCCTTTCTACGGTATTATTTGATGTAATTGAAGCTGTCATACGCATCTTATATAAGAAAAAAAAAATCATTGTTAATTGTCAACGTTTGTTTTGTAGGACAGATTTTTTATTTGGCATTGTTTTTATTGGGAATGTTCCGCAATTGCGTTAATTACTCGGCTGATGGATACAAGGCCGCTCTGTATATGGATAAGCAATGTGCTGTCCCAAATAATTATTACATCAGGATGATATTAATATTGACATCCGGCGGACAAATAAGGATCTTTTGATCGGGCGTACATGATGTAAATTACATCACGCTCGCGAAACGCCACGCTCCTTGTTGACTTTTTTTATGATTTGCTTCGGGGAGTCGGAAAGCGCCGCGAGCTATCGTCCAAAAGTCGGCGGAGAAAGGATTCACCCCGCGGGATTTCGATCAACCAATCCATCTCGGTCCTCAATAATCTGCCCATCAATCCTCGCGCAATTTCCTCTTATATTCGCGCAGTACTCAAGGTAAGCCGGGTCCATGATGCGAAATTGTTTGCACATATTTTTCACCGTCATCGTCACCTTTCAGATGTGCGCTGGCGTTTGAGCTAGGACCCGCTACCGCGGCAGCTGCACCCCTCAGTCTAATACGCCTATACGCGCTTTTATGCTTTCCAAAGGTCAGCGATGACGACGAAGAGAATCCATACCTTCTTGTCTAGTGGTCCGAGAAACGCGATTCGAGAGCACGAAGTGATGTTGCGCGACGCGCCTTAGTTATATTATGCAACCGGCTCTAGCCGCCGGCTTGAACTATATTTTCTTTTGCTCGGCTCACCTCGCGCTACCGAAGCATCCATTCACTCGACTTGCCAACAAGAGAGGAGCATCGTTGGTGTAACCGGGAGAATCGCGATAGGTATCCCGCGGCGGTTCATCTCTCTCTTTCTCCACTTGAATCGATAGGTGACACAATGATTTCGCGATCGTTGATTGAAATCCCGTGACACGTTTTCAAATTCCAACGCACAAGTGCGCGTCGCAGAAGCGCGCGACAAGTCACATTAAAAAAAAAAAATAATATTTGATTGTTCTCAAATATCGGCTCTATCGATTCCTGCGAGAATCCATCCATCATACTGTAGAAAGTACATATCAAGAGAGATGATCGTGGGAAGATACTAACCGGCAATAAAATAACACCGCTCTATTTTGTTGCAGTTTCGAAACGAAAGGGTACGAAAATGAAGTAATAAAAGCAGACAATATCTATTAATGACGGTAGAATGTGAATGTAACAAAAATTGTTAATGGGAATTAACGAGATGTTCCAATTGTGCATCTCGCGAAAATGATACGTCAAGACGCTGAATTGCCGCGATAATGGTGACTTATGCGTTTATTCACAACACGATGGAAGCAAGCATTAGTATGTATAATAAAATTTAACGTTTTACACTATTAAGAAATTTATTCTCGTCAAGTATTCAAACATATATTTATTTCAATTTATTAATGAACATATATTTTAGTTTTGGATATTAGAAACTTACAATTATAGATTAAGTCGATATATATATATTTTTTTTTTAGCAAAATAAACAATGATTTATTTATTATAATAATTGCGCTTAAATATTTAGCATATACTAATAAAAATAAATAAAGAATTATATAAAATAAACGAATATAGTAACCGATGAGAGTACTTTCATATTTAAGGAGACAGGACACATCCGTGTAATCTAAATGTTTTTCTTTGGCAAACATAATTAGCCACTAGAATGGACCGCGCTGCCCACACTCCTGGCATCACGCCGCTCAGGAGCTAAATGCAATAAAACCCGAACGGTCGCGATCGCACCTATCTCTCAACCCCTCGCACGTACAAGGCGTAGAAATCTCCGATCCGCTCTTCTTCCTTTCTTCCTTTTTTGCCGTCTCACGGAGTTGCGTCAAGACCGCGACACATAAGAGAACCGCCGAGAGACCGCAGCTTTTTTTCTTCCATCGACCTCCGACGCAGGCTCCCATTCTTTCGAAATAGCGCGATCGCGTATCTTACGAGGTCGTACGAAAGAGAGCGGAGGGAGGACCATATGCTCCCGGTTCTACACGATCTCTTTATTATATATCGCTCTTTAATAACGGACCTCGAGATACACTTCCGCGATATGTTGCGAGGCTTAGTCGTATTTGCGCCGTCGGATTATAGATAATTTGCACAGACCCGCATCCAGACATAACAAGTTGTTTATGTCTACACAATAAAAACGACGACCTCAAATAAATGTCCTTCAACGCGTTTTATTTTTTTTGCAGATTGTCTGCATTTAGGGAGTATCGCCGGTCAAGGAGACTGCGTACTTTCGAAAAGTCGACTCCATCCCTACATGATAAATAAGATTGAAAGATGCTGAGATCGTCCGAGCAAGGGCGATTAATCAGTGAAGCACGAGTGAATCGCTTCCCTCGCTCCCTTCCCATTATTTTGCCGGCGCGCGGAATTCGATGCTCCTTGAGATTCGCAGTGAACAAGTTTTGAGAGTTCTCGCGCCTCACGTCTGGTACAACACAAGAGCGAAACAAATGAATGTGCACAGATGGGTGTGCCGAGAGAGACAGATATGAATGCACAGATAGTTGAGTATTCTCGAGGAATATCGGTGAGTCCGATACTTTTTCAAGAGCGCCCCGCAGAGCAGAATGCGATACGGTCGTCATATCCTATTATCGAGCTCACGATACCGTATGATTTTTTTTATTTCAGTTGCACCCTTGTATCCAGCCTGCAGAGCACATCTATCTCATTGCTGAGACTGCAACATTATGCGATACTATATACGATGCTTCGCGACCATCTCGTGTTGCTTCTCCATTTGTTTCTTACCTGCTTGCGCATTGAATTCACCAAGAGTTTCACGTAATGTCGAAACGATCGCTAAATATGGATTTGAAGTTCGGCCGTTCTATCTCGTCGCAGAAATCGCGAGATGGTATCGCACGTATGCCGTCTATCTCGCCATCGCGAGGTGAACGCGATGCCTATTGGGAAGCGATTACGACTCCGTCGAGGCGTCTATGGCTCGAAGTGTGAGCGCTGTGACCCAAGGTGGATCGTTAACCTGGTGAGTTACGTGCCGATAGGCAATACACGGCGATTTCGAACGCGCTCCGATCTCACGCATTTGCGTGCAACGCTTTTTTTTATGGAACTGTTTACGGCATTGGAATGGCGCATTGAAATATCAATAATGCGAACGCGTAGCGTCTGCGATCGATGTGAGGCTTCGCCGATCGGCGATTTTGCGAATTAGCCTTTTACAATTTGTCTTATGTAATCCGTCGAATCCTCGTGTAACCGGATCTGATTTTTCGTATCGATCATATAATTAGCCGACTATCCAGATGGCCTTAGTAAAAGCGCACGCGATTTCCTGACAGGATAATAACTTTCATTAATAACTCACGCTGCAACGAGCGAAGATAATAAACTTCACATGCACATCGTACATCGACATGTTTGGGAGCGCGGGAGATCACTTTGGATCGCCCAGGCGCCCGGGCGCACGCACAAGATCGTCATGCACGCACGTACCAGCCGAGATGCTCGACGCATCGATTGCACAACGAGCTCGCTCGATTGCGGAGCGCGCATTGCTCTCCATAAGCTGCGGCGATGCTGATGGCGCGAAGCTGTGACCCCGCGGCGGACGGGTGTAATTTTCGCATCGAAAGAGCCGATATAATTACAAGGGAGAACGCGCGGCGGGTGCTACATGCCGTCATCGGCTCGGCTGCCTCTCCGCGCTTTCTTACCGTTTTCCTCTTCGTCCGCGGAAAAATTCCAAATTGTATTCGGAATACAACTTTTAGCGCTTGTACGAAGCTATAAAGCGATGAATAATTATTTTTTGTATCTTAAGTGGTCTTCAATGGCTGGCGACTGATTCATGCTGTTCTACTTTTACAGCTCATTGTTCTCAATCCCATTGCCTCATCCCGACCCCATTGGCTGACCTTCAGGTCCGTCATCCAGAGACGCCCGTTGATTTGTATCACCTATTGCATAATTACACTTCATCCTAAGTCGAGGCTTCATCAACCAAGAGGCCTCCTCCGTCCTCTTGACGGCTCTCCCACCGCTTTTTCATTCGGTATCTCCGGGATCTCTTTTTTTTTCTTTTTTTCTTTTTTCCCTGCGGCGGTACCTTTCGCAGCGAGGATCGTTGGCGAATCTTCGAGGAACGCATCACCGGGTGATGTCTGCCCGCGCGATGCCATCCACGCGCGCGGTTTTCTCATTGGCGGGTGGGAGGAAGACAATCCTCGCGGAGATCGGTATATAAGCACGTTGCATCCGACCTGGATCCGCGCAGACCAATTATCGTCGTTGGTTTGACGATATATACACATACACACGGTTTGAGACCCCGTTGCGGCGCGACGTAGCAACATCAGTTGGGATTCGGTCGACGAGATGAAATTGGTACGAGGTGCAGATGTCTTTTCACAACTTCCGGTCGCGCCCGGAAATCCCGGATTTCCCGTTTTTAACGGCCGATTGAATCGACGTCGATTTTCACCGCGGAATTCACCGCGTATCGGGTATTTTGTTCTGTGCGCACGGTTCTTCCGCGCTAGTGCGGCTTCCGCTTCACGTGTGAAACGGTGTCTATGAAGAAACGAAACTTTTTTTTATACTTACATCTCTTCACTACCCAATTTGTACCTTCGATCAATTTACTCTCTCGAATTGCAGTATCCATTCAATTGATATAACTCGAACTTATTTCAGCAGCTAGCCACTGCATTACTGACCATTGTCAGCGCGTGTTACGCTGCACGGCTGGACAGCATTTACCTCCCGCCCGGTAGCGCAGGGAACGCAGGTGGCGCAGGACTGATTCACCCTCTAGGACACGATGGGGGTGGTGTTATTAAAAACAGCGGACCGATTGGTCCAGGTGGACATGGTGGTCCAAGCGGACCGATTGGTCCAGGTGGACATGGTGGTCCAAGCGGACCCGGTGGTTTAGGTGGACCTGGTGGTTACGGTGGATCTGGTGGTTACGGTGGACCTGGTGGATTCGGTTCCAGCGGTGGTGGCGGCGCTTATCCTGGTGGTGAGTCGGAATGAAAAAGGATGTAATTATTTTGTCTTGTGCATAATTTTATGTACTTGTTGGAAACTGTGAATTCTCTTTTTTCTATTATCTGTGATTATTACGTAATTAAAATTTAAATTAAATATATTCTATTTTGCAAATGTTATATTAAATTTTTTTTTAAAGAAAACAGTTCTTTTATGTCCGCGATTTAGAATTACCTCGTTCCTAATGTTTTATTTTTGTATCTTAGGTAATGAATTGGGTGGCGGTGGATTGCGAAGATCTGACAGTCAGGAAATACCTATTCTCGCTTACAACAACGAGAATCCCGGCGACGGAAATTACCAGTTCAGCTATGAGACCGGAAACGGCATTAGCGTACAAGAAACAGGTCATCAGCAAGGTAGAAGATCGCATTTCCGTTTTTTTTTTTATATTAAATTACTAACAAAATTATCGAAACGACTGCGTTTCGACTTTGATTCGTACTTCATTATGAACAACGATCTCTAAACGGAAAAATCGTGGAAGTGTCATTTCGCAACGCGGCGTGTTCGACGATACCAAGAAATACTGTCGCGTCAAAGAGTGCGTGTTGCAGGAGAATCCGAATCTGTAAGCGGATCCTTTTCCTATACCGGGCCCGATGGTGTGCAATACTCCGTCAGATACACGGCGGACGAGAATGGTTTTCATCCTGAAGGCGCTCACTTGCCGACACCGCCCCCGATACCACCGGAAATTCAACGAGGTGTTGAACTGGCACTCGCCGCCGAAGCCAGAGGAGAGAATCAGGATGGTGGATATTCACATGGAGGAGACGGCGGATATCCTGGCGGAGGTGAGTCATGAATCACTTATAATCAGCTATAGACAATGTCATTTGTTTATTTCAATGTTTCGTTTACTCCGTCATCGTCAGGCGGTCGCGGCGGTCACGGCGGTCACGGAAGTCACGGTGCATATCAGGGACCGAGCTCGTACCAGACGAGCTCAGGCAGTGGATACCAATACTAGACAGCAAGTCACATCATATGCAGGCACGCATACCATATACTCTATTTTTTGCGACTTATGTACATAACAATATATCATTAATGTGATTTTTTTTATTTATATAAAACACGGGTATTTTATTTATGGAACGCCCATTCCCCCCCCATTCTTTTCCCTTCAAGTCGCCTTCGTGCACCAGCTGCACGTTCAAACAAGACGGTCAAACTTTGTACGCTGTTATATCGATTATAAGATAATTAACTATGTCGCGCATTATTCTGCGCTTCACTTTTATATCACAGTTATCTATCCATTTCAATATTATATATATTTTTCTCTTTGAAAATATAAAAATGTTACTATACTGTGAAATATATATTTATTATATATAAGTTATTTTACATTTATATAAATATTTTAATATTCTGTTATATGTATATAAACAAATTATTCTATTCAATATATCAAAATACGTATTTCAATAATAAAATATCTTCACTGCAATACAACTTCAAAATAATCGCACAATCTTTACAATTAGTAAAATAAAATACAATGTGTATTAATATAACTATCTTATATCACATAAAATTAGAATCATCAACCGTTACACGCAATATAAATTATAATAATAGCAATAATTTGCTTGTAATAGCAATACTGACTCGTAGATTAATATTAGCTTGTTTTTAATATATTTCAGATATAAGTATATTTAAGTATATTTTAACTTGCTTTCTATTTACGGTATTTCTTCATAATTAGTAATAGACTTTTTGGGTTGCATCATTTCTGCTCCTCTCGCAAATTGTATAAAGAGTTGTTCTAAAGTTGCCGATAAAACGGCATAATCTTCAATGCAGCTGTATCTTCGGTCCAAGTCTTTCATTGTATCGTACATCGTTATCCACGTTGTGTTAGAATCAGTTACGTGATAGGCAAGATAGCCCTGTAAAAAAATAAATGGCAATAGAAACAAAACTGAAGTAACTCAAATCGTTACGGATCTTCTAAGAGGAATACAATCGTTACCAAATTTTCGTCTCTAATATCACATGTTAGAGTAGACTCGATGGTTTTCTTAATATTATCAACGTCCTCTTCCGATCGGCCCGGATTTAATTTCACATGAATATCGTAACCCGCTCCAAAGCGTTGTTTCAGTTCCTGACTTGCACCGATGCAGACCAACTCGCCCTTCACCATAATGACTAAACGATTGCAAAGTGCCTCACACTCTTCCATACTGTCGAATAATGCAATTTTAGTATTTGATTTAATAAAATAAGTTTTACTTGATTTTTAACGAGTGCAGACAGTACTTGGACAGCTCTAAGAGATACCTGTGAGATGTAAGTATAATTGCTTGTCCCGCCGCTTGACAGGACTGCAATGTATTCCATAGCGATCTTCTAGCCGCAGGATCGACACCTGTTGTGGGCTCATCCAGAAGAACAAGAGTAGGATTACCTATGAGAGCCATTGCGATATTTAAGCGTCTCTTGTTACCGCCACTGTATGTACTACTTGGCTGTGACATGCAAGCTGTTAAATCTGAAAGGAAATGTATGTTGAGTCATTTTACACAAAATGACTTTCTTTCTCTCATCATCGTCGCGTTCACTCACTCAGTCTATTAATCCATTTGTTAACTTCCAATTCCACATTTGCCTTCGGTATACCGCGAAGACGAGCGAATAGACGTAAATGATCGAAAGAGTTCAAGGATGGTATTAAGGCATCTGTTTGCGGACAGTATCCCATTTCAGAAAGATACTAAGAAAAGAAAACAACGAATTATAAACAACATGATGTTGAAGAAAGTAAATTGAATGTAAACTATTGTTACCTTTCGTCTGTCTGAATGAATTTCTGCTTGTCCTAAATACATTATGCCACTATTTGATATTTCTTCTCCGGTTAACATTCTAAAAGACGTACTTTTTCCAGCACCGTTTACACCGAGTAATCCAAAACATTCTCGTGGTTTCACTCGAAAACTGATTTCTTTTACGGCCATTAGCTTTCCATAATATTTGCTTAGTTCGTATACTAAAAACAGACTGTCATCTTCGTTTGTCGGGCTGTGCAGTAATTCAGAATTAATGGCGTCTGCAGAATTTACTTTGGGTTCTTGTTTTGCAACGTTTTTATCTATATGTAAAATATGCAATATTAAATATTATTACACATAAATACTCTTACATATTCAGTGTTATCTCTCTCTAACATTCTATATCAAAATACTATTTAAAATATAGGCAAAATTATCTTACTTTGACTGTTAATTTTATTGATTTCTAGCGCTACTGTAAGTTTTTCTTTCTTCACTTGATCATCCATTGTTTCCTGTTCCATCTTTAATTTTCTCGTCTTTGTAAATAATTTCTTAAAGAATTTTTCTTCTATCATAATCAATAGAGTAAAATACAAAATTGGTGTTAAAGATAGATACACTATACTTTCTTCGAAACTCATATCATCTTCGAAGTTTTTAAAGTAATTTAATTGATTTCTGCAAACTCCATCCGCACAATCCAAACCTGAAGAGAATTATGATTAAGTAAGTTACTGTTTCTATTAATAGCGTAAAATTACATTTTTCATATACATTATGTCGATATTGCACACTCTTACCACAACAAGGGTCAGCGGAATTATCATGGGAACGTGACAGACAAACTATATCGTGAAATCTATTTGGTAAACGACGACATCTTGCATTTTGTACTGCTGTTTCGAAGAAAGATAATTCACCATGGAATAAACTTATATAAGGAATTAGGCGCACAATTCTCTTTTGCGTAATATATAGCCAGTTGAGCCAGTCGAAATTGTGTATTACTTGGTGTAAAAGATATTGTATTATAACTGAAACATAGATTTTTAATAATATTTTCAAGGAAATCTTTCGAAGAGAAATATTATAGTAAACTTACCAAGACCGAGAGGTGAGAGGCACAAAATGGTTATTATTGTACTTCTTGACTTATTCACAAAACTGAATATGTAGTCAAGAAGTAAAACGTTAATGCCAAACAATTGTAAGATCAATATTGTGCATACTGAAAGAATGTAAATAATAATTTAGAGATACTAAAACATAATATTAATTAATCTCAACACTTCGCGGTTTGCTGATATAAAAATCTAATAAAATTGAAGCACTTTGATCAGTCATAAATATATTTATATGTAATAAATTCGATTCGCGATGGCTGAGAACCATCGACGATTCGCAATGTCGAAATAGACGCGAAATAGTTTGCTGTTAGAGAGTTGTCCGCAAAGTGTTAATTTAACTTACAATACTTACGTATTTCTACTCTGTGGTATAGACGAATATCAAGTATAACATCCATGATGTAAAATCCTAAAGTAATTAATAGTACGCTCATCGTGTATATCAAATAATCAAAAGCAAACATCGTTGCCCAATACGATATTGACGTGACACCGGTCATACGTTGCAGTTGTTTAACTTTCGTTGCTGTTTCCTGTAAAGGATGCACTACAAAAAGTGCCACAGTAGGGAAGAAGAACGAACAGAATATCAAAACGCGCGAAAGCGATTCCGCTCCTGGCATTTGTATTCTAGTCGAGGCAAGCGTGTTTGGTAATGCTTGTCGAGATATAAGAATCGAATGTTGGTCGCCAGCAAAAGCTTTGATAAACGAATTACTCAAAAGATTGACTGTTAGCGGCACACTATGGATTGCTAAACCAGAATACAATCCATTAACCAATGTTTCATTTCCAGTTGCATTAAATTCAGCAGATACGATAAAATTGTTGCGATATTCCGCAATATTCTCCGTAGAAACATTCAGAAGAGCTAAAAAAAAGCAAAAAATTGAAAAACAATCTATCGTTTAAATAAATTTATTGTTAAGTTTAATTTAAGATATCAAAGTTTAACTTAAGATATTGAAAATCACTTAACACTTACCATTTATAACATTTATATCTGGAGCTGTGCGCTCTGCAGATATTCCGCCGAAATATTTAATCGTATCTCTGTATTTCTGGCCCATTGTATCTTCGTTCGAAGAATAGAAAGCTTTTGAATGTCTGTACATGTCAAGTTGTAATGGAATTATATCTGTAGAATCCTTTGGCAAAGTAAAACTTAAACCCATTAAAAGATCTGCGATGATAGGAAGAATTAACTGAAAAAATTGATAAAAAATGTTAAAAAATGTTTAAAAAAATAAACAATGTAAAACATAATGGCAGCTATTTTTGCATTCATAAAATTCATATTGCATCTTTGTATTCGTAAGATAATTGCTCGGGAGAAATACTTACGATCACCAGCAAATTATTTATATTCTTTTTTGTATATGTAAATTTTTTGCTGAATAATGCCAATATTGATTGTATGAATAGCGCGCTGCCTGTAATTTTCTCTAATGGCGATGTAAATAATTCATTAAGATGTGTTCCACTGTCCTCTTTCTTTACTATCCTGTAATAAGCCGCAAAAAAACAAAATCAATATCAATATATTCATATTTATCGATAATGGTGTAAAACAAGTTTCAGAAAGCATACTTCAAAAATACTTGTTCCAAAGTAATCAACGATACGCTAATTCCTGTAATTCCCAAGTTTTTCTTTTGACTTTCTACTTTATCCAGTGATTGTGGTAGATCATCGTTATAAGGTACATTTAAAATAATTTTTTCACTGTCAACGGAAAGTTGTTGAGTTTGCGCATCAAATTTACTTATGACTTGACCAGGAATGCACCACGACTTTGTCGATAATGTAACTTCTATGTGCCCGTGACCTAGAACAAAGAGTTGTAATTTATGCAAGAAGTGCGCGAAATAATATATATCTTACCATATTGTTTCTTCAGAAACATTGCAGTGCCGTAACATCTAAGACGACCTGCATGCACTATCGCGATTCTATCGCCAAGTATATCAGCCTCTTCCATATTATGTGTACTAATTAATATTGTCTTTTCTCCTCTAAGTTTCTGTACAAAAATATAACACAAGATGTATATATACTGCAATGTATCAGACATGTCTATAAATCATCTCATTGAAACAAATCAATTTAAATTTACTTACTAATAGAGCATCCCATGTATCTCGTCTGGTTTCAGGATCCATTCCCGATGTTGGCTCATCCAAGATTATAATCTAAAAGTAAATTTAATTTTTTTAAATCCATACGTGCAATGCACGTTGTAACTGTGTCACAACTTACATTAGCATCACCAATGAGCGCCATTCCAAGACACAATCTTCTTTGTTGACCACCGGAAAGTTTGCTAGGAAGAAAACTTCTCTTTTCAGAAAGCTTCAATTTAGAAAGTAAAATATTGACATCCTCTTTGATTTGCTCCTTGGTTTTAGTTGTAGCTTTTAACTGAAATGACATAAAAATCGCAATGAGGACAATTGATATGTTTTGCATATGATTTCGTTTCACAAAAAAATATTGTCATTCTTACCCGGCCAAAGAATTCTATTTGTTCGAATACATTTAAATCTGGGAATACCATGTTTTCCTGAGGACAGAGTCCTAAATCGTTTCTAATTTCGTCTAAATGGTTTCTTATGTTTTTGCCGTTTACAAATACTTTTCCTTCCGTTTCACTTATTACACCTTGAATGTAAATATAATGAATACTTCCGCAAAGTAGCACTCTTTACCTGTTGTGTTAAAACTATTTTTTTTTAATACAATATAATACCTGTTAATATGGACATAAGTGTAGTTTTGCCTGCTCCATTGTGTCCAAGCAAGGCTGTAATTTGTCCTTTGTAAAAGTCCACGGAAATTCCTTTTAACGCATGGACTTTCTGAAATATAATTTAGTATTAAAAAAATTATAAAAATTTATCTTTGATATAAACTTACAGATTTTTGAAAACAGCTTGTTGTATAAGATTTCTTAAGATCACGTATTTGTATTCCAGCTGTCAGTACACCACCTATTACTGGTTCAAAATCTTCATTACCTATTTTATCATAATCAAGTTCGATAGCTTCTTCATCAAGGGATATTTTGTTCTTCTTGATATACTGTAAAACGCATAAAGTTATTACATTTTATATCAATATCAGTATTTCTTCCTTTTTATGTTCTAAAGTTAGATCATAAATAATTTGTCTGATAAATATTTTTAATCGTTGTGAAAGTTCTTTATGATTCACATCAATATTAATAGCTTTTTAATAGCTATTTTCAACTTGCCTTCAAAAAGTATAATGGATTTTTTCGAACTCCATATTTGCCGGGATGTATGGCATTTACATATACTGCGAGAGTGAAATGTATCACAGCACCCAAAATTGAGAACAAAAATATAAAACCTGAACTTCCTGCAGTACCATATTCTACTTTCCCAGGGATAAAAATATTATTCCAGTGAATGCCAATTACTAAAACAAAAAAAAAGTTGCTTAGTGGTATATATTTTTTTGTTGTATATATTGTGGTATATATTTATATTTTTTTTTGTTTAAAGTTTCTGTAATATATGAAATTAATATAAATAATTCATAAATTACACACATTTACTTTCCTGTGCAGTTGTTTCTTCGAAAAATCTGTACAATAAAATATTTGGAAATATTATACCAAAATATGGTATAATTTTAAAAGATTCTTCTTTTGCCAGAGTCGAATGAAGTGAAACTTCTCCCATGTATATGATAGATAAAGCAGTTGTCACAAAACGTGCTGTAAAGAGATTGAGAATATAATTGATGCATCGAGAAATATTGCTTTTTATTTTATAAACAATATTACTTACGTTTTGAAAAGTATGCTGCAATATGCATGCCAAAACTTATAAGATGAGTAATGTGTGCAGTGAATAAAAGCCAAAATATGAATGCGTTTCCGTATTCTAAAAAGGCTTCGACATTTGTAGAAAAAGTATTTTTAAATAATATGATTATTGGAACTATATAAATAGTGCTGAATATTATTCCTGTAATTAACCAACTTAGTAAATTATAGGCTATTGTTACACCATTCATCGCCATTAAAACCTGTGAACAGTAAACAAGCAAATAAGATTTTGCAATAATCAAACACATAAATAAGAAGAATTAATGCAATAGTGTACTAACGTTTACGCCAATAAATTTTTCTTTTGAAGCATAGGTAGTTTCAATGCAAAGTGGTATTAAAAAAGCTATGACAGCAAATGTACTAATAACTTCACGTAATATTATATCAGCTTCATCTATTTTAATATGCGGCGGATAAGGCATTTGTTGTATTGACATCTGAAAAGTATATGTATTAAGAAACAAGCAATAATATATTAAGAAACAGCAATAAGGCAAAGAATATATAATACTGATAAATAGTTTATATTATTTAATGTTTTCAATGTAAATTTTCTGAAACGTAATAATAAAAATTTTTACTTTTATATTTGCCATAGAGTTTGGTGCCATTTGATTTATGAAAACTCGATCTACACACATCTGAACTTGCACAATTGGAACTATGTCATAATATATCTTAGGTGATGCACTCATACGTTCACCTAGTACGCTTTGATACAAGGTATTTGGAATCTTCCAAGAATGTCTAATTTTGTATTTTATAGTATCTGTAGCATTATATTGTTCAAAAACAACTGCTACAACAAAAAGCAGTAGAGTTTTTGCTTGAGCAACTATATAAGCATCTTCCATTTCAGTCTCATTAGAAAAACCTATTACGCCTAAAGAAGAGAAAAAGAATTATAATGATACTTTTTGAGTTAACAATCAAATAATAAAAATTATTTTAGTTACATTTCTCAAAGCTGCAGCAGTTTCAAGTAACACTTACTTTCAGGTAGAAGCTGAAGACAATTTCTTGCAGATTCCATTATCTTATCTGTATATTTATTTCTTGGCAGATAATATATATTGTTTAAAGCATTATCAAGCTTTCCCATTAATTCATCTTGTGTCTCTACAGAATAGCGTGTCTCATTCATTACAATTGGCGACTTCACACTAAAATCTCTCACAGCTTGTAATAATGCAAATAATCCAATTGGTACCAAAGCTTGTAAAAGTAATGTCATACGCCAATGTCTTTTGCGCACTATTAAATTTTTATATAGCAATAAGCCAAAAATGTTCCATTTACTAGCCATTTTTGTATATTATATAGCTTCGAAGAAAGTCTTAATAATTCATTAGTAGACTATATTCAAATCTGTAAATGGCATACACAACGCTTGCCTGTAAAGTATATGAAGACTTTTGAATTAATTATTAGAATTGATATGTTGGCTTCAACTTCAAACGCAACTTACAAGAGAGCTATATATGACCTTGGATGATGAAAATATGAAAACCTTTAATCTTATTCAACACATTTAGTTTGGTTAATCAAGAACTTTTATTTATTTCTCCTTTTTGAATATAAAGTACTCCTTTATACCACTGTTGCCATGGAAAATTTTACCTAAACAAATATCATTTATTACACAATGCTATAAAGTATATAATAAGATTATGTAATTATATTCAGTAATAATCAAATACTATTTTTGCAATTTTAACCATTATCAATAATTTCGATACAAGTAACAAAGAATTATTCAGTTGCTTCTAAAGAAATCTATTGATTAAAAACTGTGTTTATGAATATTATTTCCAAGAACATTATGTGTTATTTCCAAGTAATTTAATATGATTTAGTTTTTTAGTATGAATGTTTTCTTAATTTTCATTCTAAATATACGAAGTGAAGTGGTTATAACATATTCTTAAGGTCTTAAATTTAGAAGTTTTGATATTTACAAAATTTTAATAGAATATTACAGTGTGCAATTGCATATTAAAGCAGGTATGCAAATATCGACATAAATAAGTAAAGATAAAGAATGCTTTGAAAATGAAGCGATAGAGATGACTATCTCTATCATATCTCTTATATAAAGTTAAGCTCAATTTGTTAACTATCGCATATCGCAAATGTATGTTATCAAATGCAAATAATTAGTAGAAAAAATAATTTTGTCATATGTCATTGTGTCAAAATATGTAAAAACGCTTGTTTATTCACACTTCTATCGTTAAAGATATAAAGAATAATAAAGAAAAAATATGAATAGGATTATAATCAAAATAATCACACGATAATTATATACACAAGCACAAAGTACTTATAAAAGATGCCTATACATCGAAAGTCTTCTCGAAATGCACTTAATTGACGCGATAATGAAACCATTTCCTTTATAAAGCTTCATCTTATCACGACGATATCAATAAAAATAACGGATTTAAAAAACTGTCTGTACACATATATATATGGCAACAATGTTTCAACATAAATAGCGTCGTCGTTACACACACCAACATCACATACGTCGACGGATGACACTCGACTGCTATTGACTGCTATCTACTGCTCACTGCAGTGTTGCGATATGGGACCGGTTGTATGCGCATGTGCGGCAATACGGCGTCAGTACAGTGTCTCATACAAATTAAACAAGGCACCGTTACCCCGCTACATTAAAAATATTTCTAAATTTTTTGAAATTGATTGAAATTTTTTACTTCTTGGTTTTTTAGCTGCTGGCTCCGTAGATTCCATGCTTGTAAATAAATAAATCTTACCTTATTTGTAGTCACCAGACCTTCTCATGTCAAAACGTCCCGCCATACAGTCAACACATAACATATAACGGCACTGGATCTCCATCACCGCACATGCGCAGAGCCGCACATGCGCATACAACCGGTCCCATATCGCAACACTGGCTCACTGTCAAAAATATGGGCATGGTAACATAACATATAGAGAGGAAATTGTGCACTTGATTGTCAGCGATTGTGTAAAGCGAGCGCCTTATGCCCATATCACATACACATTAAAGACTGAAATTTGACCTATCAGGACAAAAAACTTTTAACTCCTTTTGTTTTGATTGGTCAAATCTCAATCTTTAATCTTCAATGCGTAGTCTGATGCAGGCTTTAGTACGTCACATTGCGCAATGACCATCGGTTGTATTTTAGTGAAATAACATTGCATATTGGCGGTAGATAGTGCAGGGATTCTTAATAATTGTACAATTCAAATCTGCATTTTGTACTATTCATTATACATTTTTAGTACAAATATCTTTCAGTAGATAATTATAATATTAACATTTTATTGAATTATACGATACATTTACATTGTAATAGTAAACAAAATACATTACACAAATCGAGATGCAATTGCTAATAGTTTAGTATAATCTGCTCCTTTCGTGTGGGTTTTCTCCTTCATTTTTGTTCTAAGTATGTGTGGAATAGGTACTTGTATTCTTGTACCTAAAGGTGTCCCATTATCATCTATTAGCACTAAATTGTTGCTATCAAACTTGGGAATTTTGGGAACCTGATTTTCTTTTAATCCAACTAATATACCTTTCTTTTTCTCACCTCTTATTGCGACTAAAACTCTATCTCCTAAAAAATAAATATAACAATTCAAACACATGTTCTTATAAAGAAGTTGCATTATATCTCTTATCTTTCATCTTACCAATATATCCAACTCCAACTTTATTATAGACGTGTATGCATCTTGGTGGTTTACCCTCCATCATAGCTAGCCTTCCTATTTCGCTATTATCCACTACTCTTAATCGACTTAGTTTGATTATTCTACTTGCAGGAGCTGTTGTAGAAATGCCCCTGCTTAAAATATTTAATAGTGCAGGTGATAACATCTTTGTAATGCTTCAGTTCCAAGATGCCACTCTGCAAGACTTTTTTCCAAAACAATCTGAAATGTAATATAAATGTCATAAGCTATTTAATGTAATATAATGTAACTTAACCTTAATTTAGGAAAAGAAATAGTTTTATATACAATGATAAGTCAAATTTATTTTTTCTTTAAATATTTTTAAGCATGCTTATCTTAAAGTAAAAGTTACCACTTCAAATGATTTTAACTAAAATCAGCTTCTGATTATGACAGCTCTCTTCTATACAACGACAAGTTATGGATACATCAATAATTTCTATGTAAATTTTACATAACCTCAACCTCAACTCGTGGTTATAACCTAAAAGCCGTCAAGAGTAGAAACTGTGTGGCAACAAGAAATAAAGTTTTTATTGCTATCATGAATAAAATACATCGTCTCAAGAAAGTGTTAACAGATTTGCGATCTCTCAATGTTTTGAGAGCAAATTCGATATCTACAAGATATTTTTGTACAAGCAAAGATTTGGAAGGGGAAACTAAAGATACAGCATCTGCAGAGTCTGTTGTTGGAAAAGAAATACAAGCAGAAGCGAAAGAAAATGCAGAAATATCAGGATCTAATGCAAAATTGAGTGGTTTTGCGCAAAGTTACGAAAGATTCTCGCATATTGACGATAAAACACCAGAAATACCTCAAACGTTCGCTTCCTTAATACGCAACTCCAAATTTGTTGATGTAAATATTTCCTGTTTACTGTATATATAATATTTATTCATCGTGTATGTTCCAAACATGTGATACTAATTCATCTTTTAGTTGGGAGAACCAGAAGGAAAACTAGTAACTGGTGAAATATTTAATATTGTTGATGATGACTTGTACATTGATTTTGGATGGAAGTTTTATTGTGTTTGTCGAAAACCTATAAAAAACGGACAGTATGTGTCTAGATTAATTTTTCATTTGTTTGAATAATATTTGTTATATCTTTGATTATTATTGAATATTATCCTTTCATTACTTTTTTATTTTAGGTACTATGTGAGAGGATCCAAGGTTCGGCTAAAGATAAGGGATTTGGAACTTTCTTCTAGATTTTTAGGTGCTACAACAGATATAACTCTTTTAGAAGCTGATTGTATTTTAATGGGTTTAATATCGTCACCATTACAAATATCAGAACAGAAAGCACAGAAAATAGAAACAAGGAGACTGAAAATACAGAATGTTTAATAATGTATTAATTTAGCGATATCCATGAAAAATAAAGTTTTTGTTATATATATATATATATATATATATATATATATATATATAATATGTATTTATATGTGACAATTGAAAGAAAAATTGGTAATTGAAACGCATTATATAAATTTTTCGTGATACGCATGTGTAAAGGTATGTTTAATTACGTCATAAACCGCGTGATCTAACGACAGAGTCGTATTTAGATTTTATATAAAACGCTCCTTGGAGCCCGTATATTTTTTCTTACAACATTTATACCAATAACATAGAAAATATATTAAACGCTACATTAAACACATCGAATTAATATTACAGATAAGAAAATTTTGCTGTATTCAAAGACTCAAATGGATAAATTTATTGTCAAAAGGTGCTGGTATTCACGTAATAACTTAGCTACCAAATTACTTAACTTGATAATTGATGTTTTTAATTTAATTAGCAGAAATTTTCACATTAATAATTGTATATAAATAATAATTATCTTTTTAATATTATATATTTCTTCGAGAAATGTAACATCACTTATTACGATAAAGTATATACGCGACTGAGATTCAGCTAGGTTTAGCGCCTGCGTGCAAAATTCATCCTTCCATTTCACAAACTGTTCACAATTCGGAGCAACACTGGATCAGACTTCATTTTTGTCGTGACGACGTTAAGTTCTTTTTATTTGTATTTCACGTCGCGCGTTTTCCTTTCGTTTTCTTTTTGTCTGATTTCCGGGACGCGATTATTCGCGTATGAGATCACGTCACGAGGCGGCAGTCGACAGGTTTGCAGTTTCACATAACGCGTCGTGCTGAGACGTGCTGAGTGTTGCACAAATTGCACGGCTCGTTGTTGTATTTAACGTCGAACCCAGAAATAATCTGATCTGCCGATGATAACGTGGCTTATTGCTTAATTCTTGACGCTCGCATAGACACGGTGAGTACGTTTTTCCATTATTTCTACTTTTTTTGCCAACGTTGATGAGCATTGCGATGGAATCTTTTGTCTTATCCATCTTGTTCACAATTTAACATTTATCAAATATTTGCATATATTAATCATGTGCGAATCCTATTTCATATGAATTTTTCAAAAATATTATGTGCTGAATGTATACGTAATATCACTTATAAAGAGCTACTTTATGCGCTTGTAAATACTTATTCTATTTGGCAACGAAATGTGAAGGTTAACCTTGTTTGGCCAAGTCATCTATTAAATGGACGATACCATTTTTTTATGGACATACCTTGCGTATTTATGTATATGCACATACATATATTTGTTTTTTTATAATCTAATAATTGTATAGAATTTTATGAAGAAAACATTTAACTTAATTGATAATTTTGACAAAAATTTTGGGAGAATTATTAAAATGACGAATTGCCATTATCATATACACATATATGCATATAGTTTATTTTTATCTCTTATCATTTTTATTATGAAATTGAATAATGATATATGGTCTTTTTGCATGACAAAAATCAAGTTATACCAAATTAATTTGTTATATTTCAATAATTTGTTTATTAAATATGCTTTACAGAACTGTTATATAGAGATATATATCAGTGAAAGAAAATCTATATACAGTAAGTTTTATAACAAATTTATGTGTTATATAAAAAACATACCTTGCTGTATGCTGAAGTGGCTCATTAATAGCAAAATGTGATTAGTAGCAGATTTTTTATCTGTATAATAAAAAATGAGGATTTGAAGTTACTCTTTAGAACATTATTTGGCTTGTGTAAAACTCAATTGTATATATAAAGCCGCACCTTTAAAAAATGGAATAAGTTGAAGCATTCTTCTATAAATATATGATGTAATAACGAATAACATATACTTTAATGCATATAAAATATCAAGCTACTACTTTGATAAAAATCCAAGGTTACTTGTACAAATTAAACGATATGCTTTTATTTCGCAGCTTTATTTTAAAAGTCGCATAAAGTGTTAGTTTTACTTTTATTCATATAATTTAATAAATAAATATATTATTAATTGTTATTTGCTTAAAATAGATTGTGAGAATCATAGAAGTTCTGGAAAAAATAGAATAGAGATATATATCAGTGAAAGAAAATCTATATATAGTAAGTTTTACAATTTTATATATGTTCTGCTTTATACAATTGTATTTACTATCAATTTAAAACACATGATTTTATAGAACTTGTTTTCTCAATTTATGTTTTAATCCGGTTTTGTATCTAATATTAGCGAATGTAATTTTCTATTTTATAATGTGTAAGCAATTTGCTAGAGGTACATGTTTACGATTAGATATTCGTCGTACGATGTGCAATGATTAATTCAGAGAATAAGATGATAGATAGGACTTCAGCGAATTCAGAGAATGTTTGTTTTTGTTACTGTAGCCGACGCATTGGAGATGCTGTATTTCCGACTGTGTAACATAAAAATATTATTTCAATAATTAAATAATTAAAATATAATGCATTTTATTTAGTTAAATGATTAAAAAAATTAATATTTTTAAATAATTTCTTTTAAAATAAATTGTTTTCAAAATTTTATTTTTCTCCAAATTTTTTTTATTAAGGTTCAAAAATTTGTTTTGCTCGAGGTTTTAAGCTTTCTGCTTATGACTTTGTTGGAAAATATACATCGTATCTCTGTTACTTAACATCCGCTCAACTTTCTATTCGCACGCGAGCACAGAGGCATGCCGTTCGTCCATTATAAATATTACTGTGCAAGCGTGCTCAAAGGGAAAAAAATCAGCATTTATATTATATTATATTTAAATGCAATACTTACGAAAAATGTACAAATTATTTTAAATGTTAAAACCGAATTTAGAGAAAAGTAATAACTTTGCAAATATGCAAATTTACAATGTATATATCAGCGCTGTCAGCTATTTGCAACTTTCGGCCGGATTTCTCGATGTGTGAGACAGCCGAGCCGGGACCGCTGTGGGAAAGATCGCATCACTGGTCCTGAGACAAAGCGTAAGCTCCTTAGTTACGAGTGTCCGGCGGCGCGTTGTCAACGCGCGAGCAGTAGGAGGGGGAGCAGTAGGCGTGCATCGAGAAATCCGGCCGAAAGTTGCAAATAGCTGACAGCACTGGTATATATTAATTGTCGAATGTCAAAAAGTTGATCGCGCTTCTCTTGTTTTATATCGAAAAATATAAGCGCCATAAATTTCGCAGATAGATTCACTGATTCTCAAGAAATAAAATTGGTTATAAGAATTATCAAATATTAATGAATAATGAGACAAAAAAATGAAGTGCGATAACATTTGTTGGCATTTTTCGACATGAAATAGAAGCACAATCGCGCTGCTTGACACTTTTTGTAATGGTCCTCAGCATTTGAACGATTAATGTTTAAATGTAATATTATCATTTAGTAAAACTTTGTTTTCTTTTTTAGGAAAAATGGAAAAGAACGTAGGTTTTAGTGCAGCTAATGCACAGCCATCGAATCTTTTACCAACGGCTCCGCCGTCTTATGAGGAAGCCATAGCTAATACAGGAGTACCTATGAATCCTCCAGTTGGTTCTGCACCGTATCCCCTGGGAATCACGCCAGTACCAATGGCAATGCCAATGCCATGTACGTACATATTTTAATATGCAAAGTAAACACGCACACACACATATTTCACAATAAATTAATTGAAGCAAACCTTATTTTTTCCAAGTTATGTGATAAAGTTGAGAAAACATTTTTACGTTTACAAATTTAGATTAGTTGTCAATATTATTTACTAATTTTTTTATATAAACTGGAACATATCATTGTGTGCACTACACGTGCAATAATTCATTAATATTCTAGAGCATTTCTTTGTTTAAAATAAGATTTTAATGCGTTGCAGTAAAAAAAATGCGAATTCTAAAATCTAGGTCTACCAAATTTTATAGTGTAAAATTCCAGTGTCCAAAAATGAATAAAATGTACATTTAACAATTCTAGATTACTTTTTTGTTTAAGATGTAAGTTTCTAAAGTATTGCAATAAAGAAAATATGAATTCTGAAATGCTAAATCTGTCAAATGTTATGATATATGATTCTAAAGCATAAAAATTAATAAAATATATATTAATGATAAAATGTACATATGTACATATTTATTTATTTATTTTTATTCTTTAGAATCTTATATCATAACATTTTATGGGTTAAAAAATTTTAGAATGTACATTGTCTCTTGCGATGTATTGAAATCTTATATTTTAAACAAAGAAATGATCTAGAATATTAAAATCATTTTAATCAATTTTAGAATAGCCTTAAAATCATATATTATACGATATGATATAAGATTCTAAAGCAGTGCTGTCAGCTATTTGCAACTTTCGGCCGGATTTCTCGATGCACGGCCTACTGCTCCCCCTCCTACTGCTCGCGCGTTGTCAACGCGTTGTCAACGCGCGAGCAGTAGGAGGGGGAGCAGTAGGCCGTGCATCGAGAAATCCGGCCGAAAGTTGCAAATAGCTGACAGCACTGTTCTAAAGCATAAAAATGAATAAAATGAATAGAACCTTATTTTATAACATTTGATAGATTAGAATTTTTGACTATGCATCTTCTTTACTGCGATGCATTGAAATCTTATGTGTTAAAGAACGAAACAGTCTAAAATGTTAAACTATACAATCAATTTAATATTAGTCACTAGAATATTTATTATAAAATTTTGGTAATTATTAACTATTAATTAATAATTATTAATTAATTATTATGTAATTATTAATTAATACATATAATTATTATGTAATTATTAATTAGGTTTTTAATAATAATCTGATAAAAAAAAAGTAATGCAAATTATACGTGTAATTTCAGATAATCAGCCACCAAATCAAATTACAATGCCAGCACCATCTGCGTCAAGTCAATCAACGTCTCAGCCTCATTTTAATGTTGAGTCGAATTCCATGTCTTCTGTATCGCGGCCGGAAGTACGGGTCATTCATCATCATTTAACGTACGCTCTAGCACCAAATCCAGTGAAAATGGCCTGTCCAACATGTCATGCCGATATCAAAACTACTACGATATCGGATCATCAGCCTAGTGCTCATGTTTGCTGTATCGTGCTTTGCTTACTCGGGTAAATGATAAATTTTTTTCTTTGAAATGATAAGCTCTTTTATTACTAATTTACATATCTTGTGTATGTTATTGCGTAATATTAATTATCTGATGAGATACTTTTCTTCTGATTTGGATTAAAATGTTTAGTTATTTATGTATTCCTATGTTTTCTGTTAATATTTAGTTACATTTGTAGTTTGTAAATTTAAATTTATTTTTGAATGCTTTTATCGACTATAAATTAAGATATAAATCATTATTCTCAAGTTGATAGGTAGTCATTTACTTATATAATTTCTTAGAAATACAATTGCGTATTGTAAAGTGAAAAATCTATATTTATAAAACACAGCATTAGCTTGTTTACTTGATTTCTTGATTTCCTGATTTCAGATGCTGCCTCTGTTCATGCCTGCCGTACTGTATGAGCGCCTTCATGAGCGTTCATCATTTTTGTCCGAATTGTAAAAATTATATCGGTACATGGAAGGGTTGATTCAAGATCACACATGCGCATACATAGATTTCAGCTTTCTACACATTAAGGACAACAGCAAAGAAGTATCGCAAGAACGTAAGTTTTGTTATATTTGATTCTTTAAATACGGAAAGATCACTATGTTACACTATGCAAAAGACAAATAATCTGTTGAAGTCAGATTTTGATTGCTTTAGTGTATGTGTGAATTGTCGATTGATATGAAAGATAAAAGTAATAATGATTTCAAGTCGAAAACATGCTTCTATATAATATATTTAATTGTGAACATATATGAGATTGTAAACCAAAATCGATTTATTATAAAATAATAAATAATGAGAAAATAATAAATAATAAATAATGAGAAATCTTGTATATTTATTCGTTATTAATAAATAAAAATTAAACTTCAATCAATTTCAAATCAAATAAAATCAAATTAATTTCAAAAGTTAAATTTGATTATTATAGATGCATCTAATATATTATATAGAAGTCTTGTTGCATTCTATAGAAAGATTTTTAGAGTGAACTAAAAATCGTATATGGGTTCTGTCGCTGAAAATGTAGACACTTGAATTCTTTACGACACTTTTGTTGTTTACGATGAAAAGAAACTATATTTGAATCAATTTTTTTGTATCTTGAATATTTTTTAAATTCTTATTTCTTTTTGTATGCATAGTTTTAGCATATAGTTGTGCGTTTAGTAAATTCAATTATATATATATATATATTTTTTTTTTTTTTTTTTAATATGATTACAAAATAAAGAATAAAAAGCAGCATGCGTAAAGAACGAAAGTTGTCTTGTCTCGTGTCTAAAAATAGTGAAATACTATTCTTATTTTTGTACTATGGACTTCGCGTGAAGAATAAGTGATAAGATTTTTAGAAAGTATAAAGATTCTGATCGCGTCTCTCTGGCAAAACTTGATGTCGACGGGGCGCAAGCATATATTTAAGCGTACTTATATGAATTTTAGCTGCGTATATTATAAGCGTAAATCAGATATATATTTTTGCGTATGATGAAAAAAGATTTG
This sequence comes from Linepithema humile, assembly GCF_040581485.1. Taxonomy (NCBI): domain Eukaryota; kingdom Metazoa; phylum Arthropoda; class Insecta; order Hymenoptera; family Formicidae; genus Linepithema; species Linepithema humile. The sequence continues at coordinate 39,221,492 of NC_090128.1, forward strand.
CAAATTTTGTTTAGTGTCTAGTGTATTAAGAGCGCATAAGTTATTCTTGATTTTATTAAAAAATCATATCGATGCATACAGTATCGAGATATACCTAGCATTGATAAGCACTAGGGCAGCAGAAGAGACTTTTTTTGAAAAGTTCCATCTTGCAGCGTCTGATTTCCGAACTTTATCTCAAAGTCTGATTGAAAAAGTATAATTGTGGATAATTTGATGTGTGGAGCCAAATTTGCTTATATTATTCGAAGTTTAATAGTTACAGACATTATTCTATTATGCTCTATCGACGTCTTTTCTTTTACATGAGTCCTCAAATTTTTTCGGCTCAGTTTCTTTTGATATTTTAGAACTTCTAGTCGTCTTCCGTTGTTTCTACCAAAAATTCCAAATGTGATTGACATTTAAACATGAAATAGAATTTTATGTTAATAATTTTAATAGATATTGGCATCTTTATATGTTTTATGTTAAATTTTCTTATGTTTTTTATTTCTTCTCCTCTCTAGCCTTTTGTTTTGGATTGCTTATAATACTTTTATGAGCAAAATTTTTTCGATATTCTATTCACTTTATCTACCATATTTATATCTAAGAATATAGTCATTATCTTGCGGTTTTTATAAAATCGCAAGTATATTTTAATAATTGTTTTTCATATTTTAATTTTAAATACAAGGGTAATATATATTTTTTATATTCCTTCCTATTTAGCTATATTTAAAATAATAATCATAAGATTATTATGATTATTATTTTATTATCCAATTTATTTTAATGATAATAACTAGGAATAAATTTGCAAAATCAATATCTTTGCATTAGAACACATCAGATGTACGTATTTATCAATTACCAATTATGCATTTGCAATTTAAGATAATTCTTCTAAATAAATTTCGATTTGTGCATTGTTCTCACTTTACAACATAATGATATAATTCGATTTAAATATCGATAATTAATGGAAAAAAAAATTTCATAAAGAGAATTTGATTTTCAAAACTCAAAAGATGTATAATAGCAATGCTTCCTATTTTTTATTATATTTTTCATTCTATTTTTTATTATATATTTCTTCAAAATTTGATAATTATGAAAAAAGAATTATATTTTCCATCGTTCATATAATGTGAATGGATTATTTTCATATCATTAAGCTTACAATTTATTAAGTGATTAACAATCAACGGCCAATAGCAGTAACGACTGCACACAACCATAGATGAATAAATACACATCTCTTGTTCAAATACATTACATTTATTTTTTAAAGTTTTAATTTTATCTATAAAAAAAATCTATATTTTACTTTTATAGAAACAGTATTTTTATAATTTTTAGTTATTAAGATATTTTTATATTTAAATTATATGATAGATAAGAGCGTTGGCGAAAGAACATGTACAGTCTATAATTTCCAGAATAAGTTTATATTATTTAGGATTTATTTTTTTATTCTTATTGAATCACGTAATTAAAAGTGATTTAGTATGCTGCAATGTTTTATTATTCGTCGCGATAATGATGCATTTATTATGTATGTTGTCTTCTATGGTGCCAGAGTGTGAGAGCATCTAATTTCGTAAAAGTGTACAAATTATTAATTTTAAGTATATTCTTGTTTAAACAATGCAGTGCAATGTTTGAACAATGCAATGCAATGCAATATTTTTTTCTTACATGATTTTTACAGAATGTATTGAAAAATAGCTGACGTATAAAGATTCACGAGAAATGTTTGACATACATTAAAGAGAAATTTGAAACTTTACGTATACAGCATTTTGCACAATCGCCACGTATCAATTAATTAATTCGTCGTTGCTACAAAAAAACAGCTATAAAACAAATTATTTTTCTTCTCTATTACTTTGATTCTTATTTTAAATAAATAAATCTTGTAAAATATCTAGAAATTTGTGAAATAGCTGTTGCAGGTAACTAAAAAAAGTCAGAAAACAAACTTTCGTATGCTTTTTGCATTTTTATTTTGTGTATGAAAAATAGTAAACAATCTATGTTTGCGTTTAAGACATTTCGGGCGTTTTATTATGGTATTAGCTTAGGTATATTATGGCTATGGTATATTATGGTATTAACTTAGGAGTTCTTTCTTCACAGCATTTCGATTAAACGACACAGCACTAACGAAAATATATAGTATAAGGCTAAACATGTACAACATAATTTGTACAATTTTGTTCTTCAGTTGTCTTTATGACTGAGCTCGTGGGGACGTACGTTTCTGGCTGCAGCGTTCAATTGTTTTTTTTTTGCGCCGCTTTTAAACCAAGCGTGTTGGAAAAGATTTTTGAATCTGGGCGAAGAAAGCTGATTATGGGTTAGTGATTGTAATTTAATTATTTCATTATGCAAATGCAAAGTGACATCTTTCTCTTGAAGAATTACATTATCAGAAAATGTTCGTACGAAATTTTTCCAAATCCGGAATCCAAACACATCTAAAGGCTGAATAAAACCCGTCGTTTTTTTTGGAATGGTTGAAAATTTTACTTCTTTGTCTTGTGGAATCAACTGTTCTAACTGACTCGGGCAGTGTCCTGTCCACGAGTCCTTTTTTTTATTTATTTTTTATTTAAAAAAAATTTTTTTTTGTTTGGGGACCAGAAGGGTCCCCCGGGGTGAGGAAATCTTCAAAAGACGCCTCCTGACGTGCAAGGCGGTGGATTGCAAGCCCACCGCTTGTCAGGAAGTAGTGTTGGATTCACCGCTTTTTTTTTTTTTTTTTTTTTCGCAAGGAGGGAAAATCTTCGAAAGACTCCCCGCAGCCCGTACTGCGGGGGAGTGCGGGATTCCCTCGCGGCTTTCGTCCTGACCAATGTCAGGACACCGCGAGGACCTACCCGCTAAAAATTCTCCTTGTTGGAAAACTAACCCTGCTGATAGTAGGGGTTAGGGCGGAAGACCCTGAGTGTTATTAATACCTTTCGGGTACTAGAAATTGTACTAACACGACTGTTCTTATAACAGAAACGGTTTTTTAGACTCTTTTTTTTAGCCTTTTCATAGTTTTTGCCCGTTGGCGGGGAACTTCTCACCAGCTCACACGCGCGCGTGTCTGGTATCATAGCTTGCAACGAATATTGCATCTTGTCTTCATTGCCGATCGATAGGTCATCGTTGATCTTCTTAAATTGGCTCCAGAAAGAGAGCCAGTTCTTAATATGACCGCTAAATTTCGGCAATTCTATCTTCGGAAACTTCGACGTTTTCACCGCGTTTGTCGCACTCGCTCTCATCGCGTTTTCCGGTATTGACGACGTCGCCTTTGCTATCTTCATTTTTGCCGTTAGGAATTGTGTCTTATACGCGTCGTCCGATTCTATCTCGCGGTTAATGTCGTCTTCTTTCATGTCCGATCGGAACAAATTTAGGTTATATGCAGCCTGTATGGAATCCAACTCTTTCATTTTTCCTTCCAAAAACTGAAAGGCCACTATCTTTTCTTCTTTTGCACAATTGCTGTCTAATTTTGTCGTCAGAGCCGTGAGAGCCTTCGTGAAGGCCGTACGTACTGCCTTTCTTTGCTTCTTGAGAGCATCCATCTTATCTGCACTCGTACGGTACGTAAAATAATACGACGAAATTTACCCGAATTTTCCACTCGAAAGTCCTGTCACGGTCGCCAGATGTTATTAATACCTTTCGGGTACTAGAAATTGTACTAACACGACTGTTCTTATAACAGAAACGGTTTTTTAGACTCTTTTTTTTAGCCTTTTCATAGTTTTTGCCCGTTGGCGGGGAACTTCTCACCAGCTCACACGCGTGCGTGTCTGGTATCATAGCTTGCAACAAATATTGCATCTTGTCTTCATTGCCGATCGATAGGTCATCGTTGATCTTCTTAAATTGGCTCCAGAAAGAGAGCCAGTCCTTAATATGACCGCTAAATTTCGGCAATTCTATCTTCGGAAACTTCGACGTTTTCACCGCGTTTGTCGCACTCGCTCTCATCGCGTTTTCCGGTATTGACGACGTCGCCTTTGCTATCTTCATTTTTGCCGTTAGGAATTGTGTCTTATACGCGTCGTCCGATTCTATCTCGCGGTTAATGTCGTCTTCTTTCATGTCCGATCGGAACAAATTTAGGTTATATGCAGCCTGTATGGAATCCAACTCTTTCATTTTTCCTTCCAAAAACTGAAAGGCCACTATCTTTTCTTATTTTGCACAATTGCTGTCTAATTTTGTCGTCAGAGCCGTGAGAGCCTTCGTGAAGGCCGTACGTACTGCCTTTCTTTGCTTCTTGAGAGCATCCATCTTATCTGCACTCGCACGGTACGTAAAATAATACGACGAAATTTACCCGAATTTTCCACTCGAAAGTCCTGTCACGGTCGCCAGATGTTATTAATACCTTTCGGGTACTAGAAATTGTACTAACACGACTGTTCTTATAACAGTAAAAGATAAAGACTTTTATTATAGTTGGATTACACAATACACGTGTGTCCTCGCGTGGACACCAAGCGACTGCCGTTCCGCCGGCCCTAATATCCCCACTCCTCTCGTACCACACGCACGTCTTCTGTTTTTCTTACAATCTTTTCCTGACACTGAGGGTATAACGTCACCCCAACCCCTCAGCTGTTCTCTTCCCAGAGATCGTTCTTAGAAATCGGGCTTTCCTGCTGGAGATATTCTCCCCAGTTAGTTCTCTCTCTCTCTCTTGTAATGAGAGAGAAGGAGACACAATCGCCTATGAGATTACTCATAAAAACTCCAGTTGTTTACGCTGTTAGAAGACAAGCTGAAAGAATAGAGAATATATCAATGATATTATTTACCAATTATAAACTACTGAAATAATTCACTCTGTATTATTCACCACAATTAAAAGAGAAAAATGATAGTCACTGGTTCGCTCGTTTCCTTCTATCATGTAGTGTAACATGACGCGCGCGCTTATTTCGCAGTAGGTCAGTGAATAAGATGAGGCACAGGACAGTGTTGGAGTTTATTGTGCCTATCGAGATATGGGAATGAAGGTACCATAAGGTTTAAGGGACACTTGAATTCATCCCTAGACCCTCTCTTTCCCTCTCTCTTTCCGCCTCTCCCTTGGCCCTCATTACTTTCCCGCAGAATGTATTGAAGGCCCTCCATTTTGTCACATCGCCAATGATCGCGACCACAATTGGTGACAGACTAAGGCTAATTCGTCTGTTCAACACACTTCGGAGCTCCACCCTCCCCTGCTCCCACGCTGAGCAGAACTCCAGGGTGTACTGGGCTGTGTCCGGTCCTCCTCCACAATGCTCGCAGACTGAGGATGCGGCTCTTTTCCTCTTATGTAGATAATCTTGGAAACAACCGTGTTTCGAGATTATCTGAGTGCTGTGGAAGTTGATGTATCCCCCAACTATTTCGTACCTCTTTGAAGCAGGAAAGTATGGCCTGGGTTGTTCTCAGGCTACTAGGGTTGTTCTTCACCCTGCTTCTCCATTCCTCTAAGGTGGATTCACCGCCTGTTCTAACCTTAGTTAGGATCAGAACGGTACCTACCAACTAAAATCTCATCTCGGAAAAATCCTGCCATGCATCGGCCGTCGTAAGGGGAGGGGGAGAGGGGCCAGGGAAGACTAACGAGAGCACACCGACCCAACTCCCTTTTTTGGCTGATCCCAACGAGGATCCTGCTCCTCTTGTGGTTGGCTTCAAAAACGCCTTCCTTCCCCCAGATACTAAAGTTCTTTCTATGTTGTTAATACCAAAGGGTCTGTTCGTATGTTAGTGTAAATTTCCAATATTGCAAGAGGTGTGCATCTATTCAAGAAATTTGTAGCTATCTTTTTACAAAGTGAACAATGATGGGCGGGTTTTATTCGAGTTAGCGTATATAAGTAACAAGAACAATGAGTTAAAGAAGGTATTGGAGTAAAAGCTACGCGGTGTTGAAAAATTCTGTGGTAATTTGAAGTGGTTAATTGTCTTTCGTGAAGACAAGTGAAACAAATTTCTCTTGTCCACTCGCTGGACACGTAACTTTGCGCAATGCAATAACGTTCGAAGTGTGACAATTGTGTATCCTTTTAGGGGCCAGATGAGGGCCCCGGTTGTGGCGATTCTGGCGCAGTGTCAGGGCCACGCGGTTTCTTAAGCTCCGCCTGAGGGGGACTCGTTGAGTCCTCCCTTTGGCGTTTGCCCTCCCCCGAGCTTTGCCCCCTTCCCCACCACCATTTCTAGGTACGAAGGTGGTAGGGTCCGCACTGCACCACTGTTACTGTCCGCAGCACTCAACACTAATATCCTCCGGGGAGGTATGGGAGGGTAAACGCCAAAGCGTTTACTGCCGAGCTCGGTGAACACCTGACGCACGATGACGACGGGGAGATGGCTGGAACGATACTATCTCCGCGCCGGCTCCTGATTGCCGGATTTGATTCGGAGTTTTTCTTTTTTTAGGCACACTGTTGCACCCTTCGAGAGGGGAGCCTCTGCACCACGACAAGGTGGTGTGCCATCGCTGAGGTCTGTAACTTTTTTTTTTTTTTTTTTAAAGTGGGGAAACCTTTTATAGGTACCCCCGACTCTCGGGGGAAGGGTGGGATTGGGGGTTATGTGGGAGTCACTCGGAACCCGGGCATACTCACTACAACCCCACCGGTGACCTTCGTAGGCTAATTGAGGGGGGGGGATTAGGAATCAGACAGAGTTATGCAATCTGATCCCCCCCTCAGTCTACCATTTGAAAGTGACCCGATCCCGCCAGTGTTTCGGCACTGGCTCTCTTGTATGGGATTTACTTGATTTGTGGAGAGGTAGGGTCACTTCTACCTCTCCCACTTGTTGTTGGGGGGCTGTATTGTGGCCTGAACTCCCGTTTAAGCCACCACCTCCCAGTCTCCCAGTCAGAGTCGGCTGTATTGGCCGAGTCTGCCGGGAAAATTCGTTCCCGGAGAGGGAGGGTTATTTACCTTCCCTCCCCATGTTTGGGAGGAGACCACTCCGGAGGAAAGGGGTCGTTTAACCTCCTTTCAATCTCCTTCTTCACCTGAGCATTGTGTGAAGCTTTTAAGTTCGATTCCACCCATTTCCGGAACCGCACCTTAATTCCATAGGTCTCCGTTTCTTGTGCAAGGAGGTTCTTGAGTTTTCTGGAGAAGAGAGAGGGGATGTTTTCTCACCTCCTTGGTCCGCGTTTCTGTTAGTTGGTCGGTGTTGACCACATGTCGCATAAAAGTGCGACCCCTCTAAAAGCCTTTCCAGGCGTTTGTTCTCGGCCCTTATAAGGGCCAGCTCGTCTGTCATTTGTAGGAACCTTTGCAGACATTGGGGGGTAGAAATACCCTCCAACTCCTCCGCGGTAGCTCGCTCTGGTGGTGTGTTCGCGCTGCACAGCTAGCCCGACGTACAATGACGACGGGAAGATGGTCGGGACGATACTCGACCCGAATAGAAGGTAAAATAGATACGTCTCTGTTTTACCTTCTACTTTTCGTAAAATTCGTTTTTTTTTTTGGCTGCGTGGCTTGAAAAATCCTTTCAAATCGACCATCCGTAATGTATTAAGGTCTGTGTCTACGATGCAAGAAATTGGACAAAGTCGTAGTATCAAGTTTTTCTTGCAAGAAGCAACTTCTTGTATAGAATCAGGCGCTACAATAGAAATCGTAAGAAAACTGTGATATGACAAGGACGAGCTCGACCTTAACCTCACATCTCTGATTATCTTAATCGGGGTTAGTTAAATAACTAAAAATTTTTCTTTATTTTGGTTAATTTTGGTTAGTTCGACAAATAAAATAGGTAAGTAACAAGTAAAAAGCAATTTCCTAATCACTAAAAATAACCGATAAATGTGAAACTCGAATCCGAACTGTTTTCAACATTCTGGAAAAAATATGAAAAAATAAATATGTTTGAAAAAGTAAAGATAAAAAAAATATAAACATGTATGAAAAAGATAGATGAGTTAACTGTGATGCAGTATAAATTTATCACCCATCGTTATAGTCAAAGATATGCATAGTTTCATCTGTATTCAACGCTTCTTGAACAAGGTTTAAAATTTCAGCTTGCATTCTTTGTAAACATCGTTTATCCTTTATGCATTTCATTTCAGACTTTAAGAACAATATCCAATGATGAAGTCCATCCTCACGATGATCTTCTTTGTTTATGTCATTCAATGCCGTATTGATATTTGTCCAAAACGCTTCCTTATTTTCAATCGGTGTTGTTTTTCCTTTTTCGGGAACCTTTTTTATCCAATGTCAACTGTGCACTCAACATTTCAGAATGCATACTTTGTGTTTCTTGTATTGTATTATGTGGACTGGTTGTTGCCGAACAATTTGTAGTCTTCATAGAAGTTGAAGAATTATAATCTAAAAAATAAAATAAAAAATATTAATGCACAGATTCATTTTATGTTAATAAATTTTTTTTAATACGTATTTAATAAAATAATAGATTTATTTTTACCTTCACTTGATATATTGCTCTGCCTGTTTGATCCTAATATTCGTTGCACATCCTCGAAAAGTAAATCTTCGCTATTCTCATCATTTTCATAATAACTCTGAGAGCATGAAGACATATTGACGCATGATTTCGCGACACTATTTTTCGATACTGAGGATTCTCTTTTTCTAGATGCTACGTGAGGTGTCAAGAAGCTTAGTGCTTCAAAAAGCCACCATGTTGGTTTATATATGTCTTCTGAACCAGCTCCGCTTGATTTAGATTTTTGAATTTTATTAATTTGTTCCAAGTATATTTCTGATTTCTGAGCAATACATTTCTGATACAGGTATATTTCTGAGATAATTCTGAGCAAAAAATCTTAATACCAAAATACTCAGGGTGTAATGATTTTTGAATTAGAAGCATTTAAAATTAGCGAATAAGATAGCCTGAAATTTGCGCGCTCAGGTGTGTACAACGTACAGTGATAAAAGCGAAATTGACTATCGCTCCCCTGTTGTCAGTATTAATATTTGGAAAATATATTTGCTAATACATATTAACATAAATATTGTTTACGCAATTAAGATTTTGTTGAAAATATTATAAAGAAAAAAATATTATGATACACAAAACACAAGCTGTCAAAAATTACATTTTTTATATCTGTAAGATAAAAAGAAATGTCAAAGAAATGTAATTTTTGACAGCTTGCGTTTTGTGTATCATAATATTTTTTTCTTTATAATATTTTCAACAAAATCTTAATTGCGTAAACAATATTTATGTTAATATGTATTAGCAAATGTATTTTCCAAATATTAATACTGACAGCAGGGGAGCGATAGTCAATTTCGCTTTTATCACTGTACGTTGTACACACCTGAGCGCGCAAATTTCAGGCTATCTTATTCGCTAACTTTAAATGCTTCTAATTCAAAAACCATTACACCCTGAGTATTTTGGTATTAAGATTTTTTGCTCAGAATTATCTCAGAAATATACCCCTAAGCGTTGTTACGGTCTTTACGGAACACCCTGTATATACTTTTAATACTCTTTATTCGAATTGTAAAAGATATATATTTTTGAATCTCGGATCTATTCTCGGCCCTGGCTTATTTAACTCATTGTCGAGTACCCTTTCAATAATGTCTTCTGATAGCCACTCTTCAAAGACGTTGTCGTAAAGTTCGAAAAGATTTTGAGCTTTCAATTTGTTAAGGCATTTCTCCAATCTGTTTTTCGCGATATCGTAGTTGCTGGTGACAGGCATATGATTCTCTGACCACGGTAATCTAATCTCGTATTGGCCGTTCGCGTTTCGATTTGCCGTTTCTATTAAAAATGCTCTCGTTCGATTGTCTCTCTCCAATTTGTCTATTTTCTCAATAGGATCTGTTACCCCTAAGACATCTAGACGCCACAAGTCGCATACATTGGCCTCTTGGACAAACATCGTCGTAATTATTACCGCAGTATCGGATTTTAGCGTCTCTCTCGGTACTTTTCCTATTACGGTCCACCCTAACAGAGTTTCAAAGGCCGTTAATCTGTTTTTGAGAATTATAATAGACGCAAATTAAGTTTTTTGATGATTTTTAAAAAATTATATGTAAATATTATTTATCTAACAAGGGAACGTTTACAAGTGTCCCCCCCCCCCCGATTTGATTCTCCTTGAAATATGTTGTAAAACATACAATTTGAGGAGACACGTATTTTTTTATAGCGGCCCTATCTCAAATTTAAGGGGTGAAACACCCCTTTGAAAAAAACGGTTTTTTTCTTTGTGTGTAACTATCGCCAAAACCGTAGGAGATATAAAAAAATGTAATTTTGATATCGAGGAGATGATAACTGATTGTGTATTAAAGATTGCAATTTTATAATATTATTTCGCTGATGTAAATTTATATCATAATTCAATAATAGAACAGTATCCGAAAATCTTCTTGCAAAGTTTTCCAGATTCTAAACCCGTAAACATCCAACGGCTGTATTTTTCCTGTAGTTCCTTTCGGTATTACCATAGTAGTAACTTGTTTTTCCATTGGTGTTAAATCAGTAACAATTGCTGGACATTACCCGCTCCATGAATCCATAAGAAGAACACTATCGCGGCCTACATTTGGAAAATACGCTTTTTCCAACCATTTTTTAAAAGAAACGTTGTAAGAAAAAATTATTTTAAAAAGATTCAACATGAATGAATAAATATAATAAAAGAAAAACTACAATTTGCAGGCGTTTCAAATGTATTTTCTTTTTTATGCATTGGGAGTTCAGCATGATGTTTGCTTCTATGATGATTTGGTTTTTTGCTGATCCGTCACTTGTTGCTTGTAGATTGGTTATCACTATCATGGTCGCCGTACGAATAGCAATTGTTGTACAACTTGAAGCGTCTCTGTTTTCATCGCTTTTAACGATTTAGTTTATGGTGGCCAGAACTTGTATTCTGTAAGTAACGATAGCGATATGGTCGTTAAAAAGTTACAAAATTGATGTACAAACCCACACTTCATCTGTTGAAGAGCTTAACAGTCTTTTCTGTAGTTTAATCCAGTTCTTCTATGTTTATTCGATGACGCTTATTGGTCGGTAGCGTACGCAGGAAAATGCGTTTTAGTTTTATTTCAGAAAATGGAAGATAAATTCGCGCACAAAATCAATAATTATTTCCTCTACATTTATATATTCCATGACAAAAATAAATATAGAGAAATATAAAAGAAATGTAGAGGTTAAAATAGAGGTTATATTGCAGTCATAAAGATATCGGAAGTCGGATGTCGGAAAAGATGAGAGTTGACCAACTTTCATTCTGACTTTGACAGTTGACTTGCGACAACTTTATACGACAGCCGACAGCGCAATACACACAGAAAAATACATACTGTATTTAAGTAAATATTACTTGTTTCAAGTATTTCATAAGTTCATATATCCGCAAATCTATCGTAAGTTCATCATAAGCATTAAATTTATTCAAAATGTATTTTAGATCCTAGTAAGTTTAATACTTCAATCAAGAATATTAAATTAAAAAAAGAATTCTATTTGCTTATTATATAGAGTCGATGGAAGAAAACCATAGTTTTAATAAAGATATCTGTTTTTTTTTTAGATAAATAATAAGAATAAACTCTTCCTTTGTTTGAATCAAGTATTATATTTACTTATGTAGAATAATTACTTACTTTCAAATAAGAGAATATGCCGTTGCAACTGAACATATGCGATTGGTAGTGGAAGCAAAATGTGCAGGTTCAAGAAAGAAATGTTCACGGAGAAAATTTTGTTGTGCCCCTTGGTGAGGGCACGGGTTCGGGATCTGCCGCTAAGGGAAATAGGCCGGGAATCCGGGAAATAATCCTTTGTCTTTAAATAAAACGATCTCCGTATATTTATTGGTCTCGTTATTTTACAAGTTTCCTTATTAACAGATAATCCAAGTCCGTTTCAGAAATCTTGGTCTTAGCTTAGTTCCACAGAGCCTCAGGTTACTCGTATTAGCTTTGGCGATTCGTTATAGTTCGTGATCTTCTTAGTTCGTGGTCTCGACGGACATACGTCCGTTCCGTTTGACTGTTAATTTTTGACCCGCCGTCGTGATCTCGCGACGGCGATTTTATAGTCGCGAAACTGCAATTGATTGCAGTTTTGAAGGTCTTTTTGATCGAACTTGCTGATAAAATCCGATAGTTCGTCAGCATTGTCGCGTTAAGAACGAATTTGGTTTTCATTTACGCTGCGCGATTCTCCGGTGTCTCGCATGAGCCGGAAACGCATTGAATCGTCAGCGTTCTTATCTGATATCGTAATCAGATATGTAACACAGCTTATTTTTATATATTTTATATTTTATTCATCAAATTAATTGATAAATTATATGCGAGTTGACAAAGTTCTTGAATTATTTGAATCAGATTTCAATTGTTTGTATCCTGAAAGCTCATCATTACTACTAAATTGGTCAAAAACAAGAAAATTTTACAATGCATTTAACAAGCATTTTACAATGTTACACAATAAAGATTATGACTTTGCACCTATGAATTTTTACTATGTTAAATGACAAAACATGTTAGGTGAGATTAATTTTAAATTGTACTATGTTGTATCGTAATTTAGTCTATAAAGTCAAGATGGTCCACCGATAATACAAAAAATAGTATAATGTGACTTGAAATTGTATTAAAAATAAATATAAAATTATATATTCTTATATTATTGCAACTCAGAGATATTAATTATGAATAGATGAGATACATCAATCGAAAAATAATAGATCTGATTGAAAGAATTCCAAGATCATAAAGATTATAAGCCAAACTTAGATTTACTTACCGTACTTAGGTGTTCTTTCTTCACAGCATTTCGATTAAACGACACAGCACTAACGAAAATATATAGTATAGGGGGAAGTCCCCTAATACCGGACGGCGCCTATAACCGGACAGTACATATATCTATAGAACTAAAAACAAAAGACGTTTGTTACGGACGTGGCTTGATAGGAGATAGGCTTGATAGGAGAAATTATATTTTTATATATGCTGTAAAATGAACAGCTTGGTGAAGACATCTTGTCTTCAGTCAAAGGTGGCGAAGGAACAGATGAGATCACTAAAGGTTTTGTGACAACCTTATTGCTTGTTATGCTCACTGAAGATTTTGTGACAGCCATGTTGCTTATTGTACTGCTAGTCTTCGTCATCGTGTATCCATCCGGTGTAATTTGTTGACGGAGTTGTCTTCTCCGAGTTTATCTTCGGAGCTTTCCTTCTCCTAGACCGGTTGCTGACCAGGGCTCACGAGTCCGGTCTACCCGGGTAATTTTTTATCGAGGTTTTCCTTCCTCTAGTCTGGTGCCGTGTTCTCTCACGACGGGCCAGACCGCCGGGTTTGATTCGGAGTTTTCCTTCTCCTAGGCACACTCTTGCACCCCTCGAGAGGGGAGCCTCTGCACCACGACAAAGAGGTGTGCCATTGTAGAGGTTTGAAACTCTTTTTTTTTGTATTTTTTTTAAGGTGGGGAAACTTTTATAGGCCCTAAACATTGTTTTTTGCACTCTGGGACCAATGTTCCACTAACTTCTTTTAATAAAAAGAGGCGATAATAATCTACCATCGGCTGAAACAGTAGGCTGTATAATATAGCTATGCGTAGTTGCAGATACGGATTGTACTGCAGATTCAATCTTTTTTGTTCCTTTATATGCCAATGTACGACCGGCATGAAGTTCTAATTGGAATCTGCTTTGATCACTGTTGTAAATATTTTCATCTTCAAAATCGACGTTAGACATTATAGATATTTTTTTATAAGTTTTGTTATTTTACGAGATACAATATTATGTATTATTTTAAATTTTTGTATCCATCGCGATGAAGCTTTGAATCCTGGTACATTTAAATTTTCCTGTGTCCGAACAGCCCATCGAGCTAAATCAGCGTCGTGAACGATAATTCTGTTTTCAAGAGCTGTATGAAAATTTTTTAATGTATATTCCAAAATTTGTTTTAATTTTTCAAATCTACTGCCACCTTGATTTATTTGAATTTTCCATCGTCGTAATTGACGTAATGAATATACTTTCCGAAATCTTCGTTTTACTCCTAATATTCTTGGTCTTGTCTACTGCTTTTCCAAAATTCGACTGCACTTTTTTTATATTCATGCGGAATACGTTCATCTGTAGTACATATAATTTTAGGATTTGCGTCAAATATCTCACCTTCTTTCTCTTCATCTCCTAGTTCGAATTGCTCTGTTGTTGGAATATCGTTATCGTTTTCATAATCTAAAGATTCTTCTACTTCCATTTCTATCTCTCATCGCGCATTTCTTTCAGCATAGATTCTATTTTACGTGCTATTTCTCGTTCTTCAGATGTTATTGGACTTGTTGATAGATTAAGAGCCGTTAGTATTATTAACGTCGATATTATTGTTACGTCCTGAGTTGGAGAGGTCAGGAGGATGGTAACAGGTGCGTATCGTCGGTCAGATTTCAAGGGTCTGACCCAGTACTCCGAACAGTTTGTTTATTTGGATCTGAAAAATGGGTCAACGACTGAAGGTCGCTCTTACTCCGTTATTCAGTATTGCCGTTCGGATGGTTCTCTTTTTGGTCTGAGATCTCAATTACCAGGGACGGAACCAGTGCAAACCCTTAAGGGAGGGATGAAAACAAGGTGTCGGTAGTGATTAAAATAACAATCCAAATATAAGTTTAAATTTTGTATTGTGTTGAATGAATTCACATATATTGCACTGTGTTTATTATGTTTTAAATACAGAAGAGTGTACAAGACTCGGCTTGTGCACTGTCACGAGACTCGGCTCGTTATATATGAGACTCGGCTCGTTATATATGAGACTCGGCTCATTATATATGAGACTCGGCTCAGAAATATGCGCTATTTGTAAGACTCGGCTTAGATATATTAAGAAGACTCGGCTTCGATATATTGAGAAGATTCGGCTTCGATATATTGAGAAGATTTGGCTTCGATATATTGAGAAGACTCGGCTTCTAATCGCTATAACTTCTGGAACGATTCTGTCTGTTTTCGGAACGATAGCCATATATATAGGAAAATCCTAGGTTATCAAGGAACCAATCGGCTTCGAGAACCAATCCGAATCGTTGTTTTTCATACGTGTTTTTAATACATTGTTTTTAATCTAATGCCGCACGATATCATAGCGCGGCATCTCGCTCGGCGAGTATTGAAGTGGGCCCACTCTTATAAACAAAATATTTTCGTCACGACATACTCCCCCGTTGAGAGGGTACCGATCAACAGTCATTTTGTTCACATGACGTGTGTTACAATTAAATCGGAAGTGGACATATACACTTGACCGCTCGCTTTACATCTCCTTTAGCTGTTCTGATAGTGATGGTTCGCACAATTCCATCTGTTCCAGGATGAGTTTGAATGATTCTGCCCAAGACCCATTGCAGACATGGTAGATTTTTCTCCTTGATCAGTACGATCATTCCAGTGTTAATTTTCTCTCCGTCCTTGATCCCTTGTGACGAGTTTGAAGCTCATTTAGATATTCTAAGCTCCAACGGGACCAAAAGTCTTGTCTGACCTTGGTTATGTGCTGCCAAGAAGATAAGCGATTGATTGGTACAGACGAGAAATCAGATTTAGGCATGTTGATTAAAGGTCTACTGATCAAGCAATGAGCAAAAGTTAACGCAGATAGATCGTTGGGATCCGATGAAAGGGCAGAAATAGGTCTTGAGTTAAGGATTCCTTCGATTTCTGTAACGAATGTATTTAGCTCTTTGAAGGTGAATAACAAGTCTCCAACAACGCGTTTAAAATGATGCTTGAACAATTTGACGGTTGATTCCCACAGTTTTTCGAAATGTGGAGCGATAGGTGGAATAAAGTTCCACGTAATTTGACGTTCGATCGAGAATCGATTTATTTGATTCTTATGTTCGTCGGAATTAAAGAGCGCATATAATTCTTTAAGATGATTGTTCGTACCGACGAAATTTGTTGCGTTGTCAGAGTAAACGTGTTTCGGAATACCTCGTCTTGCTATAAAACGTCTAAACGCTGCTAAAAACCCGTCGGTAGTGAGATCGCTCATCACTTCTAAGTGCACCGCTTTTATCGCCATACACACGAAAACGCACACGTAGACCTTAATTTTGTTTCGATTCCTATGTTTTTTTCCTTTATACTGGGTGTTTCAATAACTTAGCACCTTAATATCTTCGAATCTATAAGGTTTAGAGAAAAATGTATATAACCAAAATTGCACGGTACAAAGGAAGCTATCATATGACGATAATAATTTTTGTCCAGGTGGAGGCGCTTCGGAGATTTCAAGGTCAACTTCGTGTTTTTAAATGGAATGATATGTTTTTTTTACATAATATGATTTCTCTAATTATTCTGCATATAAAAGTATTAAGGTAAAGATATCGAAAAATCAATAAGTTACGAGATATTTTACACTTTATTTTGAAATGAGCCGGGCATCCAAAATACGGAATACGCTATTAAGTTATACAGAGTCATTTGAATCCCTGTGTGATAGTGATTTTCATGCGTGTTTCGAATGATCATATCTGTGAAGAAATGACGACTTGGAAGTAACATCGGGTGTTTTTGTGAAAACGTTAGTCTCGAGTTCTTCAAACGCCTGCCGACGCGAATCAATCCATTAGAATCAATAAATGGATTTAACGCGGCAATCTTGGTTGATTTTATGGAACGTTTGTTAGTTAATTCGTTTAATTCCTGTGTGAAATTCAATGATTGGATAATTTTAACAATCCGTATTTCAGCTTCATTTATTTCTTTTGTGCATAACGATCCCCGATACGTATTTTTCGGGCGAAATCGTAAGCATAAAGCTATGATTCTTAACATTTTCACATACGACGAATATCTTCGAAAAATGTAACAGTCGTTGTAGTCGATAGTTAAACAGATGTTCTTTCTAAGCTCAGGTATTTCATTAAGTTCTGTAATTTCGGCAGGCCATTCGTTTTCATCTCTCGACAGCCATGACGGTCCCGAAAACCAGATTTGATTGTTTAAAAAGATACCCGGTAATTGACCTCTAGAAAGAGCATCGGCCGGGTTAGTCTTCGCATTCGGTCCTGATTGTCCTGGGATTAATGGTTTTATAAAAGGTACTTGACGCGAATTAAATTGTTGATCCATAGCAGGGGCAGTAATGTTTACTGGCCTAGGTTTATAAGGAATATCTGCACGATGAGGGGTGTTAGTTTTAGGATATTGAGTGCGCTTTCGCATGTTTTCGGCTTCCAAGGTTTTAGAGAGTTGAATCGCTGTAGTAATGGCATCTTCCAAAGTAAAATATTGTTCCAATTTTATTCGAATTAAAAGATCAGATAGAAGTCCGTTTACGAAACTGTCTCTTGCACTTAATTCAATCGAGTCTCTTATTGATTCATCTATGAATCCAGATTCAGTTGTTTCTCCATCGAGGATTGCAGTTCGTAATTCTTTAATTCTTTCAATATAATCGAAGAGGCTTTCGTTCGGCTTCATATAAATGTTGGCTAATTCACCGCGGTATTGATCTGTAGATTTATTTGGACCGAAATTTTTTCTTAATCGTCGAGTTATTTCAAACACGGTTATATATTCAGAATCTTCAACTGCAGCGTAAGCGTGTCCTTGTAATTTGTTCATTATTAATTGTACCAAATGATATTCTTGCTGTGGCGGAATTAATTTAAGCGCTCTCTCGCATATTTTGCAAAAGTGAAATACTGACATTTTATGTCCATCGTATTTCGGAATAGATTCGATGACGTCTTTGAGACGAATGGGGGACGAGAAATCCATCGGCAAATTTTGATTTGTACGCGGGTGTTGATTCGATGGCGAGAATAATTGTTCGATATTTCTGTTAATCTCTCTCGGTGGACTCTTGTTTCCTGATATGGTTGGTTTTCTATGGTCGTTGTCTTGGTTATTTCCAGAAATTTGGAGAGCAGAAATATTTCGGCTTAGTAAACTCACTTGTTCCGGTAATCGCGCCAGTGAAGCTAAAGCTTGTTCTATTTGTTCCATTCTATCTCTCAAAGGTGATTCAATAGTATGTCTCCTCTGTTCGACTTCGTGTCGCATCTGTTCTAATTCTTCGTGTCTCTGTCTCACTGCTTCGGCCTGTTCTTGAAGTAACTTTGTCTTTTCAGCTAATCATTGATTTATAAATTCTGTTGTCACGTCCTGATGGGTGCGTGACAACGCGTTATTGTCTATTTTCAGGAGCAAGAGGCCCTTTTCGTTCAAATAAATTGAACGATGGTTAACCGTCTCCCGAAAACCATTAAGGTGGATTATCCCACCGCTGTCACCAGATTTATACGCTGCTGTCACGTCCTTAGCTATTTTTTATTTTAACTTTTATTATTTCCGTCCTTAGCTACTTTCAACTTTAAATCTTAGAGGCCTTGGGCCCATTACAAATCTTCCTTAGCTACTTTTCAAGTGTCTCCCACACACTTTCGAGTGTCTCTCATACACTTTTTGATTTTTAACTTTCGAGTGTCTTTCACACACTCTTGATATTTAATTTTCAAGTGTCTCTCACACACTTTCGAGTGTTTCTCACACACTCTTTGATATTTAATTTTCAAGTGTCTCTCATACACTTTTGAGGCCTTTATGCCCATTGCATTTCTCCCTTAACCTTTTTAATTATTCAAATCTCCCTCAACTACTTCTTACTTTAATTTTAAGTCTTCTTGCGGCTTTTATGCCTATTGCAAATTTTATCATGAGCGTTTTATTTATGAGCGTACCACCACTGAACGAGTATTTATTTAATTATTCAATTGACTTTACTTTACTGATTTTACTAAATCATAAAAAGATATTGTGGTACATTTTGATATATTCTTTCTTCCTGCAAGAAATTCTATGGAAGGAGCTGGAGAGATGGAGGGGAGTCGAGGTGCGGGAGACGGAGGAGACTGTATGTCATCTCTATTGGTGAGTTGTCTCGGTAGTGTGCGTGTGCGTGGGCGTAGTGTAGCAGAGTAACGCGCGGCGCGACGGAGGCGATCGACTCTAAATAATAAAATAATAAATAATAAAATAAGGTGCGATGACGCAAGCGACGTTAGGCATACTAAGGTTCTTATTATTTGCACCACTCGAAATCGACTTCGGGTTGAACGGATGGCATTAGAATTAGAACTCGAATTGTTCACTATAAATAAAAGAAAGAAAACCAACCTGAGTCTGGTTGTTTAAATCGAGGGGAAACCGAGGGGAGGAGATATAATCAATAATAGAAGAAAATTTAAATAGAGGGACTTACTACTTGTAGATTGTTGCAAATCTCGAGTTCAATATGTAGTAGTGCTGGATTAGGCGGAGAGGGGGGCCTCTGTCTCCGGAAGCGAGATCGGCGGCTTTCCTCACTCGCTGTTATTGCTTTGGACGTTAACCGGCACAGTTGTTTTATTCATTTTAAGTTTACTTTAACTTTGTAGGAGTATAAAGTCTAGTAAGGCTTGTTTCGATATTTGGTAGGCGGTCGAATTAGATAGGAAAGTAGTGGAGCTGTCGTGGGGCAGCAAGCTAAGTGCTGGATTGTGGTACGAGGGATTCCGAGTTCAAAACACGGTCGGCTTCTTAATTTTTCGACGCCTACAGTTTTCAGAAGTGGGATACGAATCTGCTGGCCCGAGGAGGGGACAGTTTAGATCAGGCCTCGGAATTATTTCATCTTTTCAGCCGATTCTCGTGGTATACGTCTCCTTTCCTCTCTTCACCGCGCGCGCGACAGCCACTAGGGCCAGCGCCGCCGAGCGTTAGGAGCGGCGCTATCCGATAAATGTTGGGTTCTTCTCCCTTGATCATTAAATGTTAAAAAAATTTATTAAAAATATTTTTTTCCTCAATAGCAATAGTACCTCATGGGTGACGTGGAAATCTATTGAAATATTTTCACATAATAAATTTAAAAATAAAAAAAATATTTTTAATAAATTTTTTTAACTTTTAATGATCAAGGGAGAAGAACCCAACATTTATCGGATAGCGCCGCTCCTAACGCTCGGCGGCGCTGGCCCTAGTGGCTGCCGCGCGCGCAGTGAAGAGAGGAAAGGAGGTGTATACCACGCGAATTGGCTGAAAAGATGAAATAATTCCGAGGCCTGGTTTAGATTATTCAGTGTTCGTTGCGTGCCCTGTGTGGGATTCGAATCTACTGGCCCGAGGAAGGGACAGTTTAGATTATTCGGTGTTCGTTGCGTACCCTGTGTGGGATTCGGATCTGCTGGCCTGAGGAGGGGACAGTTTAGATTATTTGGTGTTCGTATTAGGTACAGTGAGAAAGCCTTGACTGGTGGAAGTCCGAGATGTGAGGATGAACAATCGTGAGTGCCATCGATCGCTCACATTCGAGGACGAATGTATTGTTAAGCTGGCCGAGGAGTATAAAGTCTAGTAAGGCTTGTTTCGATATTTGGTAGGCGGTCGAATTAGATAGGAAAGTAGTGGAGCTGTCGTGGGGCAGCAAGCTAAGTGCTGGATTGTGGTACGAGGGATCCCGAGTTCAAAACCCGGTCGGCTCCTTAATTTTTCGACGCCTACAGTTTTCAGAAATGGGATACGAATCTGCTGGCCCGAGGAGGGGACAGTTTAGATTATTCGGTGTTCGTTGCGTGCCCTGTGTGGGATTCGAATCTACTGGCCCGAGGAGGGGACAGTTTAGATTATTCGGTGTTCGTTGCGTACCCTGTGTGGGATTCGGATCTGCTGGCCCGAGGAGGAGACAGTTTAGATTATTCGGTGTTCGTATTAGGTACAGTGAGGAAGCCTTGACTGGTGGAAGTCCGAGATGTGAGGATGGACAATCGTGAGTGCCATCGATCGCTCACATTCGAGGACGAATGTATTGTTAGGCTGGCCGAGGAGTATAAAGTCTAGTAAGGCTTGTTTCGATATTTGGTAGGTGGTCGAATTAGATAGGAAAGTAGTGGAGTTGTCGTGGGGCAGCAAGCTAAGTGCTGGATTGTGGTACGAGGGATCCCGAGTTCAAAACCCGGTCGGCTCCTTAATTTTTTGACGCCTACAGTTTTCAGAAGTGGGATACGAATCTGCTGGCCCGAGGAGGGGACAGTTTAGATTATTCGGTGTTCGTTGCGTGCCCTGTGTGGGATTCGAATCTACTGGCCCGAGGAGGGGACAGTTTAGATTATTCGGTGTTCGTTGCGTACCCTGTGTGGGATTCGGATCTGCTGGCCCGAGGAGGAGACAGTTTAGATTATTCGGTGTTCGTATTAGGTACAGTGAAAAAGCCTTGACTGGTGGAAGTCCGAGATGTGAGGATGGACAATCGTGAGTGCCATCGATCGCTCACATTCGAGGACGAATGTATTGTTAGGCTGGCCGAGGAGTATAAAGTCTAGTAAGGCTTGTTTCGATATTTGGTAGGCGGTCGAATTAGATAGGAAAGTAGTGGAGCTGTCGTGGGGCAGCAAGCTAAGTGCTGGATTGTGGTACGAGGGATCCCGAATTCAAAACCCGGCCAGCTCCTTAATTTTTCGACGCCTACAACTTTGGTTTTTGGGATTGTCGCGAACTGAGTGCAGATTCTAAGACCTTTTGAGGTGTTATTTCGGAATATACTCTCTATCGGAAAGGGCTGTCACGAGTTTTTATAATTGTTACCCCTCTCTTTTACGTTCCTACTTAATAATTTCGGACGTTGGTCTCATGAAAAAATTAAATGGTTCTTCTGATCTCGGTGGGGCATAGATTGCTTACATTTAGAAGAATCTATGCATTCTATTGGTGGTATGTGAGTATGGTAGGGTGGTTTCTTAATCCTTACGCAGTGTAATTTGATTGACAAATTTATAATCACCCACGCATTTGTAGTGTGAAATATCCGATCTGACAAACACTCAACCGGTGTCGACTCTTATGATTGGCATTATTTATGTTTATGCGAAAAATTCTTTTGGCGGAGCTGATGATTTGCTTGGTCTTAGCGTTTAGCGTTGCAGGAAGTTTAACTTGCGATCATTTAGCATTCAATTTATGACGTCAGTTTTGTCAAAAGTTTAGATTTAAATATCGCTCCTGTGAGTTAAATGAATTTTTGATTTGTTTATCGGAAGCAGTGTGAAAGAAGTTTCGTTAGGTTATGTCGACATTATTTAAATAGTTTAAAATTTATCGCTTCCCGTGTTTGTCAGATACGGTTTCGTTTCTGATGAAATATAGACTCGCGAGAAAGAAAAGAATCGTGGAGTCCTATCAGGACGTAACATATACATTTAATTGTTTTATTTAAAAGAATATTCTTTTATTTAAACATTATTCTTGTCGATCCTGTCGAACCAACTTCTTCGAGATAAGTAAAGAACTCTGTCGGTTATACACGGTAATTGAAAGAAGGTCGATCCGAGGACATAGCCGTTTTGTTTAAATAAGTCGAGCCGTTAGTGCTTTTTGAGAAACGTTTATTAAAAACCGTCATTCGTCGAGTCGTAGACATTAAATCAAAGATCTTTTTCGAGAAGAGTCGATATCTTTCAATATATATATACTTTTAATATACTCTTTATTCGAATTGTAGAAGAGAGAGAGAGAGAGAGAGAGAGAGAGAGAGAGAGAGAGAGAGAGAGAGAGAGAGAGAGAGAGAGAGAGAGAGAGAGAGAGAGAGAGAGAGAGAGAGAGAGAGAGAGAGAGAGAGAGAGAGAGAGAGAGAGAGAGAGAGAGAGAGAGAGAGAGAGAGAGAGAGAGAGAGAGAGAGAGAGAGAGAGAGAGAGAGAGAGAGAGAGAGAGAGAGAGAGAGAGAGAGAGAGAGAGAGAGAGAGAGAGAGAGAGAGAGAGAGAGAGAGAGAGAGAGAGAGAGAGAGAGAGAGAGAGAGAGAGAGAGAGAGAGAGAGAGAGAGAGAGAGAGAGAGAGAGAGAGAGAGAGAGAGAGAGAGAGAGAGAGAGAGAGAGAGAGAGAGAGAGAGAGAGAGAGAGAGAGAGAGAGAGAGAGAGAGAGAGAGAGAGAGAGGTATTCTATTATATATTCTATTATACGGGGTGTTTTATTTTATTCTAGCCAGGCGAATATTTCAAACGCTGTTGAGTTTAGAGAAAAATGTTTCAGACAAAAGTTGTAGGGTTTGGAGAGGGTCACAAGATGGTGGGTTTGAGTTTTTAATGAAGGTAAAATTGAAGGTCATATGAAGGTCAACTTTGTTTTTTTAAATGAAATGTAGTATTTTTCATTGCATATTCTGAAAGAACATAAAATTTTGCATTAAAATTGTCTGACACGTTTTTCATGAAAATCCATAATTTTTTAGGAAATTTAGCAATTAAAGAAAAAATATTTGTTTTTCGTAAAAAGAATCATGCATCAATTTGTACATGTTCATGAACATTTCTTGTTCTTAGAGTTACCCGGAATCAACGGCGTGGACGTGACGAAAATCTGATTCCATCGGGATGCTTGATTTACGTGAGTCCCCTTGCCTCTCACTTTCGGGGTTGCTAAATTTGCTAATTTTCCTAAAAAATTATGGATTTTCATGAAAAACGTGTCAGACAATTTTAATGCAGAATTTTATGTTCTTTCAGAATATGCAATGAAAAATACATTTCATTAAAAAAAACAAAGTTGACCTTCATATAACCTTCAATTTTATCTTCATCAAAAACTCAAGCCCACCATCTTGTGTCCCCCTTCGAACCCTACAACTTTTGTCTAAAACATTTTTCTCTAAACTTAACAGCGTTTGAAATATTCGCCTGGCTAGATTAAAATAAAACACCCTGTATATTCTATTATATATACAGGATGTCCCATTTTAAATTACGCACCTGAATGTCTTGTCAGGGGAGCCACCAATCCGAAAATAACCCTTACGAAAGTTGCTGGGTTCGGAGGGGGACATCGGACGGTGATTTTCAATTTCACCTTGACCTTGACCTTCAAGGTCATTTGAAGATTAAATCGAATTGTTTAAATAAAAATTCCTATTTTTGACCCTGGATTCGGAAAAAGCGCAAAATTTTACGTTTAGATGGGTACTTGAGGCTCTTCTTTGGAATGACCTTCAGAGGTTATTTCAAAGACAAAATATTTGAAATTACGAACCTGAATATCTTGTTGGGGAGCCACCAATCCAAATAACCCTTACAAAAGTTGTTGGGTTTGGAGGGGGACATCGGATGGTGACCTTCAATTTCACCTTGACCTTGACCTTCACGCGCGGTAATAAAGTTTGAACAACTGTACCCTCTAACTAATTCCGTGCTACTAAAAAAAGCAAATGTGAAACTTCAGTTTTGTTCGAAGGTGTGTTAATTTATTATTTTCTAAAATTTTATTTTTATTTTTTTGATGATTTCTTAAGGGTAGTAACTTAAATTTGTTTATTATTAAGAATTAAATCATATAAAATATTGAAAAAAAATTCAAGGCATGAGAACTTGTGTATCAAACTCACAGTGATGAACCCATTTTTATAAAATTTAAACGTCTATGTAAATTCAAATCTTCGTTGAAACACAATCAACGTGGGCCCTGGATCGATGTATGTATTATGTCGATGACTGAAAGCAGGCTCTGGCTCTGAAGGTCATTCCAAAGAAGAGTCTCAAGTACCCATCTAAACGTAAAATTTTGCGCTCTTTCCGAATCCGGGGTCAAAAATAGGGGTTTTTATTTAAAAAATTCGATTTGACCTTCAAATGACCTTGAAGGTCAAGGTTAAGATGAAATTGAAAGTCACCATCCGATGTCTCCCTCCGAACCCAACAACTTTTGTGAGGGTTTATTTCGGATTGATGGCTCCCCTGACGAGATATTCAGGTGCGTAATTTAAAATGGGATATCCTGTATATATATATATATATATATATATATATATATATATATATATAGATTGTATATTGTCACGAATGTGAAGACAGGTACCTTAATTATATGCAAAATCTCGCTGAAAACGGAGAAAGTTTTTATGATCAGCGAAACCCAATGTTACTCTCTTAAATTTTCGGTCAACATATACTTGATGCATTCTAATGGTATTAAGCGATTCTTTCATTTCAAATGCATGATAATAAAACTTAAATAATTACATGTCAGTCACAATGGTTGATTACTATTTCTTACTACGTTGCTGCATTATTATCATATTCATTTTCTTGTGGTCTTACTCGGATTCATTATTCGCCTCTATTTAAATTAACTATTCATTAAAATACGGTCCTAATTATTACTATACACGTTGTTTTGCAGAGTCGCAACAAAATATCGATGCGATACTGCTTTCCTTAAGATTTATTATTTGAATTTATTATTCATTAAAATACGGTCCTAATTATTACTATACACGTTGTTTTGCAGAGTCGCAACAAAATATCGATGCGATACTGGTTTCCTTTACGATTTATTATTTAAATTTATTATTCATTAGAATACGGTCCTAATTATTGGTCATACACGTTGTTCGCGTAAGGAGCAACAAAATATCAATGCGATACTGCTTCCCTTACGATCTCTCATTTAATGTCACCAAATTTAATGTCACGTCCCGGCGCGGTGGCGGTAACACGTAGTGTTCGCACCTTTACGCGAGACTCAATCGGTAAGATTCACGAACCAATGAAAAAGTAAAAGATCAGAAAAAGAACGTGAAACACAAATGTTGTGTTTAATATAAAAAATCGTAACCAAAATCCCTTTCTAATGGATAGCGAAATTAAATGAGAGATCGTAAGGGAAGCAGTATCGCATTGATATTTTGTTGCTCCTTACGCGAACAACGTGTATGACCAATAATTAGGACCGTATTCTAATGAATAATAAATTTAAATAATAAATCGTAAAGGAAACCAGTATCGCATCGATATTTTGTTGCGACTCTGCAAAACAACGTGTATAGTAATAATTAGGACCGTATTTTAATGAATAATAAATTCAAATAATAAATCTTAAGGAAAGCAGTATCGCATCGATATTTTGTTGCGACTCTGCAAAACAACGTGTATAGTAATAATTAGGACCGTATTTTAATGAATAGTTAATTTAAATAGAGGCGAATAATGAATCCGAGTAAGACCACAAGAAAATGAATATGATAATAATGCAGCAACGTAGTAAGAAATAGTAATCAACCATTGTGACTGACATGTAATTATTTAAGTTTTATTATCATGCATTTGAAATGAAAGAATCGCTTAATACCATTAGAATGCATCAAGTATATGTTGACCGAAAATTTAAGAGAGTAACATTGGGTTTCGCTGATCATAAAAACTTTCTCCGTTTTCAGCGAGATTTTGCATATAATTAAGGTACCTGTCTTCACATTCGTGACACTCGGAAATCGGTTGAATCAACGCGAGGTAGCGATGGCAAATAATGCAATGTAATCTTGGGCGGCGACGCCCGACGGATGCGTAATGCCTATCATTTAAAACTACGAATAAACTTTTATATTCAATCGGTTCGCTAGCGATGCATTCTTTGCAAAGACGCTCTTTTGCCGTAGGATTCACGAAGCTGGTTTCGCGAACGCAACTAGCTAAGGAGTACCTATAAAGATATTCCAATCGAGGCGACCGACAAGCGTAACGTTTCCCCACACACATATCAATTATTTAAAATTCGATTAATCAGACGGTTGATTTAATAAGCTGGTTATAACTAACGTACGTATTCCCGGGCCTCCGCCAAGTAGAACGCTGGTAGGATCGGGAAGATTAACAACACTTCGTCCTTCTCGAGTTAATTGATTTGTTAGCCTTATAAAATGATTGAGACACGCGAGACAGTGACGCACTGGAAAAGGTTGAGATACGTTCTGGCCACAAACACGACACTTTGCTAATGGAACTATAGAACCGATATTCAAATGATGTCCGAGGACGTGTTCGAAATCATTTCGCGTTGGTTCTGATAAATCGTGATAGCAATTGAGGCACAATATCGTGCCAGTATTTCTATTCAAGCACGCGTTATCCAAGATACAGTACACGAAACGACAATTACAATTTGAGTCTGGGCGCGAAGATGTTACTTCGGTATCGGGCATTTTCTCTTGCTCAGATTTTAACTTTAAACCTTCCCATGCAAATAAGTTTGGAACGGACTCACCGGTGTCGACTTGTATGGTACCTGAAGCCAGTGATAACTCAATCTAATTGTAAGGCGCCCGATCGGTTCCAGGATCGATCTTCCAATAGCAGGCTGATAGTCGTATGGAGATGAATCTTCAGATGCGTCATTGTTGCTGGTTATCTTGCGGTCGAGGAATCACTGCACTAGAGTTATTTCGCGACACGTCTTTACCTTTTATTATTCGTTGGAATTTAAGGATCGCACGTTAAATTGGAATAATGTTTAAGGATTTGAAATTAAAGATAAAATTCTCAAAGCAACCAAATAAATGTAATTATAAATGAAAATAAGAGTACATTGGTTTATAAATGAAATTACACTCAAATGAACTTATAAGATAAGAATTCTTACAAACATATTAGCACTTATGTTCTAGAAATGGAACGCGCAGTTTGCGAATTAAGTAATTGAACATATAAAATTGATAAACCGAACTTAAATTAACCGTACCGAACTAGGACGAAACTAGAACTAGAATTAGAATTAGACCAAGACTGAGTCAGAATTGAAATTGCGAATGCGAAAACTAACGATTTGACCGAAACTGACTCTCTGACTGAGTATTGACGGCTTACTGAAAAATTGAATACTGACTCGGCGGCATCGCAGGGCCCGTATTTATACTCCTCTGGATCTTCAGAGACAAAGGTTTGTCCTATGCAATAGGACCGCACATGGATGTAATCTCGCTTTAGAATATCGAATGTTCGAGGCATGGTTTATATAAAACTGCAGGCGATACTCGAACCTAAGTTTTGAGAGTGGTATGGTTAACATAAAACCGTAGGTGATATCCGGACCTAAGTTTTGAGAGCGACGACAGATAATTTACAGTCGTACGCTTTGAAACGCAACAAGGGGTTTACGTTACGCGAAAGGTTTCGTGTTGCGCCTTTCTGGCGACATGTGTCGAGCGCTATTGATACAGCGAGCGATAATTCCAAGAGGCGATAAACTAGAAAGTTTAAAACAAAAATTTACGAGTGGAAATCTACTTGCTAAAATATGGGGACGTTACAATATCTTTTACAATTCGAATAAAGAATATTAAAAAACAAAGAAGAATTTAGTTTTAAAAAATGTTAGTGGAGATGTATTTTACCAAAAAAAAATAATATTAATAGCAGTTTTCCAAGTCATTCGTAATTTCCTATATACGTGTAAATTTTGTTACGACTACCCTTCAGCTATCGCAAATCAATTTCTGAAAAGTAACAAACATGAGCGTAAAATATTAAATTAATAACAAGATACGTGTTTAATGACTTTCTACAATTAACAATTCTCGCTTCTCTCTCGCCTTATAAAAAAAAAAAAGAAATACGTGCTGTGTGTTGGGATACGCAGTGACGTTAATTTATAAAAAGAAACGTGGCTTTTTATATATAAAGTTTCAGATTTTCTTAATTTTTATGTTGTCAAACATTTTTTATCAATATAAATCTAAGTTGAATGTTTTTAGTGTTCTAATTACTTAATAATAATCAGTTCTAATTATTTAATAATAATTAATTCTAATTATTTAATAATAAGAATTAGAAAGATAATTTAATTATTATAGAAGTTTTTGACTATACTCTGTTCAACGAGAGAATAACCTCGGTCTGCGCATAGGAGAAGTATAGCGGACAAAGTGGGGAGAGCGTTGGCATTGACAAGCTGCACGAGCAGTACAGTCCTATAGAGTGAGGGGCTTTCTTAGCGTTTTGTGAGGGGAAACCTGCGCCGAACGGACGAGTTTTCGTCCGATCCGAGGTTACTCTCTCGTTGAACAGAGTATAGATGTGTTCGACTTCCAGCTTTATATTAAATATTCTTTAAATAATTAGAACATTGAGAATGTTACAATTAAGTCATAATTGTTGTCGATTTCAATTAAAACATTATTTTTATCGATTTTTTAATGATTGTACATTTTAGATACTGCATGGCAAAACTCTAAAAACAGACACCTGCGTTTGTTATTATGCAACATATATTAATGTGATTTTGATATTTCAATTTATATTCTTTGATCGACTTATAATCGACTTATAAAGCTCTATATTATTCTGTGTTTGTTATTGCTCTAAATCTTTACTTATCGTTAAACGAATAAATTTATTATTCTAAAATCAGATATAAAAAAATGTTTCAAATAAAAATTTCATGGTATCTTATGTATTTTATAATCTTGCATTTTGATTTTTTAATATATTTTTTTATTTATCTCCATCCTTTATTATTTTTAAATTTCAAAATTTTTCTCTAAGGACAAAAATTGAAAGTTTTTTATGCTGAATTCGTCCATATATAACGATGTTATTGTGTATTTTAAAATCGTATTTTTGGGGAATATCGTGCCATGTGCGTCGACACATATGACATGAGTTGTAATGGCAAACTACTACGTTTTCCTTATCGAAGGATTTTCCTATACGTTTTCCTTATCGAAGGATTTTCCTATACCTGAATCTTTTCGTTGATTGTGTAGAGAGGCGATTATACAATATATATTCTTAATAGTTTATTTGTGTAACAATGATACTGCAGGTATTTTACATCGCATAGATGTAAGACGATCTCCGGTAATCTGTTTGCTCGAATAGATTCAAATAGCGATACACATATGGTGCGCGTTTCTTGTCTGAAAATACTCGAATAGTTTATTAGCGCCATACCAATAGTAATAAGAAAATATTAAGCGTTTCTGCTTTTCTATTAAAAAGATAAGTCGCATGAGAACTTGATTGTATAATTGGGTCAGAGTGTTCCGACTAAAGTGTTATGAATCTTTTTTCTTTGAAACTATTAAAGGTACAGCAGCAAGATTTTTTCTAATATACATTAAAAAATTAAGACAACCTGACTTTCTCCCTGGGAGTCCAGTACCATCGAATATCTGTCTCTGTATATCAAGTAGAAAAGTCCAGCAAAGATTATAACATGAAAAAGAACACTCTAGCTGAGACACTCTGTATATAGACATTTATGTAAATATTTGTATAATATAATATCATACAATTTTTATAGATGTACGACATAATAAAGTATATATTCAGTTAATTGTTTTCTTGTTAAATCTTAATAATTAATAATATTTATATAACAATCACTAATAATTAAAGGGTTATTTACAGCGTTCCTGTTGCTTAAAGACCAGGGTAGGTATTTGATTAAGAAAAGACTTCTTTAATTTTTGATTTTTTAATTTTAATTTTTTTTTTAATGCATACAATATATTGAACAAACTCGGGTATATATATTCTCGCGCGTAATGAAAAAGTCCTGTTTATAATTTATCGAAAAAATTACGTTACATATATATGAATCGATTGCTTTTTAAAGAAGATATTAATTGGAGCATGAAATATGTCCTATATACAGTTAAATCTTAATGTGCGAGTGAAATATCACCGTTATACATCGTCGGTGTAACCAACGTTACCAAAAGTTTTACAAATGATACTTGTCGGAAAGTCTTGTCATAATATTGCGTACATCAATAGTCGTTATTATCAAAGAACGATTCGCGCACTATTTGCGCATATATTAAGTGATAAGTACAAATACAGTTTGTTTTCGGAATATAATCATAGTGTAATTCTCACTTACATATAAGATAAGTTAGCGAATTGTCTCTCCCTTGGAATTAAATCACATTTATATTTTTTAGGGGAATACCTAGAACCGCTACAACACTACAAGCACTAAATCTCGTATATAGATCTTCGAAATAGCATTTCTCAAAACCGTAATTAATCTAAATGTAATTAAGTCTTTAAGTACGAATCCTAAAGTTAGCAATGAACAATCTATACTCCGTTGAAAATGTTTCTTCGGTTTCTCGGCATGATCTATCACAATTTTGTTATATTTGGAAAGACAATTCTTTTCTGTCATTTCCTTTTATATTGATAATACCACATTAGTAAATAGAATCACATTGTTCTACAAGTATCTACACGATAGTCTCGAGCAATTTTCCTGTTGGAGCATCCTGACCAGGCGGGAGAAATTGCCGTCGAGCAACAGAAGAGTATTCCATATCGATTGGTTTAGTGTTGTCATAAAGTGCGGGTGCTTCGCATAAAATTGCGAACGTTCCGACCACGGAGGCTATCGTAAAGATCCACAGAAAGAGACGATCGCAAACCATAGCAACGAAACCCCAATCTTGATCCTCCTGTAATGATGTAACGAAGAATATAGTAAATAAATATTCGAAATTATTTTTTTCAAAATTTAAAATCAACAATCTTTTTAAATAAATCTATAAATAAGTCTTTTTAAATAAATATTTAAAATATACTCAAATAAAAATAATATTTATAAAATATATTCAAATAAAAATAAATATTTAAATATACGCAAAAATATTTACATACTAAAAATGTTCGGCAAATTTACCGATTTGTTATATCTTAATTTCATAATAAATGCATAATAAAGGCATAAATTTACCGAATTTTTTTACAGTGTAGATGTGCTCTTTTAGATGTTTGTAATGATTTTTTAAAATTTGTTTAATTGTTTAATTCGTTTAATTTGTGCCATATTGCTAAAAATGCTTACCGCGTTGTATTCGTCTTGACGTTGTAAATGATGTTGGATAAACATAACATTGTGTAAAGCCTTTTCCAGCTCGAAAGGATACTTCTTTTTTGGAGTTACATCGCTTAGTGACTCATCCAGACCGGACATAACTGTTGGAAGCCCATTATATCCTAAACTGCCGACTAGGAATCG
The DNA here is from genome assembly GCF_040581485.1 of Linepithema humile. Classification (NCBI taxonomy): domain Eukaryota; kingdom Metazoa; phylum Arthropoda; class Insecta; order Hymenoptera; family Formicidae; genus Linepithema; species Linepithema humile. The sequence continues at coordinate 39,253,322 of NC_090128.1, forward strand.
ATTGTGAGCAGTTGTTCTATGTAAACCGTTGCAACCTAAAATGCCGATAATTATTATATAATCGTCGTTTTTTAATTTATAATGTAGCAATATATATAATTACATATAAATATTTTGTTCAATAATATTTTCTACACAATTTGAAAATTAATACATGAATATTTGAAAATAATGTTTATGTCTTTATGATTATGAAAGTCATCTTTCATGATTTTTTAATTTTTAAGAAGATAGAATAAATTTAAAAAATTTGTAGGCAAATAAAGAGCAAACATTTTTAGAAATATAAAATTCTGTAATTCTACTTGTAATTTTAACAAATTAATCTGGTATTTATTACTAACTAAAGAAATTTTATTCCATTTAATTGTTTGTGATCATCGTCAAATCGATTTTTTTAGTGAAACATTTTAAAAAGACAGTACCATCAATTCGCTGATGGCGAGCGGAATCCGGCGAGGATACTATCGATGATGCTTGCGCCGCTGCTGCGATAGCAGCATTGAACTTGCTTTTCTTTCCTGATCTTCCTCTTCCGTAAATTTTGTGCGCGGCAAGATCATAGAACAGATCGTCGGGTACTCTCATTAGAAGTAGCTTCGGTAATCTTCTGATGAAGAGCTTTCGCACCCAAGGTGCCATCTTATGGGTACTCGGTTTGCGGTAATGCACATTCAGAATAGCTATCGTTATCACGACCGACAGTCCGACTAGGATCATCGTAAAGAGTAGATATTTGCCGAGCAACGGCAGTGCAAGCGAGGTGGATGGTATAATCTCAGATATTAGCAGAAAGAACATGGTCTGGGACAGCAGGATGTTGATACAGAGTGCAATCTTCTCTCCGGAATCGGCCGGCAGATAGAAGGCCAGCACCGACAGGTAAGAGATGCTGACGCAGGGCACGATAAGATTCACGGTGTAGAATAACGTTTTCCGTCGCAGAGTTATGTTAAAGAAGATATCGGGATACGGTTCGAGGCAACATGGGTAATATTTCTTGTGGCGTTCCGCCGGGACGCGCAATATATCCCATTCCACACTGGGATAATATTCCCGCAGGTCGATACCGATTTCGACTTGATCGCCCTTGTCGTTTTGATTAATGTGCTTTAAGTCGATCTGAAAAATATATATTTTATATTAACGGAAAACGTATTAAATCCATCTCGTAACTGAGCAATACGTATTCCAAATATTGTCATACATATGTTATATATTTTAAATAATAATATATTATTATCACAGCGATATTATTTATAATAATAGTCTTGTATATTTATTTGTATATATTTACGGATATATTTATCATGTTTGTATTTGTGTGTATATTTCAAGCAATAAAAGATTAATTTACCTGGAAGCCATCATATGTCCATGAGCCGAATTTCATGAAACAGGTTTGTTGATCGAAAGGAAAGTATCTAACGTCTATTTCGCAGGAAGATTTAAAAATTGCCGGTGGAGTCCAAAGAACTTTGCCAGTGTAATGCAAAACAGCCTTAGTCATCGTTGTCACACCGTATTCCCCATCGGCGCTGAAAAAAATAGGGTTCGTTATTTTGAAGATTAATATGCTTATAAGTTCTTTTCATGCAAATATAGTACATCTTGTAATTTCCGAGTAAAAGATCAATGATCTCTGAAAAATGCACTTTGTAATACATCACGCGCAGCATGCGCTTATATTTTTTTTATTGCAACTACTGTAAAAAAGATAAAGATATTAGCGTGAGGTCACGTACTTGTTATAAAGTACAATGTCGGGCAGCCATATATGCTCGCTGGGCACGTAGAGTTCAGTGACGCCGCCGTATTCCAAGGGATCCCACTTGAACTTATGGTCTTCCCATTCCTGAAATTATTTATTTGATTTGAGTTACAATTTACAATCTCAACAGCAACTAAAAATTGATTAAGTTTTTTTTTATATAACTCAATACTTACATGTTCTAACCAGACGTTCGTCGTTAAGATTTGATCTTTCAAATTCTGCAAATAACAAATAACATTTTAGGTTTTTTTCAGATTTTTGCAAATTTAGAAAAAAGAGAAAAATGAAATTTCGTCAATGTTTTAGTTATTATTCAATTCACATGTAAATTGCATGTTAATTTATTAATGCAATTTTTAATGACACGCGATATATTTCTTGTGTAAAATCAAGTCTATTACATACAAGATCTATCAGTTGTGAGAGACGGAGTCCTAGTTTTACAACAACAGTGTCAGTATTGTTGGATACAGGCCGAATCAGCCGATTATAATTTGAGAGTAGATCATCGTAAAGTCTCTTAGCGTCTGGATTGCTGTAGCAAATCCCCACCGAAAGGATCAGGATGATTAAAGAAGATATCATCTTGTTTCGTCAACGTACGATTAAATAGGAATCATCGCGAAAGCATCCTGCAAAATATTAAAATCAGTCGTGCAATTCATTTCGATAAATTTATAAAATATCTGTGAAAGTTATTTTATTGAAAAATAATTAAATTAGTAATTAATTAAAATAATTTTTATCATATTATACTCTGTATAAAATTTTATTTTATTTATTTTTCCTGTTTAATGTTTATCTTCGGCATTGCATTCTGCAAACATGCATAAAACAATTTCCTGTTTGTCATCTAGAAAATAAATAAAATATTGAATAAAAATTTTTCGATTAAGATTATTTTACATTTTCTATTACAATTTTTTATTCAACTGTTATTTATTTTTCTTGCTATTGTCGTTTGAGATTTTATAATTTAATTTAACTAGTACTTATAATTCTATATCGATAGCTTAACTGAGCTTTGCGAGTTGTTAGTTATAGAATTATAAACCTGTTGCATTAAGTGGTCATTTGCTCAAATTAATTTTTACGAGAAATATTTTATTGTTAAACTTTTTTATAAAAAAAAATTAAAATTTGATATAAAAATTATAAGCTTGTTGGCAATTTAAGTTCGCCAAAAATTTTTATCTCAAGATACTTATAATAGCTGAATTTCCTGCAATAAGAATTATTTTATTGATAATGTAAATTAGTGTCACGAATCATATATGACCGGATATTTAAAATATTGCAAAAAAAATGTAAATATTACACAAATATATTTACAAAAGTACAAATTGAAAATGTATATTAGTTCCATAAATAAATTTTGTATCGAATATTTAATATGATTTTTATTTAAATATTTAATATAATATTATTTCTTGTAATGTTTTAAGATAAATTAAAATTACCTTTCTTCTATATAATTACTATTATTTATTCTATTATAATTAATTCATCATCAATATAAACCATCAATAAACGAACAGATAAAAATTATTTTCTAAAATAAAAACTGTTTTAGCTGCTTATCATGTCGTGTCTGTACTTTCACATAATACTTTTATTCATCAAACGGTTTATTATTTATTATCGTTGAAGTCGGGCATGCATCGAATGTAATATAAACGGTAATGGCATACTTACACTTTGGCGTCTTTAGATTCCTCGTTACACGTTTCCTAAGCCTTTATCCTGTTCCTTTCTTGCATATCATAATCCGTCGTGATACGTTCGATCTGACGTGCGCTTATAAACCGGCGATGTGGACAGGTCCCGGTTCGGTTCTCATTACTTGCGCGGATCGGCTCTCTCGCGAAATGCCAGGAGAACGTCGAGCAGAAATGGCATTGTGTACAGCCACTGGAGCACTGGATGCTGGTACGTGCATCTCAAATTCGCAGGATCAATACACTATTGCGCATGTACCAGTATGATCAGCTTTGACTCTACGTGGTGCGAACGTTCCGCGCAAACTCTCCTCGCAAACCTTCCACTGCGCGTCGCCTCGTAGTGGAAAAAGGTGCGCGCACGTCAGCCGGGTCTCGACGATCCCGTTGCCTCGCCAGGGGTACTACGCCCTTTCCGCGTGATTCTCACAGCTCTTTCATATTTACGTTATTTCTCTTTTTTACTCTTTACATTTTAACGAGAAGATCCCGGCCAGTTAGGAAGACGAAGGGGGATTAATATTCAATTCACGATAAAATAACGCTAGTTATAAACAATGCTATAATTCATTCACCAATTCATTAATTTGATCTTTATAATGAAGAAAAGAAGAAAAGGAAAGAAAAGAGATATATATATATCTCTAGTGTGCGAATTATATATATATTTTTTAAATAGATGGAAAAATATATTTAGAAAAAAATATCGACATATATATATATGTCGATATTTTTTTCTAAATATATTTTTCCATCTATTTAAAAAATATATATATAATTCGCACACTTTATTAACTCTGCATTGAATATTCATGCAATCAGCGGCGAAGTCAAGTTTAGTTTAATGGGTCTTCATCAATTCAATCATTAGATATTTAATTTGTTTTGTTCGAATTGTGTGCTAAAAGATGATTGCCTGTGATATTAAATACTAATAATAAGAGTTTAAATTATGATCTCAATTTCGTTTAGGTGAATTTTGAACACGATTGCTATTGTTGTAAAATCGCGCATTTTTGCGGTTTATCTCTATGATAATTCTGTATGATAATTCCATTACTCCACGTCTCTCGCGTCAGCTCCGTTTTCTTTATGTTATAAGCTTGATGATAAACTGGTTTATTTTTCTGGGTTTCTTCGTTGCAAAGAATTGCAATTGCCGCAGACCCATTCCTGAGTGTCAGAGTCACTGGTAGCTAGCTTCTTTTCCTGCAGATGCAATGTGTGCCGTGTGTACTGCATACATTTATATTCCACTTTACGCCTTTTCTTATTTGTGACGCTAACATTGTTTTAAATTGTTCACGACACCACAACGTGCGATTATACGCTCCCGTTTTCTCGTTACGCAGCTTGTTTTTAAAATAAAAAATTTGCTTAGCTGTCAACAAAAGCATTTTGTCATAGATGTTATTTTCATAAGTAAATAGAAGAGAAAATATGGAGAATTTATTATTATTATTTCATAATTGCATCTTTCAGTAATTGATAAATTGTTAATGAACGGTAAATTCTTTTTAGCGTATGAAAAGGAAAGTGCATGCATAAAACAACAGTTTTATATTTTGACAAATAATTTTTACCTTGCAAAAGAACGCATACAGAAGATAAATTTTTCTAAAAGAAACGACATTACAATAAACCGATATTACAATAAAAATTACAAATGTAAAATATTTATCTTGCTAAATTGTTAAGCGAAAAGTCATTATACGACAATAATGCATGTTATCAGCGACATCGGCGGCATTTTACGTATGAATATCGTGTAATGGTATCCGCTGTATGCATTACTTTATGTTTTGCATGAACTTCGCGTAACGAAATCATTGCGTCCGCTGTCGAGTGTATGATGCTCTGGTACAGTCAGCCATTTAGCATCTTTCTTTATAGTAACCCATGTGGGAAATGACTACCGGCGAGATAATGGCCCAGTACCGATTTCTGGTACTGAGTATTGGCGCGTTACTAGATGCCAGTACTGATGTGGTGCTGGAGAAATACTGGGATGATAGAATTGGGCCAAGACTCGAATTACAGTACTACTTTGGTACAGGATTTCAGTATTGCTGCAGTATCGATTTCCAGTAGTGCTGCAGTATCGATTTCCATTATTGTTACGGTATTAAATCAGTACCGATTTTCAACATAACAGTACTAAAAATCAGTACCAATCCCCAATACAGTAACAGTATTAAATATCTGTACCGATTTCAAATACTATTATAGTATCAAAAATCAATACTGATTCTTAATACTGTAACAATATTTAAGATCAGTATCAATTTCCAATAATTATTATCAATTTTGTGCGCGATAATCACACAAATTAAATTACAGTATTATTATTAGAATTATTTATTATACACATATAAAATCAATTAATTGACATTAATAAAACATTATTAAATTGACCTAATCAAACAGATGTGAGTATTATTTTTCATATTAAAAATAATTTTCTCTTATCTATAATATAACATAATTAATTAATTAATTCACATTTTTTCCAACATTTTCTCTTTCTTTGCGACCTCCGCACCGATCTACTGCTCCCGAAAACCATCGACTCAAGGAAGAATTTATTTCTCTTTCTTCCTTAGTTCCAAATTTACTTACGAGAATATCTATCAAATAATTTTTTATTCTAACATTATAAAATATATCAATTGATAATTAATATTAATTTAATAGAAGCTGAAATAACGCATACCCATAAGTAAGCTATAAATTTTCGTTTTGCTGAAGTTTAATTTTTTTGTTTCATTTTTTTGTCGACCAAAAGCAGTAAATAATATCTGGACATCTTTAGTCATTACAGCTGATAAAGCATTATGTATAGCTTTTCTGTGTGTTGAAGCTACATCAACATATTTTTCAAATAACGTACGCTGTAAAAAATATAAACCTATAAAATATTTTATTTATTAAATAAAATATTAAAATAATCTAAAAAAATTAATTACCAAGGCATTTTTTTTTTCGTCAACGTCCATTGAGGCATCCAAAGTATCAAAATCATCTAATATAGATATCGGTAATGTAAAACCAATAATTTGTTTTAAAGCAGAAACTGGATTCATTTCATCTTTGTGTGATAAATTTAATAATAAATTGTTTTGTAATTCTTCAAATCCTTTCCGTATATCGTATAAAATACTTTTTTTATGTTATCCATCTTTTTTTGTATAAGTACTTTTACTTGTTCATAGCAAGCATTAGCAATGACTTGAGTGCATTCTAAAATAGGAAAACAAATAAGTATTTATTCTTAATTTATTAATTTATTTATTTATTAACTTATTTATTTATTTATTTATTTATTTATTTATTTATTTAGTTATTTATTATAAGAAAATCTAAGTTATATTATTGTAAAATTTTTTTAAGTAATCTTAATTGTTAAATAATACTACACCATTATTTTCTATACAATTATTGTGTAATTTTGTTCTTTGCACAGGATTTAAATTTTCGGCTTTGTCAGAGAGAGAGAGAGTCGCTTTACGCTTGTTACTTTTTTTACTTTTGTTATTTTTAAAAGTAACTGATTCTGATGAACTGCTTGGAACGTCATTATCTACGAAATAAAAATATCAATTATAAATGTACAAATTTACGAATTTCAAACATGTTTACAAACAATAAATACCTTCTTCTATTTCCGTAATTTTTTCTTTTACAATTTTTTGACTTGAGAACGATTGAAATTCTAAATCACTGATATTACTTGATTTATCTGATGCTGTATCTGACAATTCTTCAGCATCTATATCAGATACTTCACTTGAAAGTACAACAGTGTCTTCTGTAATGCGTGTCATACGACGTAGTCCCTGATCGAAATTATCTATAATATAACGTAAATAATTCAATGCATTTTTTATTTTACTTTTTTTAACTTGTACTTACTAGCATTTTTCATTAATTTAACAGGATATTTCTTCCATGTTAATTCTGGAGTTTTATTTTCTTTACTCCATTCTTGTACTTTATCGTACTCTAATTTTGGCGGATATTTGCAAAACCATGTGCGTTTAAGTTTTAATAACCATTCTTTTGGTACAAGATCTATACATAATTTTTTATCTTGACGCCGAATACTAGTAAAGCAGACGACTACGTGCGTAACATTATCACTTAGTTCAGTTCTATATAAATTACATAAATAATAAATTACGATTATTTTTCTTTATTGGTAAAAAAAGCTTTTAAGTCAATAATATTACGTATTTTATTTTGAAAATTAACAATAACATAATTACCAATAAATTAAAAAAATACGTGTACTCACAAATATGAAAAATCATTCATGGTTGATGCGAATTATAGCACTGCACTGCACTAGACTTAATAATACACTGGACTAAAATATAGTTTTACTTTTTGTCACGTAAATTAAAATATACAAGAAAAATATACAGTTATACGCTTTGACACATAACAGCAATGATGCCAGAACGAGGTTCCGCAGTCAACAAACAAATGCATATACAGAAACTATCGATACAGAAAAATCGAAATGTATTGAAATATTTATTTATACGGTAATAAAAAATTAAATGTACATATTGATTACATTTATGTACATTTATTAAAATATTTACAAACATTTACAAACTAAAAAAATTTAAGCGTGTAATAATTTTGTACAATACGTAATATTCTTAATGTTTAAAAGTACGCATTTATGTTTAATTTCTTTAACATGAAAAACGCAACGGTATTTGCTTAAATTAACTTGCCATAAACCGACATTAGATGATTTATAAGGATAGTTAAAAACATCTCTTGTATCATAATATAACGATCCTTTTAGTGATAACTTTTCTTGATTTAAAACATCATTTTTTAACGAATAAATTTTATTAATTTGTATGATATTGCCATTTTTTAGTTGTACAACGTTATTAGGAGATGTATTTGTGATAATCATTTCATTCCATGTTATACTTTTAAATATTATTTTTGTCATATGATTGCCTAAATAAATTGATTTTTTTTTAACATAATCTGTAACTGATATAGATTGAACAATCTTTATATTAGTATTTAAATTAATTTCTTTTAAACGATTTGCAACTTGACTTAAAGGATTATTTGGTGTACGAACTAATTTTTTTAAAGTCATCAAAAAATTTTCAAATGGAAATGCCGAAAATGATGTCAATGAACATCCTATATGAGTTACATCATCTGCTATATGAATTAAATTATGAAAATTAATACTTTGAATATGAGAACCATAAAATTTAGGCAACAAACGAAAAAATAATATTAATAATTTTTTTGCATTTTCTGCGTTTAATATTGCCAAATCATCACTACATAATAATCGACATGCTACATATAAAAGAGAAAAGTGCTTATATTTATCAGTTGGAAGAACATGACGAAGTACTAATATACCACTGTATAACAGAAAGAAACGAAATTGTGTCGCTTTCCAATTTTTTAAGTTACCAATATCAAAAGTTTTTCTTTGGAATTCTGAGGGAATTTGACCAGATAAACCATGGAGTAAATTGCTTAATAATAATCGATTTCGTGGCCCAATACCACTATTCTTGGGACCACCGAATACAATATTGTTTAATAAAGTTTTTGTAATACCAAGAAATAAAAGGTGCATTGAATCTAGAACAACTGATTTTACTGGATCAAATCCTGGAATTTTTAATAAAGGAGAGATTTCGTTATCAAGATGATGCTGAGGCTGCCTACGTTCTTTGAATGATTGTTCATTGCGTTCTTCACAAGTAGTTCTCGAATATATGCGTTTATTTTTACAAACTGTTTTGCCTTTTACGGTACAACGTTCGCATGCATAAAATGCTACGTGAGATTTTACACATTTAATAAATGACCTAGCCGGTGTATCACATATAAAACCTAACACTTTAATATTATATATTTTATCTGACAATTTAATTTTATTGGTCATTAAACTTAATAGTTCTTCTATAAATTCATTTAAAAACTCCGTTGGTGATTTTGGTTTAGATTCACCGTGATATATAGCAACAACTTGCGGTTTGACAATGTATTTCTTATCATGTAACATAATCAATATAGGCCAAAATTGTTGTTTTGAATTTTTATAAATTTGTACACCGTCGATGTTAACAAAAATTTCAATTACATCTTTTACATATACTTTAGGATTTATCATCAATTTAAGAGCTTTTTCTAAACCAAAATAAATGTAAGTACCAAACGATCCATTAGCACTTAACATAAATTTAACAACATTTCTGGAATTTTTAGTTTGCAGAAATGTTGCAGCTGTTTTTGGAAATTCGTCATGTTCAGTTTTCAAAATACATAATAACTCAGATAACATTTTGTTATTGAGACATGCAACATTTTTAACAGACCAATCAAGTATCTTTTGTTTAAAAGAAATATTTTGATCTAATTTTTCTAATTGTTCTTCGACTTCGTTGTCGTGACATAATTCTTCACTTGATGAAGATGATGTAATTTCATTATCAAAGATGCTAAAGAATTGAAGATTATACTTATTTAATTAGAAAAATATATTTAATATTCAAAAAGATTATTTATTATTATTATTTGTTTATTTATTTATTATTTATTATTTATTTATTTTTTAAATAATAAATCCAAAAATTTCATCAAAATTAATCATTACGTTGTTAAAAAGTATAAATTGTATTAACAGATAATTTCAATATCATCATCAAATAATGATCAATTTTATCATCAAATATGTAAAATATTTTAAATTATAAATATGTGTGCAATTACTTGGTATTTCTATTATCATGAGATAATGCTGAAGAAGAAGGCAAAATTTGTGCACGTTGTTTTTCAACTTCACTTTCGGTCACCCAAACATTGTCAGATTGTAACTGATTTTTTTGATTCTCGTTTTCATATATTTCATTATCATCCGATGATGACGATAACGATGATGATGATATAGTCTTTAGTTTCTTTAAATCTCGATATTTTTTGGTATAAAAGTACTTCCTTTTCAGCATTTTCTATTAAATTTTTACCACTGGATATAGCTGTAACTATGAGTTATAAAATTGATAAAATTGCAATTAAAAAATTATTTTCCATAATATAAAAAAAAAGAGAGAATTTGACAACTAGTAAAAATGATAAATAATAGAGTTATCACTCACAATAACTGTTATTACTCCGTTTCTCGGCCAATTAGTAAGTTTATCTAAGTTTATCCGTTTTGTTAATAACGCAATGGACTAGAATATAGTTTTACTTTCTGTCACATTAAAATATACAACGGTTATACTTTTTAACACTGCCTCCTATGATGTATACTAAGTATTCGATGTTCATCTTTTGCCAATTTTAGTGCTAAAAAATTTACCGGCATTGTACCATTTCGGTACTGGCATTTAACGCTCTTCTTTTGCCAATTACAGTACGGGCACAGTACCTTGAATTTACCGGCAGTATACCGTTTCGGTACTGTAATTTGACATTTCTTTTACTAATTTTTGTACAGGTATAGTACAAAAAAATCCACCGGCAATATACCATTTCGGTACTGGCATTCAACGCTCTTCTTTTGCCAATTCCAGTACGGGCACAGTACCTTGAATTTACCGGCAGTATACCGTTTCGGTACTGTAATTTGACATTTCTTTTACTAATTTTTGTACAGGTATAGTACAAAAAAAAACCACCGGCAATGTACCATTTCGGTACTGGCATTCAACGCTCTCCTTTTGCCAATTTCAGTACGGGCACAGTACCTTGAATTTACCGACAGTATACCGTCTCGGTACTTGACATTTGACATTTTCTTTTATTAATTTTTGTACAGATACAGTACCGTAAATTTACCGGCAGTATACCATTTCAGTACCATTATTCAATACCGATTTAGATAATGGGTTAGTACTAAACCATTGTTATTTTAATACTGGTTTTGTACTATTCCAGTACCGAAATGTAAAACCCGTTTTTCGGTACTGGATCTGTATCTTGCCAGTATCTAATACTAGTCTGATGTATGAAATTCCCACATGGGAAGCGCGAGAGACATCGCATGTCTGTGCATTACGGCACTTTATTCTTATGCGTAGGCCATTCTCCGGCGCTTATACTTCTTGCATCCGCCTCGCACCGTTCTGCCTTCCGTGCTCGATGATAAACGTGACTGTTTTTCCGCGTTTTTCCTTCCTCTTCCTCTGTTCAACCCGGTGAGGCACTAGCGGGAAAACTGCAACTTTTGAGTGTAGCCAGCACTAGATGGAATAGATCTCTCCGATGTTGTAGCTAAATGTTTTGCATACGTGTCCCTATCCATCCGCGAATGGATATACGAGTGATCGCATCGAGCGATCTCGCAGGATACTTGCGTGCGTAAGGTGGTATAAGAAATTTGCATTCCGTATTCTTTATAAATTTTTCTATTCATTTCATTTTGCGATACGTCTTTGGATAATAATTTAAGTATGATTAATATGGTTGGTATGCGAAAAAGCTCGTTATTCGAAGAAATAAATAATGAAAAAAACTTTCTACAGCCCCATAAACACATTTATAATAATAGTACATTATTCCATCAATCGTGATCTAAAGTTTAGGCCCCCCCACCCTTTCGTAATTGACGACGTCAATTGACTAATAATTATTGTACTCTAAGCATGTGTAATCCGTGAAAGTCATTAGTATCCAAAACTGCACTTCCTTAATTGCGAGAAAGTTAGCCGAACGTATTTGAAGTTTCTGACGACGACGATCGGTTTTGTTCTTCTGCAGCCGTGTATCGGACGACAGTTATCCGATGTTCAGTAACTATTCCTGTAAGGTGAACCTGACGAAGAGACCTAGCAGGACCTTATTCTCTCTCCCTGTGCCATGTCGCGAATTATTAATCAGACCCGGTGGCTGGAATCTGGCGTCAGACAGAAGCGATCTTCCTTAATCACGATGAAAGTTGTACCGGCGTAGCCGGCGTGTTTGAAATTTCCGGCATCCGAGCACCGTAGCACGAAGATAGGGCAAACGGCAAGAAAATGCTCGCGCGTGAGAGAGATAGTAAGGGAGAGAGAGAGGGAGAAAAATAGTTCACGTAGAGATGCGATACGAGAAAGTGGAGAGAGAGTCGGCGCACAATCTGGACATAATCGCGGACCGAGACGGTTACGTCGGGGACTGGCTGGTCTTCGGGACGTCGCGGTAATTAATGTGGCCTCACGCATCTCGTACGATCTCGGCCGTCTCTTGCCTGCGCGGCTCGCTTTCGTTGTTTCTCCCGTGCTGTCGCACGGAGAAAACTTTCAGGGCCGTGAGATAAGCCAAAACCCATTATAGTTTGTCGTTAGATTCTCTTCTGCCGCGCCCTCGAACAGTCGGTAGAGTCGCACGAAAGATCTCCGCTCTATCTGCATTCCTCCGACCGTCCGCCATTCGCCGTCCGCTCTTCGGAGTCTACCTTAACCCCAAGATAATGGCTAAAGCGTTGTTGGAGTTTAAATGAGTGTTTGCGCGCTCCCCGTAAATTATGGCGACCCCTTTCGGGACACCCGTTGCTATAATATACGTGTACGAGCGGCGTTCAGAAGGTGCCAACGTCATCGTGTCCCATGCTTGGCTGATTATTGTGCAGCGTGCGTTGGAATAGTGCCTCCGCAGCCCTTCTCCGTTCGATATGCACAGCTCGTGTGCCACGAGCCGGTATTTTTATTCATTTGCTCGCGTATTTAATTAGCCCTCCTTTCCTTTTGTTCGACGCTGAACTCGCGAACTAACGAAGAGTGTAACACAACGCTCCTTATTGATTAAATTTTAAGGTAGAAGACAGCGTATTGTTAATTTTTATGTATTATTATTGACGGTGTTTCTTCCTGTATAAAGGTTTGTTATAAATTTTGTTCAAATAATTAATCAAGTTTCAAAAATACAATAGATTCGAATCTGATTGAAGTGTATTTTGTACAAGAATATAATAGAGCTTTAAAAAATATACTTGTGCCCAAAATATTTTTGATACACGCGTGAAGACGCTCGTTTGGGTAAGATCGGAGCAGGATGGACAAGGAGAAATACGACTGCAGTTGCTTTTGCGTTTTTATTGCGTAGCATTGGTCAGGTTTACACTTTCGCATTGACTATTTAGCTACTACTATCGCCATCAAAAACAGGGCAACAGCCGCTGCTATTTTCCAGGATGCTCACGTGGCGCCGACTACGCCTTCTCAACTTTATTGTGCACATTTCGCTTACGACAGCGACACGCCGTGCACACATCACAAATATTATGTCGCACTATCCGGAATTGAAATTGCAAGATCCGGATAATTTCGTTATCATCTTGATAACGAAATCTCTCCTTTATTAAAAATTCCAGGATTTGATCCAGTAAAATCAGTTGTTCTAGATTCAATGCACCTTTTATTTCTTGGTATTACAAAAACTTTATTAAACAATATTGTATTCGGTGGTCCCAAGAATAGTGGTATTGGGCCACGAAATCGATTATTATTAAGCAATTTACTCCATGGTTTATCTGGTCAAATTCCCTCAGAATTCCAAAGAAAAACTTTTGATATTGGTAACTTAAAAAATTGGAAAGCGACACAATTTCGTTTCTTTCTGTTATACAGTGGTATATTAGTACTTCGTCATGTTCTTCCAACTGATAAATATAAGCACTTTTCTCTTTTATATGTAGCATGTCGATTATTATGTAGTGATGATTTGGCAATATTAAACGCAGAAAATGCAAAAAAATTATTAATATTATTTTTTCGTTTGTTGCCTAAATTTTATGGTTCTCATATTCAAAGTATTAATTTTCATAATTTAATTCATATAGCAGATGATGTAACTCATATAGGATGTTCATTGACATCATTTTCGGCATTTCCATTTGAAAATTTTTTGATGACTTTAAAAAAATTAGTTCGTACACCAAATAATCCTTTAAGTCAAGTTACAAATCGTTTAAAAGAAATTAATTTAAATACTAATATAAAGATTGTTCAATCTATATCAGTTACAGATTATGTTAAAAAAAAATCAATTTATTTAGGCAATCATATGACAAAAATAATATTTAAAAGTATAACATGGAATGAAATGATTATCACAAATACATCTCCTAATAACGTTGTACAACTAAAAAATGGCAATATCATACAAATTAATAAAATTTATTCGTTAAAAAATGATGTTTTAAATCAAGAAAAGTTATCACTAAAAGGATCGTTATATTATGATACAAGAGATGTTTTTAACTATCCTTATAAATCATCTAATGTCGGTTTATGGCAAGTTAATTTAAGCAAATACCGTTGCGTTTTTCATGTTAAAGAAATTAAACATAAATGCGTACTTTTAAACATTAAGAATATTACGTATTGTACAAAATTATTACACGTTTAAATTTTTTTAGTTTGTAAATGTTTGTAAATATTTTAATAAATGTACATAAATGTAATCAATATGTACATTTAATTTTTTATTACCGTATAAATAAATATTTCAATACATTTCGATTTTTCTGTATCGATAGTTTCTGTATATGCATTTGTTTGTTGACTGCGGAACCTCGTTCTGGCATCATTGCTGTTATGTGTCAAAGCGTATAACTGTATATTTTTCTTGTATATTTTAATTTACGTGACAAAAAGTAAAACTATATTTTAGTCCAGTGTGTATTATTAAGTCTAGTGCAGTGCAGTGCTATAATTCGCATCAACCATGAATGATTTTTCATATTTGTGAGTACACGTATTTTTTCAATTTATTGGTAATTATGTTATTGTTAATTTTCAAAATAAAATACGTAATATTATTGATTTAAAAGCTTTTTTTACCAATAAAGAAAAATAATCGTAATTTATTATTTATGTAATTTATATAGAACTGAACTAAGTGATAATGTTACGCACGTAGTCGTCTGCTTCACTAGTATTCGGCGTCAAGATAAAAAATTATGTATAGATCTTGTACCAAAAGAATGGTTATTAAAACTTAAACGCACATGGTTTTGCAAATATCCGCCAAAATTAGAGTACGATAAAGTACAAGAATGGGGTAAAGAAAATAAAACTCCAGAATTAACATGGAAGAAATATCCTGTTAAATTAATGAAAAATGCTAGTAAGTACAAGTTAAAAAAAGTAAAATAAAAAATGCATTGAATTATTTACGTTATATTATAGATAATTTCGATCAGGGACTACGTCGTATGACACGCATTACAGAAGACACTGTTGTACTTTCAAGTGAAGTATCTGATATAGATGCTGAAGAATTGTCAGATACAGCATCAGATAAATCAAGTAATATCAGTGATTTAGAATTTCAATCGTTCTCAAGTCAAAAAATTGTAAAAGAAAAAATTACGGAAATAGAAGAAGGTATTTATTGTTTGTAAACATGTTTGAAATTCGTAAATTTGTACATTTATAATTGATATTTTTATTTCGTAGATAATGACGTTCCAAGCAGTTCATCAGAATCAGTTACTTTTAAAAATAACAAAAGTAAAAAAAGTAACAAGCGTAAAGCGACTCTCTCTCTCTCTCTGACAAAGCCGAAAATTTAAATCCTGTGCAAAGAACAAAATTACACAATAATTGTATAGAAAATAATGGTGTAGTATTATTTAACAATTAAGATTACTTAAAAAAATTTTACAATAATATAACTTAGATTTTCTTATAATAAATAACTAAATAAATAAATAAATAAATAAATAAATAAATAAATAAATAAATAAGTTAATAAATAAATAAATTAATAAATTAAGAATAAATACTTATTTGTTTTCCTATTTTAGAATGCACTCAAGTCATTGCTAATGCTTGCTATGAACAAGTAAAAGTACTTATACAAAAAAAGATGGATAACATAAAAAAAAGTATTTTATACGATATACGGAAAGGATTTGAAGAATTACAAAACAATTTATTATTAAATTTATCACACAAAGATGAAATGAATCCAGTTTCTGCTTTAAAACAAATTATTGGTTTTACATTACCGATATCTATATTAGATGATTTTGATACTTTGGATGCCTCAATGGACGTTGACGAAAAAAAAAATGCCTTGGTAATTAATTTTTTTAGATTATTTTAATATTTTATTTAATAAATAAAATATTTTATAGGTTTATATTTTTTACAGCGTACGTTATTTGAAAAATATGTTGATGTAGCTTCAACACACAGAAAAGCTATACATAATGCTTTATCAGCTGTAATGACTAAAGATGTCCAGATATTATTTACTGCTTTTGGTCGACAAAAAAATGAAACAAAAAAATTAAACTTCAGCAAAACAAAAATTTATAGCTTACTTATGGGTATGCGTTATTTCAGCTTCTATTAAATTAATATTAATTATCAATTGATATATTTTATAATGTAAGAATAAAAAATTATTTGATAGATATTCTCGTAAGTAAATTTGGAACTAAGGAAGAAAGAGAAATAAATTCTTCCTTGAGTCAATGGTTTTCGGGAGCAGTAGATCGGTGCGGAGGTCGCAAAGAAAGAGAAAATGTTGGAAAAAAATGTGAATTAATTAATTAATTATGTTATATTATAGATAAGAGAAAATGATTTTTAATATGAAAAATAATACTCATCTGTTTGATTAGGTCAATTTAATAATGTTTTATTAATGTCAATTAATTGATTTTATATGTGTATAATAAATAATTCTAATAATAATACTGTAATTTAATTTGATTATCGCGCACAAAATTGATAATAATTATTGGAAATTGATACTGATCTTAAATATTGTTACAGTATTAAGAATCAGTATTGATTTTTGATACTATAATAGTATTTGAAATCGGTACAGATATTTAATACTGTTACTGTATTGGGGATTGGTACTGATTTTTAGTACTGTTATGTTGAAAATCGGTACTGATTTAATACCGTAACAATAATGGAAATCGATACTGCAGCACTACTGGAAATCGATACTGCAGCCCCCTACTGAAATCCTGTACCAAAGTAGTACTGTAATTCGAGTCTTGGCCCAATTCTATCATCCCAGTATTTCTCCAGCACCACATCAGTACTGGCATCTAGTAACGCGCCAATACTCAGTACCAGAAATCGGTACTGGGCCATTATCTCGCCGGTAGTCATTTCCCACATGGGCCGCCTCGCGCCGTTCAATACCGAACGAGGGCAACTACCGGCATTTTGTTTCTCGAAGTAGTTATTTTCGCTTAATATCGACATTTCTATAAAATTAGCGAGAATTTCGTTATAATTGACAAACTCTCGGGATTTTTTTCAAAGAGTTTTAGAATTTCTGTATATTTTTCACAGTCAAACGTGAAAAAAAAGAAGGATTCAAAAATGTGGGATACGTGCCAAATTCACATTTTCGTTATATGGAAAGCTGATAAATTTATTTTTGTTTTAATCAGGATCGATGAACTAGTTTTCGATAAAGTTCCCGAGGCGTTGTCTAGAATTCTCAAGAAATGAAAGAATAATGACTGTCAAATATCGCCATTAAATTCCGATAGATATTTCCTCTCAATTTCAAGGATTTTTCTTCGCGCAGCGTCGTCTCGTGCAAGAGAAATGATTTCACGGTAAACAGTCGGCATTTTCCCTTCTTCCTTCCGGCACCGAGGGACTGGTCGGCCTGCCTGTTCTGTCTTTTCGCGCGATCCCAAGAGTGTCGTCCCAGTCCGTCTGTCACCGACATCATTCGCCCTAGTTCTGATCTTTCAGCGACGTTCAAGCACGACGTGCGCTCCTGAGAGACTGAAGCTCGGGGAAACATCATTATAGACGGCGGAAGGGGCCCGGTAGACGCCGTCGGGGGGTGATGTCTACTTGAGAAAATGCAGTAACGGGATGCACGAATGACGTCTTCTTAAATACCTCCGGATGAAGCGGTTATTGGTGTGAGAATCCTCTGGGATAACAAGCGCGTGCGGTGTGCCTGTGCTAGTTCGAGACTTGATAATTAGTTGTAGTTGCTGTGTTTTCGAACATTTCAATATATATGTATGTTTCCTAGCGACATGGCTGGCTTTAACGAAGTGCACGCCCGTGAAAGATCTATTATTCTGAATAATACGCGTAGACACACACACACACACACACACACACACACACACACACACACACACACACACACACACACACAAACGCGAGTACGAAAAGTATTATTTTCGCATTATTTTAAATAAAATTTTATAAGAAATTTTTAATTGCAATTTTTAATAGTGCATAAACTACAAATGACGAGTTTCATATATTCTTTAAAGTTGAGAGTCTATTATTACCACCTTTTTAAATACAACTTGGAATCTAGGATAATTCTGCGAAATGATACAAGCTATAAAAAAGTAACTCAATTTGTAAGAAAAATGGAGCTTTATCTGGCAGCTATATCTTTAGCCAATTCTTCTTTTCTGTCAAAGCGACGCGAAATATCGAAACAATACATCTTCTTCATATGAGATTTCGCAAGATCGGGAATTGTACAAATTTTAGTGCACGGGAGAGCGAAGACGGACGAGAATTGATTCGACGCTCGGCACGGCGATTAATGGACGGAAAATAGTAATAGAATGTAAGATAGACCGATGCGAAAGCCCGCCGGTAGATGTGCAGGAGCGAGAATTCCACGAGTTAAAGTCGCTCGACATACCAGAGGTAATTGCGTTTTTCGATATAGCATTTAATTGTACGATCTCGTTGGATTTTATCTTTGCCATTAGCGTGACACTCAAACGGAATTACTATGATACGAAAGCCGAAGAGCTGTTATCTTGGCGCGCGAGATACAGCGCGGTAGCATTATGACACCGAGTCGCCCGATGCGGACGGTGATTTATTTTCAACAGAGCTCGATGAGGAAGTAGCTCCATTCAGCGAGGCTTGATGAGGAAATTCGATAATGCGCCTATGACGCCATGATCCTGTGTCACCGTAGCGATCCTGAAATCGTGATAGCCGTTATAGCGAATGTATACATTCCATAATATCAATATATGCTTCTCTAAGTATCATATGCGTTTCAAATTACGATCAATTAATACATGCATCTTTTTTGACATTGCAGATTTTGCTCATCCTTGCAAAGTTGTGAATTTTTTATAGAACTCTTGCAAGATAGTTTTATTCGTCAATTTAACAGATCGATTATTTAGAGATATAAAAAAATCTAAGAAATAATCGCTTCTCCTATTTTTATACACTCACCCGAAAAAAAAGCGGTACACTGAAAATGTGGGAAAAATTCATCAAATTTCAACTGACGATAACTTCGTAAATAATAAAGATAGAAAGTTCTATAAAATATGGAAATGAAGCTAAAAATCTCTACTTTAAGAATCAATTTATTTCAATGTTGCAAAATAAATTTATTGAAAATGGCGGATGACAAAGCGCGAGCATGCAAAATTGAAAAATAATGGTTCGAGTTTGCGACGGTGCACGGTATAAACAAAAAATTGTAGCTTATTGGGATCAAAAGCGTACGAAAGTACAGAGTCTCCTCTTTAAAATGCTTTTTTATGCATCTCGATACGATGATTTTTCGCCGAGAGATTCGCATTTGAAGAAAAAGGCAGATTCTTACTTCTAGGCCTCTCACTTACAGTACAGTCTGCAAATCGTTCTCCAACGCGACGGTATACTCGTTCTCGTCCGTCTGAAGAATACAGACAAAAACGAGATTCGTCGCTAAAAAGAACGGTACTCCATTCTGCATATGTCCAGCCTGCATGCTCGACAGCAAAATTGAGTCGAGTTACGCGATGGCGACGCATAAGCGAAGGTACATTTGCTGGCCTGCGCGGAAAAAGACCGTGTTCCGCTAATCTGTTTCGAATAGTGTCAACGGATACATTACATTCGCGGACATCTCTTAAATTGTTTCGAATTTGAACAGCCGTTCGATGTCTGTCTCTTAATGAATTTAAAACAATAAATCGGTCATCGTTTTCATTCGTACAACGAGGACGTCCCGAACCAGGTCTTCTTTGGACAGAATTAGTCTCCAAGTACCTAGCATAAGCACGTTGCACGATTGACACTGATAAATCAAGTGCCTCAGCAACGTACCTTCGACTTCTCCCATCTTCAATTAACGCTACAACTTGAGCAGCTTTTCAGGACTTATCGTCGCCATAATTGACCAATAATTTCAATGCGAAAAGATTAATTATTGTTTACTTTGACGAAGTCGTACGAATAAGTAACGCGTCTCGAAAGAAAAAGATCAAGAGAAATCAAGCACTCTTCTCGCAATGTGCGGTCGAGCATAAACAAAAAGTCAGGGCGAAGAAATCACAAAAGATCTGCAGACATCTCCTTCGGATGCAAAACAATTGATTGAAAAATAATGGTTCGAGTTTGCGACGGTGCACGGTATAAACAAAAAATTGTAGCTTATTGGGATCAAAAGCGTACGAAAGTACAGAGTCTCCTCTTTAAAATGCTTTTTTATGCATCTCGATACGATGATTTTTCGCTGAGAGATTCGCATTTGAAGTAAGAATCTGCCTTTTTCTTCAAATGCGAATCTCTCGGCGAAAAATCATCGTATCGAGATGCATAAAAAAGCATTTTAAAGAGGAGACTCTGTACTTTCGTACGCTTTTGATCCCAATAAGCTACAATTTTTTGTTTATACCGTGCACCGTCGCAAACTCGAACCATTATTTTTCAATTTTGCATGCTCGCGCTTTGTCATCCGCCATTTTCAATAAATTTATTTTGCAACATTGAAATAAATTGATTCTTAAAGTAGAGATTTTTAGCTTCATTTCCATATTTTATAGAACTTTCTATCTTTATTATTTACGAAGTTATCGTCAGTTGAAATTTGATGAATTTTTCCCACATTTTCAGTGTACCGCTTTTTTTTCGGGTGAGTGTATGTTTCTTTTCTGAAATATATCCTTAAAAAAGGAGAATATTTAGATAGGACTTGTTTCATGATACATTTACGCTATATAATAGGAACGATATATAAAGATTGACTCTGATGTAGGAAGTATCGCTTGAGCGTGTTCTCGCGTTACCTTGCCGAATGACTTTTGCATTTTATGTTTCCGATTAGAATAATTGAGCGTGTAAACAAATCTATTGAGAAAATGTCGATACTCCGAGCTGACCTATCTATCTTTTGAATTGAGAATACCTTAGAGAAATACGTCTAGCGTTCGGCACGCGCCGGGTTATTCCCGGATCGTTTCTACTTTCGCGCTCAGGTGCCAACAGTTTTGCCTTGCGCGGCAACATTAATAATTTTGTTAAAGCCATTCGAACACGATAAAGCGTGCACTGCGACGCGAACACAATAAAGCGAATTACAAAGGGGGGGAAAAAAACGAAATACCGCGATTAAAACATGAGCTGATCTATGTACGAATTGGCAGTTTTTTTTTATAGCAGAATTTAATTGTCATATCGTTATAAAGCATGCTTCTACTACGCTATAAACTGGTGAATGTGCTGTCGCGAAATTAGCTTCGTGTAATGACGAATAATGGACATAATTAAAAATATTCCACAAACACGTGATAATTCCCAGACCGGTTTATAGATGCGTATAAATTTCCGTCACGGTCGCGATGCAAAGTGCATTTTCGCGTACACCGCAATCGTATTTCGCGTCCAACGCACCGCGTCATGCGGCGCAATGTACCATACCGTTCGCGTTATAAAAATAACGTGTCCGTTAAGACTTAATAAAAGAGGATTTCTGTCGATCCCCGTCGAGGAGAAGCAGAAGGGGAGTTAACGGTGACCGCAGCCTCTTTCCGGTTGCGACGCGAAGGCTAAATCCGAAGAGTTTTCCCTCTTTCGCGGAACGCGTACAGCATCTGTTATCACGATACGCGCGGTATCGGATAACTCGCATTCGGGCCGCGGGCGCGAATTCTCCGCTGTCGGCCACCGTCTCATTGGCGCATGAATTATTGATGCCATTGATCTATGCAATGTTTTATCCAGGAACGTGTCTCTCTTGCGCGGCGCACGAATGCAGCCTATTGGCTCCGCCGAACTGTTTCAGATGCCAGCAAATTTTCGCGAGTAAGCCCCCGATCAGATCGGGGTGTGACCAGGACGTGTGTCATGCGAAGGCGGCGCACACAATTGTCCGGAACCTCGAGGAATTCTACCACCTGTGCCGCGAAACAAGAACTTCACGCATACCGGGTTTACTTTGGGGAATCTGTGTCGATACCGGCTACCGGAAATACCTCACACATACCCCATCAAACATCGGTAGCGGTGCTGCAGACTATTACATATCTGAGGTCGTCCTGCGTAGCTCGTTACAGCCGAGTGTGTTTTCGCTAATTCGAAATATTCTGCCCCGATTAGCGCGGCGTTGACAGTCAGGTCTTATCTGTCTTTCATGGATTTTGTCAAATCAGCATTTAATTTATTAGGATAGATCGCAGTGATGCGGTTTTAATTTACCGGCGACGCTTAGTCTCCACTGGGATTTTTTCGAAGTTAATTTCTGCAAAGATTACCTGCAAAAATTATTAATTTAATATAGGATAATCAATCGAAATAATTATGTTTAATGAGATCGTAAGAAAATTCCCCGAGATCCAAGAATAAAGTATATTCGCGATTTAAAAATTAGTAGTCCTTATATAAAAGGATTTATACATAAAAAAAGAATATATAGCAAATATTTTCAAAATTATTTGAGTTATCGGAAAATACTAGATCTTCTTTTTAATCTATTTCTTTTTCCTTCTTTCATTGTAGCCATTGACAGATCTGCTTATTAAGTTCTAAATCGTGAATATACTTTATTCTTGAACCTCGGAGAATTTTCTTACGATCTCATTAAATATAATTATTCCGACTGATTATCCACATTAGCAATTTTTCAAGCTGCAAATACGAATGAGAAACTGAAAGAAAGGGAACGGTACTTTCATTATGTATCATGTGAAAAATGTGGCGGCTGTCTTATTCCATTTTTACATTTAACGCGATATTCATATTGCATAAATAAACCTCGGAACGAAGCAGCTACATTTAGCGCTTAGTGAGAGAATACGGGTCAAAGAAATGGCGCGAATGCACGCTCAATACGTTCTCGTATCGAATGCGCGGTGATTCTAATATAGAATGCCGTCAGTAAGAATACAAAATGAGTCTGGCAGGGACGCGACCGAGCATTATAATAAATAAATTTCGCGCTAAATAACTCCGACGAGCGACACGCGAACCCACCTAAAATAAATCTTGTAAATAAATCTTGGATTGATTGGGCGGCGCCGTCACGCTCGAAAACACGAACAACATAATGTGTACAGTGAGGGAGCGTGACGAAACAAGAGAAAGCTGAAGAGCACAAAGTTATGTTCGATACATCCCGTATCAGATGAGGCGTCCGTTTTCTATCGCGCGAATCCAGCAACAGGATAGACGGAGAGTCGCGGCCGAGACAGATTGACAGAGGGAGAAACGCGTATACACGAGAGAACCGGGAGGATCGAGATTGGGGAGAGTGGGACGCTTTTCCTTTTTTTTTTTTTTTTTTTTTTTATTTCTCGCAGCATTTCCCCCGCCTCTCGTCTCCATTTCTGCACTCCGTTCAGCACCCTCTGACGAGTCGACCTCGCACCGGCAGTGTCAGTATCGACTGGGATACCCTCGTGGAGAGAGAACAACGGTGAGGAGGGCAAGGAGGGACGACTGAACACACAGAAGAGAGCGAGAGAGACGAGAGAGGGTGAGGGATGCTGCGAAATGGAGACAGAGGAATATGGGGCGGCTCGCCGATTCTCGGCAAACCTCGTGTTCAGTGCCGTACGCGAACCCGCCTTTTCCGCCGAAACGTGAGGATATTGCGTGAACATTCTTTCGACGCATTATTGTCTCATTAATCACCGCCTGAAATTTCGCAATTTTGATGAATTGTCATCAACAATGGTGTTCGCGATGGGAAAAAAAACGTATCCTAAAATTTCGAGTTTGCGATCTATGCGGGAGGAATGGGCGGATTAATATATAGCGTAACTACTTCGTGCTTCGATTGCGAAAGGGCTTTATCTCGTAATACCATTAAAATGAAGCTTATCGGCTGGCAGGCCCTTTCATCGCAATGCGCATTTCGAAGATGCCTGTGTTTAAAAGATTGAAGCGTTGCTGTTTTACATTCCGCTTTGGAGCACGAACGCGACGGAAAGTCAGTAATCAAGTAATGGAATTCGGTCTTTGCGTAAACAAAATGTACTGCACGCTCGTTGAATTGCTGCAGTCGTTTCAGGTCATACAGTGTTTGACGGCAATACTCGTGATCGAACGTCAGGTGGTTAAGATGGTTAATAAATAGGAATTACTGAAATATCACAAACATTCACTCAACTGTAAAAATAATCGTCAAAACTAATGTCAAACTCGGTCAAATTGTATGAAAAACGCGCTAATGTCAATAAAGATATATTAATCAAAGATGCATGTTATTTTATATTTATAGATAAAAATTGAACATTAATTATTATCAAATTACACAAATCGTTTTTGGACATGAGAAATATTTGCAGTCTTTTCTAGATAAGATAAGGAGAGCTTACTTTTAATAAGTAAAATTATGAACTATCTCAGGCAAGGTGTTTTTTTTTTTAAACTGAGGTATCGCGTCCAAGTTACACAAGATCGGAAGCGTCTGACACGACGACGTCAAGTTCGTTAATATGCCAAACAAGTTTCAGCCGCCCGCGTCGACGCCTAAGTAGGCAGGACCACGAGCGAGCGATGGTATCGCGCTAGAATCATCACGCAAGCGTGCATCGCGAGGATACACAATCTCGCGTTAGCAACGATCCTGCATTTATTCGAGCGACACAGGGATGAGAGCGGCACGAACGCGCGTACATCCCTGCCGGCGCATCGCCGCCTCGAGGTTTCCACATGGTCTCGCGTTATATCGAGGGCGAATCGTGCAAGCTCGGCGCATCACGAGCGTTCCCGTAGCCGGTCCTGTCGGTGCTGCCACATGGCAGCGCGTCGTGTTTTGCGGGCTTGGCGAGCTTTCAGGGGTGGCACCTGCGTGGTAGAGCACTCGCTAGTCCTCTCTCACTTCGGCGTGGGGTATCGAGACGAGTACCGGCTGAGGGGTGGGTGGGCTCGGCTAGGTTCGGTCGACTTCGCAAGTCATCGCCGACGTCTCGCGTCGGGGCTTCCACATGGGTTGGTATTGGCTCCCGGGGCGCAGGGTAGCTTGTGCGGCGGGGCTCTAACCGGAGAGAGACTCTAACCGTGAAGCGGAGGACGAGGCGGCGTAGGATAGGAGCGAGAGGGAGAGGGAGATAGAACACAGGGGCGGGAGTGAAAGGGTGTCCGACGGGTGGTTGGCGTGCGAGAAGGAAAGTGCGCGGGAGCGAGAGAGAAACGCAGCGAGAGAGAGAGGGAGGAGAGGCGAGTGAGTGAGAGAGAGAGAGAGACGGCTCTCGCCACAACACCCCCCGAAACGGGCAGAGCGTCAGTGCTAAGGCGGGTTGCTCGGTCGGAACATTGCCAGAGAGAGAGACACGTCCTGGGAGTGCCTGCCTGCCGCACCGACACGACTCCCTGGTGCAGGACCCGCAGCGGTGCAAGAATTGAGAGAAAACGTGCGCACCGAGAAAGTGATTGACTGAGTGACACGCACGTATACACGGAACATACACGGAAGCAGCACACGGGGACTCGCGTGATCGCGAAAGCACGCACGTACGCGCGTAAAGCACGGATAGATATCAGAGGAGAGGATCGAGAAACCACCGTGGGAGAGCTCAGTGGGGCCGGGATCTACCACGATTGCGAGACAGACGGTAACGGCTCGCGAGTGGAAACAGTAGAGCGCCGTATGTTGGGCCAGGCGGAATTCGCGAAAGGCGCGGTGTAAGCTGAGCGAAAGCTCGAGACAACGGCCGGAACCATGAAAGAGAAGGTCGAGCGGTATCCGATATTCATCGGAATGCCGTGCATGATCGGATTAGTGGGGTTTCGTTTGATCGGATAGACGTCCTGAATATGCGAGCCGAGCAGGAGAAGGAGCGAAGATAGGTAGACAGATAAATAGGGGCGGAAAGAGAGAGAAAGAGAGAGAGAGAGTGAGAGAGAAAGAGAGAGAGAGAAAGGGAGAAAGAGAGAAGGTCGGAGGTGAAAGGCGAGAGAGAGGAAGAAAGGTGTGTCGAGGAGACGAAAGTCAGTAGGAGGTCAGCGTGGCTTCAGGGTGGCGGTGGCCAGTGGTGGATGGTGGTGGTAGTGGTGTAGTGGTGGGTGCTCTCTAGGTGAATGATCGTCGTCGGCCTCGTGGAAGAGGCGGCCACCGCTTATGCGGGCTGCCGCGCGTGCCGCATCGTCGTTCGCAAATAACTGGAATCCGCCGTCGAGAGCGGCGAGAACGAGAAGAAGAATCGAGAGTCGGGGGTGGTGGTGGTGTTGGCGGAAGGGAGTCGTCGTCGCGGCGCGCGATCTCGGTGCCGCGACCGATCGTACGGCCGCGGTAGCAGCGGTGTCGATTGTCGAATCCAACTGTCGGGTGGAACTAGCGATCGTCGGCGTAGCAGCATCGTCGGGAGGCCGCCGTGGCATTCGTCCGCAGTCGTCGACCTGGCGGCGGCTGGCAGGGGCCGCTGGATTCCGTAGGGCATGGTGTGCTGGCCCGCGTCACATAATTCCCGTCCCACGAGCATGACGAAGGGGCGACCGAGGAGGTCGCGCGCGAGCCGGATTACCGCGAGCACGAGCACGACAGCCGTGATGCCGATGATGATGGTCGCGAGTACAAATGCGAGTACGACTGCCAGCGCGAGATTCGCGCCGTTGCTGAGCAACCCGACGACAATGATAACGACTACGACGATTACGACGACAAAGATGACGCCCGCTGCGCCGTGCAAGAAGATGCCGCTGCTGACGACGATGTCGACGATGATCCTGGCGACGCTGACGACGATGCTGAAGATGGCAGTTACGCTCGGCCCCGTTGTTGTTGTTGTTGTCGCTGCCTCCGGAAGTTCCTCGTTTCTCGGACCGTCGAAGTCCTGGTAGCGGAGGCAACAGTCGCGTGTCTCCTCCTCAATCGTTAGAAGCAGTGCTGTTGTTGTGCCGTCCGTTGGATCTCTCCTTCTCGGAGCTATCTATATCCGTCGGTGGTGCGTCTGGTGGGTGCTGGTGTGGTGGTGTTGCGTCGTCTACCGATCCCTCGTGTTACGGGTTACTGCTGCCGGCCGGCCGGCCGTTTACCTACGCGTACCCGCAGTGCGGTCGACCGCCGGGTAACTACCGGAAGGCCATTACCCGGCTGGCGGGGCGCGCGTCGGCGACACAGTCGTTGTTACGACGCGCGACGACGACGTACGCGACGACGACGGCGACGGTGACGAGGACGTGGACGACGACGAGGGCGGCGCGGACGGGGACGAGGACGAGGACGACGACTGCGGTGACAGCAACGACGACGACGTGCGCGACGACGTCGGGGATATGTGCGGGTGCGCTACGTCCACGCGGCGAGGACAGGGGACTGCTGCGGGTAAATCGGCACGACGCGCCAAGTCCTCGTGTTCGGTGCATAGGACGCCCGGGATACGGTAGCTCGTCCTTCAGCGTTACTCCTCATCGACGCCCGCGGGCAATGTGCCCACCCGCCGAGATAGCAACGTGAGTACTATTTTTCGTTATTACCGTTCGACGTTCCCTTCGTGGTGACGTGTCACTTGGAAATGGCCGGTCCTTGCGGTCATTTCGACTTTTTTTACAATGTCACAAACGTTTCGACTCAATACTGTCTGCATTCGCTTAATATACTCTCCCCTCGCTGTTCTATACATTTTCGCGTTTATTAACATCGACATGTATATTTCCGTGCGCCGCTGTCGATCGACACTTTGACAGTTGAATTGCATACGTCGAAATCGTTATTCTGATATTGTTCACTTGATATTTTAATAGTTTAGAATTTACGAAAAATAGAATTATTTAGAATATTGATTAATGCTAAAACATAATTTAATTGTCTACATCAACTTGTTACAAAAGCAATTTACTACTATAAAACGGCGTCGATAATGGTAGATGAATATCTATAAACCGGTTTAAGCAAAGCCGAAATATTTTTTAATCACTGAATAATAAGATTTTGAAAGTTGTTTCCGAAAAACGGATGTTTTCCAATTGCAAAATAATGTCAGCTCTATCTTAAAGATACGTATGTGCGAACTCATAGATTATCTCACGTATTTTATTTTGAGAAATAATATATGCATATTATATATATATATATATATATATATATATATATATATATAAAATAAATAATATTTTATATGCTGTTTCCTGATATGAAAAAGTTATAAAATATCAGAAATATGTTTGACACACTATATCCACGCATATATTCACGTATTCATTATAAATAACATTTATTACAACAATACAAAAGTGAAATTGAATTATCCGCCCATTTTGTAACAAACACAAACTCGTAGTGAACTGTTTAAACATCTTATCGTTTTGTCGAATAGAGATTTCTGAATATATGTCAAGAGAGATTTTATTCACACGATGTTTAAACTGTTTTCGTCAGTAATAGTTGTTATGCTTAATTTTCGTAACGTGATACTTGAGAAACTTTCCGCGCTCAGGAAACTGAATGAAACTGTGGATACATTTTCCAGGAAAATGTGCAGAAAATTGTGTAAAAACTTTTTGAAAATTTCTGATATTCTCTTCTGAAAAATTTTCACGAAATTCTAAGAAGCTTATTTACATCATCCATACATATATAATACGTCTTAAAAGGCTATGTTTCTTTCGATTTATTGAATTAGAATAGGAAGATAAATCATACTATTTTAACCAACGTTATTTTCAGCCGCGTTCTCCATATAGGTACTTTTTCATCCTGAAAAAGTTCGCAGTCAGTTTAAGGCTTAATTATCAATTTCACACCCCTCTCATTTCAATTAGAACGTCAGACGAGGCTCTCCGCGTGTTTCACTTACAAGCGATTCCGAGTAACTCGCGTGAAAAAAAATGAACGATCGATCGATCGAGCTCAGCCCCTCTAGTTAAATACACGCTGAGGCTATTCCTTGGCGACGTCCGCGTCCTTACTAGAAGCGAAGGATAAATTGCCTTTTCCCTCGAACTTTTCTCCAGGAAAAGCCACCCGAAAGAGTCATGCGAAAACGTCGGAGTGCTTTCAAGAGGCGGAGAGAGAGCCTGGGCGTAGTCCTCCTGCCACGTTTGTCTGACCTCTCTTACTCTTTTCTACTTATGCTGCGCCCGTTCGACCCTCATTCGTAGTGATTTAAGATTTTCCTAAAATAAATTGATCATCTTTCTGGCTGCTTCTTCTGTTTTAAGCTATTTTTATTATTAATACTCGATCTATATGCAGGCATCTTGAAATAAAAGCGACAAATTTTAATAATAGACAAACTTGGAGTCGGCTTTTCCAAAATGTTGTTATTATCACTTTTTCATTTTCAATATGACATGTCTATACGTTAATGCGTTGTATTAGGAATAATTTGAAATAATTATTATTACATTTCTAATTTTTTACTATATTATTAATCATTATTGTATTTTTTTACGATAAATAAGAAATATTGCGTTACGTAAAATTGTATGAAACGATAATATTATTATTGGATGTTTAATAGATTCAAATAATATATAAGTTTAATTTAAATTTATTGTTACGTATTGTATGAAAATTTGTTGCATTTTAAATACCTATTAAAATGATTAATTATTTTGTTTATTTTAAATATACACACATGATAGAATTTGAAATTTAATGTTATTAATATATGTTAACAAAATTTGATTTTAAATTAATTATACATTTTAAATTTTAATAAATTTGACAATTATTGAAGAGAATTCTTGATAACTTTAGAAGTAAAAAATGTTTGAATGAAAGATTTTCGGTTTGGACAATCACGACTTTATTAATCATTCATTGCTTAGTAATATAAACTATAAATTTTGAAATTCGAGGTGAAAATGTATCAAATATTATCGTATTATACATATTCTTTCAGTTTTACACACGATCTAACTCGATCGAGATTTGTTTGAGTTACGAACGGTTTGCTTTTAATCGACGTGGCTAGAGAATTTCGAAATTGTGAAAAGTTCGAATAGGCGATACTGTCGATTATACAGTGCTTTATATATAAATATATGTCATATCTATAATCCATCTGCTAGTGACGGTGTATCTAATATTTTTTTCCGTGTAGATGATGTGAGTTGTACGACAGAACGTTTCATAAATCTTTATTTGATTATCCATATGTATTTGAACTGCTCTTCTATCAATGTTATACGTTGGATGGCATGGTAAATGTTAAATTTTCCTTCAGTCGGTCGATATTAATGTAATTTAGTAGGAAATAAAAGTGTACGAGTTATGTAGCGAGTGCCGAGTGTTGGAATATTTCAAAAGTAAAATTATGCTTCCGCGTTAGAGTCACTATTTTTATTTTTGAAATATTAATAAAAATACGTGATACTTTTTGAAGCCTCGGAGAGAAAGAGTATTCTTTTGACATTGACATGTGCGTGTAGTCGAAATGACAAATTTGCTTAATTGACACTAAATAATAAAAGTCTGCTGTTTATATTCACGCTTCTTTTCCTTACTATAGAAGAATGACCTGTATTTTTCGAGATGTCATAGAAATAATGTACAATTTGCAGTTCTTGACGTTACACTTCTTCTTTTCTTCTGTCACTTCTGTCAGACTATCCTGCCATACTATAGAATACCACTTATTTAGATTGTGAACATGAAATGTCACTGACAGAATATGAAAGAATACACATGATGACATTTTATTGCATAAGTGTACGGGCAGGACTGATAGAAGGTAAATATATCAGTTTTATTTTGTATTTTACGGTGCAGTGTTTCCAAATAAGAGTGTAAACAAAATAATATTTAATATTTTTATACCAAAAATGTTAAATGTGTTAGTTCTAAAATCAATTTGCCGACAATAAAGGGCCAGGAAAGAGCTTAAATCGTAATTATCCGTACGTAAATAATTGCAATTCTCAGTTGGTACACCGCTAAATATTTATGTTCGATTTTTTATCCTTTTCCATGCAACGGTAATTGCTTTATTATTTCTATATCGATGCTGCAAATTTGTCTTGTTTCTGTTTCAAATTTTGACAAACAATCCAGGCAATTCTGTTAAATTTGCACATGTGTTCAATGTTCACAATGTTTCTCTAATTTTATTTAAACAAATCTTCTATTATATACATTTGGACTAGTTTCTTTAATTTCGACATGTTTTTGAAAGTGAAGAATTTAAGAATACGCTTTATATAACTCTCAGTTTTGCAATCTTTTGAGACACACTTGGAAACTAAATTTATTATCGAAGTCTTTCTGATTATTTTCTACATAAAGAATTTCGTAATGCAGTAATGATGAAGCTTTTAGATCGACAGTGTACCTTTGCGCGTGTTGTTCGCGTGTTCGATTCAGAGCAGAATTTAAAGTGCACTCTATCATAGTTCCTACGTGCGCAATAAATCTGCTTGCATTTATGTCACGAATTTCCTCTTGGCTCTCTCTCTCTCTCTCTCTTCCTCTTTCTCTTTTTCTTTTTCCGTTTCGCTTTTCTTTCGAATTTTATGCACACCCGCGACCAAGATCGTCAATACAAAATATTGTCGGTAGCGCGCGCACTATGTTAGTGCACGGCGTTTCCTTTTCACTCGATAATTTTGAAGAATGGTCAACAAAGGCTGCGATAACTTGTACAAATGACGGCGAGAAAAATCTCGTCGGATACTCATCAAAGCTTCCGCTTCGAAATCGTCAGCGACAACAGGATTGTGGCTGTTTTTTTTCCAATTTTTGACGAGTATTGTCGGGATGAGCGCGGGATGGAAAGTTTTCATCGACGGTTCAACCGAGCCGTTTCGTCCTTGCCACGCCACTTCCGGATAAAGCGCGACACTTCCGGCGTGTTGAACAAACTCAGGTTTCTATGGAAATGCGAATGTACGGTCGAAACCTGCTAACGCGTCGGCATTTCCGGAAAGCGTCATCATTCGATGTCATTTTATGACGATAAGTCTATTGATTAAAGTTCCGCCCGATGATATATAACACGATTTGATTTTCAATAATGTATTCAATTTTTGACGACAATAAAATTATCTCTATATATTAAATTGCGATGCAAAGACGGATATGCGAAAATTATTCTTGAATTGGTCTTCTCTTTTGTTTTTATATAAATTTTAATACTAAAAAGCAAAGGTTTGTCGTAATGCTTGTCGATAACGCTCGGCAGAATGATTTTGTGACACTTTTTCTGCAGAAGTATCGACTCCAGATTAATCAAAGTGATGATGACACATTCTGTGTGCAGAATCGTTGCAAAAAGCGCCGTCAGGTGCGGGCGGACTGTCATCGTCAGTCAATCGTCTCGCCTACGTTCGACGATGCGTGATTTAGCGATCGTAGCTATATTGATATTATTCAAATTTATGTTCGATGTTCCGCCGAGCGCGCTTGTGTTGCAGGACGAAATTTACATTCGAATTAACGTCCGGCTCTGTCGTACCGCATTCAGTCTACGGGGTTCTCATCCTCTCGATGCGACCCTCTCGCCGTGATCGTTACGAATACTTTCTTTGTTTCTTTGATTGATTACCGCATGTAAATGCGGCCAGGCAGATCGAATAAATTGGTAACCGATAAGCACAGCCGATTACATTCAGCGTCGCCGAGCGCGGAAGCCGTTTGTAACATTAATATTGTTTGAATGCGCGAAAGCGCGAGCTGATATCGAATACGCAAACTGTCAGAACATTCGAAGCGGCATATTTATTTCATGGCGTAATTTCTTTTGCAATGATTCTATAAAAGCGAGACAACCAACATCGATGCGTAATTGTCAACTAATATTTAACGTTGTCAAAGTGCTCGTTGTGGAGTAACGCTGTTTGGCGCTCTTGATTGCGACGTGCGTGATTCAGTGATTTCCAAAGCTTTTGACAAATGAAATTTAACTATAACGAAATGAATTCGAATCCTTCTATTTGGCATAGTTATTCGCTGTTTTATTATTGCTTGTGCTCGATACAATCACACAATGTTACGACATTTTACGATTTAGGAAAGACATAAAAAGGAAGAAAAGCTCGTCTGACAAAAAACTTGTGTTTTATATACCTCCGGTAATGTAACTTTGCATCAATGGCTTCAATTTTCTACCCCATAAACGATTAAAGGACGCTTCGGATAATACTATAGAAGTGAAATTACTTAAGTTATATGAAGGGATTTAGCCAATGATATGCTAAAAAGCAATTGCGATCGAATCAAAATAAATCATGCAGAAGTTCAAGCATTCTTCTTTCTAACAAATAGAAAACTGAAAGGATTAATTCCTTTCTCGAAAACTCCGTTACTCTGTGAACCATAATACGCGTTTAACTCGTGTCGATTATCATCTTCTTAATAGCAAATAAATTGGCCGATTTTCGTGGCGTAGACGCGAATTACTTAATGCGTAAGCAGATTAGTTACGCTTGTAAAGTCCCATTATGGTGCTGATGCGCCTGAAGGGCGAGGGATACTCATCAAGCTTCATTTCTACGTTTTAACACTCAATTGCGATCGAGAGGCAGGGTTATTTCGTCGGCTGGCAACCGTCGTTAAATTATATGGAGCGTTTAATCAGGTTATGAACTGCCAACCGCGATATAAAAATTCAGAGGCGTGGGAGATGGGATATCGGAGGGTCGAGGAGGATCGATTTCCGGCCGTGGTTTGTTCGAGAAAGCGGTCCGCTCGCGCCCGTTTCACGGCTCGCTTTTAATACTGCTCTCGCGCGGACTAATTTCCGAAATTCGCGAATGCGTTCGCGCCGAAAAACGCCCGGCGCCGTCGGTCCGGCGCTGCATCGTAAACGTATCTCGTTATTAAGCCGAGGTTTCGTCGAATCAGTTAAAGCTACTGTATCGCCGCCGTTATTCGCGTCAACGTTATACGCTCGCTGGCGTCGTATAACGTTGGTTATTGCAATTCTTATATTCGCCCATAAGCTTTTACGCCGGGTCGCGTTATAAAATTAGTTCTTCATACGAGGTGGAGTGCTCGCGTTGAGCATGCTCGGAAAATTTGATTTAAAGAATTCTTCGTTAAAAGTAACAGTTAGCAAAAAGAAGAAAATGAAACATGTGTATATGCGATAATGCGATGTATAATAATGCTTGTTCAAATGTGAATGTAATTGTTGACGATTATCATTTTGCTAAGAAAAAAATCTATTTAAACTGTTTATCATTTAAAAAAATGATAAAACTAGGACAATCTTTGTATAATCATTTATAAATAGTTTATTACAAATTCAGATTTTTATGCTCCATGAATATTATCATCAACTTTGTGAGATGTAATCTAGCAAAGAAAGAAAACAAAGAGTTGACAATAAACAAATAAGCAGTGTGTATTTTATCAACAGAAAGCAGTAAATGTAAACCGAATTGAAAATAATAAAGTAAACGTTTCACAGATCAATCATAGAGCGCACAGCCGAGACGTTAATTCTTCAAAGGAAGCAGGTTGGCTGTTTGTAGCTTTTTTTACTCCGTAGGCAATATACACTGGGCAGTTGCGGACAATATTTAAAGCGACCGAGTTGGCCGTTCACTGTAAAGTAGTGGTGTTACGCTCCATAGTCGAGTGAACCGCACCTACGGTATTGCTCTATTTTCTTACGCGTACATAATCGAGTTATAACCGAGCGACGTTCAAATGTACTAAATTTATCTGACAATGATGCAACTCGAGAATTATTACAAAAGAATTGCAAGGATCAATAAATGATTTATTATTTAATTTATTTATAAAAAAATTATTTTATAAAAAAATATATATTATGTATAATATTAGCATATTGAAGACGGTATCAAAGTAGCGCACAACAGTTGTGTACGCAGTATGAATAATTTATAGAATCATATAGATTTATATTATAGTATATTATTTCTTCTGTGTTTTTTTATATATTTTTGTTGAAATAAAGCAGAGCGCTTGTTAATTTGATTGTCGAATGTTTAGAGTAAATGTGAATTGTGTATAATCTTAGCATAAAACAATCACAATAACAAAGGCACATACAATTATTTTTATATTATTATAAATATTTAGTTTTTATCTAGAGATAAAAGAGAATTTTTAAGAGAGATATAATGTAGCGATAAATAAAATTATTTCAGTGTTTCCGTTATTAATCTAAGTGAATGAAAATGGATAATAATAATGTATATAGATTTTAGCAAGCGTGGCAAAATTAACGGATTGATTTAATTTGCGGTTTCTGCGTCGATTGCCGCATATGTATGCAGAAAATACGCGTTGACCGTGTTTTTCGTTTCGAGAGTGATGCACTTTGACCCAGTGATGCACTAGAGGGATGTAGGTTAAATCAATTTCAAAGCAGCACATACATTTTATAAAATATTCCTTTAAAGCACGGAACGATTTATATTATAACAATTTAAGTTAGTAAAAAATAACATGCACTTTTATAATTTTAAGAATTTTTGATGTGCGCTAAGCTGAAATCTTTATTCATTCAGTGCGCTGTCTTTATTTATTGAGACGAAGAAATCTGAATTGTTCAATAAATATGTAATATTCTTAAGTTTTTAAATGATATATGATGCATTTTAATACGTAATTTGTTGAGAGTGAATTCTTAGATAAATATAATATAAAATTGATTTTTCTTGAAAGATTTCTTTGAGAAATATCAAAACGGAGTTTGTCATCTTAATTCTTCTTAACTTTTTAATATATTATTATTATAATTTTTATTTATCCAATAAATCATTTACGAATTGTAGAGCCATATGAAAAAGAATGTCGGAAATAAATGGAAAGCTTCTTTTGATGATCCGGAGAAAAACCTTGCATCCCTAAATCGGAGAAATATGTATAGGAAGAATAAATATTGCGCCTTTATATCATTCCCGCTTTACCATTTGGCCATGCTGATCGCACCTTAAGCGTTCACAATGCTCACGAGCGATCAATCTACGCGAGCCGCGAATTCAGGCATCAATCACGCGCGAGATCAACGTGTATCGATTTAGAACCAGGCATCCGTCAGACATATATACAAAAGTCTCTCGATATATAAAGTGAACGCCACGGCTGAGTCGACTAAAATTCGCAATTTCGGACCGATCGATCGATCCTACGTGTTTTTAGATTTTGTGTAATCAGACTGACAGTTCATCTCTCTCAAACCGCGCCAGTTTCGTCCGATCGATCGGTGTTCGGGCGTTCATTTATTCACCACAAACTCGTTTGAAACTGGCTTAATGAAATCTATAACGTGCCGGCGCACAATCGAGATGTTAATTCGACCCGTCGAGATGGGCGGTATGCGTCGGATGCATTTTTCATGCGGGGTTGAGTCGAGTCCGGGTCGAATGCAAAGTCCAGTTCATCTCGGCGTGTTGCAGACAGCGGAACCGTGACGAACGCCTGTGCGCGCGGCTTCATTTTTCTCTCTTTCACGAGCGCCGGCGTGGCGTAGCGATAAAGTACTTTGTGATGCAAATGTTTCGAAATAATAATTCCGCCCCGCGCATCACAGGCGTGCTGTGTGAACCGTCTATCGAATGGTCGCTTATTCGCCGATGAAGTTGACCGAGTTTATTCTGGAGGAGAAAAAAATAACAGTCATGTTCTGTCAAAAAAATGATGAAATACATATCCAGCTGTTTATTATTTATCAAAATTGTTTGTTTGATCACACAAAATCGCTATTAAACCGTATAGAATATTCGCTTTATTAGATTTCTTTCTTAGAAAATTTCTTAGACGAGCATACAAAATGTTTCATGATGCATTCTCAAGAAATTCACTTCCAGATTCTTGGAGGAATTTGAAGTAGGATTTTCTTTTAACAAATATGTTGAGATATCAATAGTCTTGTAACTATAGATGATTCAAATGTAATTTCATTATAAATCAATATAAATTAGTAAAGGAACATATTTCTCATTTCGATAAAATAATAAACTTTTGCAAAAGATATTATTTCGTTTATTTATACACTGAAAAAAATTGGGTACAAAAAACTAAGTCTCAGAGTTAACATAAATTTTGTTGCACACCAAATTTTGAAGGACACCAAAATTCTATTCAAAGAATTAGGACTGTTAGTTTGCCATATGCAACTCGAGTTGTTTCAAACTGATTTTTTTACAGTGTATTCAAGTTCTCATCACAACATAATAGTTAATGCACAATGCAAACGGATCTATAATTCCAACACAGTCTGTAATAAATAGTTCCCTACATTGGATTATGCTCCGTGAGTCAAATATGGCTTACATATTTACATGTATAATGCAGCTCAGGCGCAAGACAAGATCTAGATGTTGCCATCTGTACAACAGCACTCCGTTATTCCAACACGGTACTCCCCTACAACGATATTCAGGTAGAATTATTGTTCCAATAACAAAGCGCGCGCCAGACAGCGCGCGCAATGCTGGCGATTTTCAAAGATGCTGTACACGAGAGTCAGGGCAAGGAGAACCTAATTACTTGTGCGACTTGCTCGGTTTGCTAGTCTGGAAAGTTTCAGACTCAGTCATTGGATTCAGTTGCCGCGCGGCTCTAATGGCGTCCCAAGTCCAACGATAACCCTTTCCCGGGTTTTGCCGAGCTCGATAATATTTCGCGAGGCCGTTAAATGTTTTCAGACGTTACAGCCTCAGGATATAATCGACATCCGGGATCTACTAAACACCGGATGCGGAAGGCAGGTTTTCGTATAATTGGTTCAACGGATATACTGTGTGTTCCTGACCAGAGGCTATTGTTCGACCGTGGATGTTTTAACAATCGGGAAATCAATAATCTTTAATGAAAGTTTTGTGAAAATTTATAGTGGAGGCGACACACGAAGCACTAACATTTTTAAAATTGCTAAATAACTTTTAGACATAATTACTGTTAATGAATATTTTTTTTCATTCTATACCGAAATTTTAGCCGTGAAGAATAAAATATCTTTTCTTTCTTATTTTATAAATAAAAATAGTAGATATATTTCTCACGTGATAAATGCCAACTTAGTAATTTAAACGTTAGAGATAACGAAGCAATTTTACTGGAAACGGCATTTTACTCCCAATTCTCCGCAATACATTTTCACGTTCCTTACAGTAAATACGATTAATCAAAGGGGAAGCAATCTGAAAACCGTCACATTCTATCGGCGCATCTTATACTTATCGGATAATTTTCAAGCGCGAACATCAAGGGAAAAGGATGTAGGCGTATCTAGATAAACGGACGCTTGAGAGAAAGATTACGTTCTCGGAATAGTGCGGGAAGGATTTGGCGAAAGAGTGGCAAAAGGAGAGCGATTGAAGGATACGAAAAAAGGGAATTAAACTACAAATCTTGAGTATATAGCAGTGGCTGAAAAAAGGTGCATTAAAGGAGGTAAAAACGAACGGACGCATAGAGCGTCGAGTTTTAGTTGGATTGATACACTTTAACTTTGCACGCAAAAATCTTCTGATGATTATGAAAGTACTGTATATAAAGATAAAGATATGATTGTATGTCATAAGAAACATATATGCAATCAACGTATATATACAAACCGTAATAAAAATAATATAATTTTGGAAAATATCGGTTAGATAAAGCGGCAACCAAAGCGATAGGTTGATTATATTGACGGAATGTTTGCGTAGTGAACGAGTTGCTATTGATCGATGGCGATGCTTTCTTCGTTGCTGTATATTTGGCCAAATTGAAACTGACACCGGCGATTTTTCCCGCTGGCGCGTTCGCATAGAGACAGACATTCTAAGTATCGGGAATGACAGGTGCAGGAAAAGGAATGTCGATTCAATGCGAAAAAAAAAAAAAACAGAAGACGCGATAATATTGACACGCCATCACAAAATTATCAATATATTTTTTATATAAAAAAATAATAACGCTAAAAGATATAAAAAGTGCACTGCTGAATAATTTTATCACTTTAATTGTTTAACCTACGAAT
Source organism: Linepithema humile (assembly GCF_040581485.1). NCBI lineage: Eukaryota > Metazoa > Arthropoda > Insecta > Hymenoptera > Formicidae > Linepithema > Linepithema humile. Next base: position 39,292,878 of record NC_090128.1, read on the forward strand.
ATAATAACGAATGAATTGTATAAATATGTTACGAGTAAGTTTGATATGTAAAATTTGAGAAGGAGTGATTTGATAGATATTAAAGCAGACTCTGATTAATTAATACAATTGACTCGATGAATCAATCATTATTCGAAGTAATCAACATTAATTGAGCGTTCGTGAACACTATCGAATTACTACTAACAAGGATGGACTTATGAAAACAAATTTAATAAGCTCGCAAACAATTTATGAATACCAAACTATAATTGATCACATTTAATCGTAGATTGAAGCTGATGTGTGGGGGTAACGTGATTATTATCGGATACAAATATATACAATCGAGACAGTAGTATTTATACTTGTGCCGATATAATTCAAAGTGTTACTGCTGCATCCGCGTTCTGTTTACCGATTTTGTTGACATTATCAATAAAGGTATCAGGCTCGCCAGTTCGAAACTTTGAAGTAGATCATTTCTTACCGGGTCAACACGATCGATTGTTGGTTCCTCTGAGCGCGCCGCGCCAGTATTTGCACGACTCGAATCGCTCGCCGACCGTTGATCGCAATACGCGAAAGACAGTGGAAAGTTGGGAACAAGCACTTTTGCATGAGCTCGCCAAAGTTTCGAGAAGCGTACGCCGTGTAACGACGCTGCTATGCAAGCCAAGTCGAACTTTGCGCTCGAAGCTAGTATTCAAATACAACAGCAAGGGTTTATTTTTCTTTGTCTCTTGAGAAAAGAGGTCTCGAGATCAATTGATTGTAGATGTTCAGAACGTTGACAGGATGTTGACGGAGCATTATACTATACATTGTTGCTGTATAGTCCAAGAGCATGAAATATCCATAATTGTTATTTCTTTCATCTTTCCAAAGTGGCCACGCGATATTCTCATTATTTTTTGTTTTGCTAATTTGTTAAAACTCAAGTTTCACATTATAATCTTATCGGTGGGTTACCGCTTCATCTACCTAATACGTTTGTCATCCAAGTTCGTGAAAATTTAATATCATATAGTATAACGGTAGAAAGAGAGAGAGTACTATTAATCTGTTAAAGGTTAAATGGAATTGTGAAAAGTGGAGTTTTTGCTTCAACGCGAGTTCAGAAAGTTTGGACCTATCTCGTTAATGCGCGAAGGCGCGCTGATACGAGAAATTCCGTCAATTTCGAGCTCGCGCTTAATCATTCCAACACATCCTCGTCCTTTTCCTCTATTTCTCTCTCTCTGTTTTTCCTTTTTCTTTCTTTTACGACAGATCGTGTGTGCAATACCGGATTTTCGCGAGGAATACTAATACGAACGAGCACTATTGCAAACTTCGGTCGTGAATAGGGCAAAAACACTCCGGCAAATTAAAAAATATGGCAGGGGTCCAATGTCCTGCACGTTGGCACGAAACTATACTCGTGATTTCTTTCCTGCCATTCGTCGAAGTTCAGCCATGCGGCACCATCGCCTGAATTATTCCCGGCGAAAATCCCGGCCATTTTCACGCGCGTACATTCTCTCGTGCGAAATGGCACGCCGAGCGTCTTGAATCACGACTAGCTGTCTGTCCTTTCATCGTCTCCTTTTTCTTTTTCACCGATTTCTGGGAGTGTAAATCTTTCCTCGCGTTCTCATTAACATATCGTCGCGAGTGTCTGTGAATGTCTGGCGGAGGGAGGAAGAATTGTTCGATTTTTCCGAATGGCAAAAAGAAAAATACGCGGATTAAACCTTAAATTCGGTAATGTATTCACATAACATACATTTTTATCCTTTTTTCATTTGGAACGGTAACTTCTTACGCATTAACATTTTTAAAACGCGTGAAAAAAATATTTCCATTCGTATACTTCATCTCTTTATTTAATCTTTCGTTGTGCAAAATTTAGGTGCACATTCACCATGTTAAAGTGAAAAAAAAAAAAAAACGGTATAAACGATGTAACTACGAGAACGAATGAGCACACAGTTGATTGTGGCAAAACGACTGAAAATTTTTTACCAAGTTATTATCAAAAAAAAACTTTATCGTGCAGTTCGTTTAGAAGATATTTTTGTGATCATTCTCGTCGCGCCGAAACGTATTTTATTCGCGCATTTGTAACGAAACGAAGAAGAAATATGAATATGGAAAAGCCTTTACAAGTGTGCGCACACTGTTGCTGATGTCTGAAGTTTTTCGTTCACAAAGCATTGAAAAACGAGTACGTGGAGTTAAAATAAAATATACCCGCGACTCTCCTCGCCTTCTGTCTCTACGTACCACGCACATTTTTAATGGTTGGTGCATTCGTACTTTTATTTCGAGTCTCTTGCGTGTTAGAGAGAAGCCCAGCCGACAATGTACTCTTTTCTCTCTTTTTTTTTCTGGTTGCTTGTAGGATTTTTGCGGCATATATCTTCGCATAGCGACAAGTGTACTAACGTGTACTCGGTTTTATTTTCTGGGTTACTTTTTGGTGTTCTCTCGAAAATTCCGACAGTGGAAAAGCTACAATACATTCGTAGCGATGTTTTACTCCTGCGGTTTGAATATAGTCTTGCAGAAATGCTGATTGTTCATTACGTAATACCGCTACTGAGCTTTCGCTTCAACGAAATTGACCATGAAAGTAAGATATTGAAAATTAAAACGCTGGAGTCTCTACCAGCGTTAGCTAAAATAAATTTCGATAAAGTTGAATCAGCTGCGAAATTTGCCATCGTCGCGCAAAACATAATTATACGCTGATCCGTCGCTTATGTAAAAAGTTTTTACTCGAAAACAGTAATAGTTCTTGTTAGTAAAGAAAGTTAAATAAGCCGATCATGATATTATAAGAATAAACTGATCCCTCAGCTCAAAACGCTCGTTCTGAGACCAAACTTTACGAATACGTTCTGCTTCGTAAAAAATGGACGTGTTTCCTCTGTCGGTTCCACTAGCAAAAGAAAGAGAGAGAGAGAGAGAGAGAGAGCTCAGGAAAAGATTAAGGGTTACATTTCCGCGAGAAGAACCGAAATAAAAGACGGATTGCAGGAAATTAAGTCAAGAAAGCGGTGTATCATGGCGGATGCCTCGAGAATTAGATCGCTCCGTCGGAGGTGAAAAGTATTCTCGCCACAGGCTGACAATTCCGGCCGTGATCCGTGGATAAAAAAAAAAGGGTCGTATGCTCGTAGATTTATCAATGGAATCAAGTCCCGTCACAGGGGTGTCGTAAATACGCGCGCGCCGCTGTCATTCGGCTGAGGCTCCCGGTAGGCCCGGCGACCCAACGGGATCGTTCATAATTCACATCCGATTTAAACAAAGTTCTTGAACTAGCGCGATTTGCTTAATACAGCTGTGTTCCCCTTTTCGTACCATGATTTCCCCCTTCAGTCCTCATCCATCCGCAACCCCTTTTCCGTTTATGTTCCCGAGATACATGCCGCCGGAGCTAATTCCAGACGCGTCCCGCCGGAAAACTTTTTAATTTCATCCGTCATCTCGTTCAAGCGCGCTGCGAGTGACGGGCGACCGCGTGTGAGCGGCGCTTTATGACATTTCTTATGTCCCTCGGACGATAAAACGCGGCTGAGGACGAGAACTCGGCGTGTCCTGAATCGAGGAAAATTAAGGATAATGGTACTTGAACCGTTTGAAGAGATCTTAGTCAAGATCTTGTAAATTTTGCAATGAATGACTTCTAGATTTCAAAATTTTGCGAATTCGCGTAAATCGTAGATTTAAAAAATATAAACCGCACGTAAACTCACGCTCAAGAAAGGAGTGCGCGCACTGACATAAAATATATATACAGGGTGTCTGGCAATAATCGCCCCACCGGTCATATACAGGTAGAGGAGGTCAAATTGAGTAGAAAAGTTCTTTACCATTTTTTGATTTTTGTAATAAGTACTAAGTAATTAACGAAAAAAGATTGGTGAATCCGTGCAAGTAAAGCGCGCGCAGCGAGAAGGACATCCCACTGCTATGCGATCACTAGGCGCGCGATGAAGCGTTGGGAGGAGCGCTCTACAAATGACAATGGCAACATACGAGCGGCGCGTAACGCTAGATCCTTGTGTCCTAGTGATCGCGTAGCAGTGGGACGTCCTTCTCACCGCGCGCGCTTTACTTGCGCGGATTCGCCGATCTTTTTTCGTTAATTACTCAGTACTTATTATGAAAATTAAAAAATGGTAAAGGACTTTTCTACTCGATTTGACCTCCTCTACCTGTATATGACCGGTGGGGAGATTATTGCCAGACACCCTGTATATACCCGTAATTAATTACCAAAAGGGCTTATCGAGTTTTCCCAAGGGCCCTGCGGTTCGATAAAGTTTTTACTCAACTAAAAAGTCTCCCTCCACTTCCACGCGACCTCACCTTTTCTCCGGGTAATTTTAATTCCCGGACATGCCTGCGCGCTTTTATACCGAGTCCACCCCCGCAAGGAATATTAACGGTTCACCGACAAGGAACGGAATATTTGTAAAACTATGCGTAGCCGTGGGGTACTTCGCGGCGACATGCCAGCGCGAGGGTGGAAGTATGAGGAGCTCGCAGGGAAAATACCCCGGGGAAGAGCGCGTCCGAGGTGAGCTAAAAGCGCTTTAAACTATACGTATATATCCGCCGAGTCGATGGCACGAAGCTGCCGCGGCGACGCCGCTCGCTCGAGTCCACCTCGCCCGCGCGTTACGTGATAATTGAATGTCGCGGATATTTTCAAATAATCGGCCGTCCCATCCCCATCCCCGCGGGACGCGGGGACGCTTATGCACAATTGCTATTTAAGAAGGTCTCAGACGAGCAAATGTCGATATTGCTCGTGAAAGCCTCTTAACGACGCGACGTATCGATTATTATGGAGTCGGGTGGAGCGCAGCCTCGAGCATTTCCGCTTAGGAGCTTCTGAGGCTTTATTAACATTCGATTCAATGACACGACCTCACGTAGCAGTTATAAACGAGTAATATAAAAGTGCTCAAGTACATATTGTATTTCAAATTTGCATTTAGAAACAGAATATTTTATCAGATTGTACAAATGTACTTTTTCCCAAGTGAGATATTACATTCTCACGTATTTGAGTCGAGTAAGTCGAATAATTTGCACAAGAACTGCGTAAGTTATTGCATTTATCCGGCAAGGCTGAGTCAGGATTGACCGCGTTGTCAGTGAGCCGTGTACGAGCCAGCTGTCGATGTACTTTTCGCTGTAATGGAACGTGCAACTACTATTTTGCGGTTACGAAAGTTAGAGATCGAAAGTACGGGGCATCTAGCTCCTGGGTGTAAGTAAATTTGGTCATATGAACATGTGCCGTAGATGGCGGGCGACCCTGTCACTTCCACGAGAGTTTCCATGGAGCCCAGCGCCCAGTGGGGCCATCCATAATTTAGCGTCGATGCGAAGTTCTGTGCTCTCGTACTTGTTCGACGCAAGAGCTTCCCTCTTTAAACCCCTTGACGTGTTCCTCCGGTGTTCGATTCGAAGCGTCGACTCCGTTCTCCGAGTGTTGTAATGGATTTTGCGGAAAACAATCAGGGCAAAAATTCTACTTTAAGATAAATATTTTTTCCACGTTCCCGTGTAATAAATTAATTAATATTGCAAAATTTATTCTGTGTTTTGGCTAAATCAATTTTCAATTTGGAGAAAATTAATCTTCAATTTTTTCTTTTACACATCAACGCAAATATATAATACCTACATAAGTTAAAGTAATTTTTTTGTAAATTTCTTTGTAACATGTCCTTTACATTTTGAGTTAATTTTTCTTAAATGATGTTGATGAAATTGTCATGTTTTCTATTCATTACGTACGAACAGTTTGTTATTGTAACAAGTATTGTTGCTAATTATTAATATTCTGAATCACGCAGTATGTTATATAATAGTCATACGATAAATTCCCATAAATTGCGCAAATATGAATAGGCGATGATGGGAATGGCAAGGCTTAGATTGAGCAAAGCTTACACGTTCAAATATCGCTTGATTCTCTACTCTAATCGCGGAGGAAATCGATAGATTCGAGGACTCTGAGTTTGGTTTCTTCAGCCATTCATCGCTTCCGCAGTCATGAGCCGTTCGTGTTTGCACGGCAAGTCGCACGATTCGTACCTTATATCTCAGCCTGGGTTAACCCGTAGGGTTAGTGAGTCTTTCCCGTACGCAATCTAAGTTGCAATTACGATCTCTTTGCTGATCCAGCTTGCTTTCAAAGCGTCCCTTTTGTCCTCCAAAGGTTCGCCCTGTTTCTCCTAAGGCGGTTAAATTAATCCCGCAAACCTCTTTTCGTTACGGAATTAAGCGCGCCTGATGTTTAAGTAATCCGACTCCGTGTGAAACTCGAAATGAATATTCATATCCAATTTTCTTAAATGTCAAAGAAGTCATATGCATTACTTCGAGTGTGTGTGAGAGAGAGTGGAGTCGAAAGTGGAACAACAGCTTCGATCGCGTTTGATTATATAGGCGAGAGCGATGAAAATGATTAAGCATTTAAAGTCCGGATAAACAGGTCTTGCTCTAATCACGTCGGCAGTCAAGTATGTATGTTTAAAACATGGAATGAAAAAAAAAACCTGTCTGTATCTAACGGCAAAAAGTCCGCGACGGACTTGTGCGCCGTTGAATAATCCAAGTTTCTCGCAGACAAAGACATTCGCGGTTTTAATCGCCGGCGGAATCAATAGCCGCGTCCTCGGACAGAAATCGTCCATCCATTAAACAGCGACGCGAAGACGTTTACGAGGCAGGGCGGGGACACGGCGACGCGGGATAGGGCGGGATCTTTCTTGCGCGCAATCCGAGTTCTAATTACGAGCTTCTTGTCGCCCGAGTTACGCGGCTACCGAAGCATGTGTCCTTCGTCCTCGGACGAAGGCTCATTTCGCCCTTGCTCCTTATAACCCGACTTTATCCACCCTTTTCACCTTGCTTTTCAATCGGTGCCGTGTGTTCTGGTTGATATTTGGGATTAACCCAGTTACTCGTTCTCGTCTCCCAAATACGTTTCTCATGATTCCGCCGGTCGAACACGCGAGCGACAGGAATTGTGTCCGTGTTTTGCGAAAGTATGGCGGCCGATTTTATTTCTCTAACGAGTGCACCATCGCGTTATTGTATTGTGCCCGTTTTCTCTTCTCGTCGACGATTTTATCGGACATCTTACACCGCCTAGTATGATACGGACGGATAAACGTGGCTTATAAACGCTCGAATATCGAATGTCCGATATCCATATCTCCTCGACGTTTCTCCGAATATACTCAGTTGACGGTGCGATTGTGTTGCCTCTGCTAGTGTCATCGGCGGACAAGTCCGTTACAATTGTTTTTGTGCTAAATAAATCTCCGGATAATGCAGACAGATTTAGAATAAGATGGGTAGAATCGAATATCTATATTTCAGGATCAAAAGGGAGGAGATTAAAATGGGAGTAGCCCCGGATGTATTTACGAGAAGTTGGTATTTACTTGATAGTTAGAGCTGCACTCCGCAACAACGGTGACGAAAAAACGTTCAGGTCCACATATTACAAATTTATCTTTCTCGTTAAGTAAAAATTTCCTTTGGGAAATATTTTAGACGTTATATTTCGAGCGTTTTGATCAAAGGGCACATTAGTGAACGTGAATAGATTGCGGAAGCTTATTCCTATTTTCTATTTCTTCTTCAGTCACCGGTTTAACGGCGAACTTGCTTGCTTTACTGGAAAAAGAGACAGTTGCCGACAAAATGGCTCTAAAAATGGGGCTTGCAAGCGCCGCTTCACTTCCTTTATGTCAGAACCGATCTCGGCGCAGTGAAACGTTCTTGAAATTCTCTTGTCTCCCTCTTGTTCGAATTTTCCAGTATCTTTCAAGAAAGATTTAGTGTCGGGTTAATGCATTCGCGGATACACTGAGAAAAAGAAATCGAAATTCTTAGAAACAAATGGTTATTTGTGACATTTCCCTCCATATTTATTTGTAATAAACAAATTTGATTGTGATAATGAAATATGTATTTCTGTAAAGTATATCTCATTTTTCTAATTAATTGTAAAAAAAATTTCGTTTATTTCTTGCTGAAAAAGTAAATTTATTTGAGACAAATTAACATTTTTTTATAGCAAATAATATTTAGTTACAATAAGATTGATTTGTATAGACAAATGATATTTATTTCTTAGAAACAAATCTTTATTTCTTTGAATTAAAGGTTTCCACTCTATGATATGCGTAACCAATATGGCTGCGGTGTGCATGCACAAGCACGTGCGTAGTGTGCTGAGTGAAGCAATAAATTATTTCTCGTGCTTCTTTTTAATTGTATTGTATTTCACTATGGAAGATAAAGTTGCAGAAGTGTTAAAATTGTTGCATTTAGAACGCTGGAGTGACAGTCTAATAAGTAAGTATGCAATATCTTATTTTTGTCTTATACTTATTATATTATCATCTGTCTTATTATATTATCATCATCATTAATTTCAATTTTTAGATAATGATATTAAGTATGATACTCTAAAATACATGGTTATTAATCGATGTCCAGAATTAAGTGATGTTATACCATCAATAGGTGCAAGAATTGCACTACAAAATTATTTTTCTAATTATGATGCAGACAAAGAAACAGAAACCTCTTCTCACATTTCTGTAGCTTCTGTTTCGACGCCTTCTGCGACTCCATCTCTGACACTTGCTCTTTCGCCACAAGAGATATTTGATGCAATAATCCCTTTTGATAAAGAATCAATAAATAGTGAATCATCTACAGAACATATTGAACCTAACATTCTAAAAACATCTAATTGTGATACTCAAAGTATTGTAATATTAAATTGTAGTTCTGATAATGAACCAGTGAAAAAGAAACAGAGGATTGAAACGGTGGACAATATGGTATGTACAGTTCTTCAGAACTTTAATTATAACAAGTGTCCATTTGCTAATGTGGTTATATTTAAAGTATAATAATAAGGAACAAATGAAGAAATGTTTCAGAAAAACTGCATATAACATGCATGTTTCAATATATGATATGTAATAATATATGATAAATAAAGAATTAAACTATTCCGTACAGCATTTTGTATATTATTTATTAATATACAAGACATTAATTTATTAATATACAAAATGCAATACGGAATAGTTTAATTCTCTATTTATCATATATTATTACATATCATATATTGTATATTAATTAATATATTGTTAGTATATTGTTTTGTATTGTTTGTCATTTTATTTTGTTATATTGTCCAATAATTGATTCATGTATTTGATACATTTATCTTATATTATAATACAAGATAAAAAATCAATATAATTATTAATACTATATTTCTATTTTTTTATAAATATGTTTTCAATTCACTTTTTTTATAGTTAGAAAACTTTGATTTAAAAGCATTGCTTCAAAAAACAGTAATCGGACAAGCTATTATAGCTTCATACGATGCAAGGAGTGGATTATCGCCAAGATGTCAACAGTATTTGGCAAATATTATTATCTGCCACTTTTTTGATAATAATATTAAGTAAACATATATTCAAAAACTTCAAATGTATATTTATATACTTGTAGATGTTCGGTGTATATGTATACAAGAGTATGCATTATTCTTTTCTATTTTTTTTTCGAAAATTTGTTTTACTAAATATGTTAATACGTTAATATCCACCTTTGCAAAATTATTTATAATATATAATAAAATAACAAATATAATGAGAAAAATATAATAAAAATATAATGAAATGTAATAAAAAATAATATTATTTCTTTTGTAACAATACTTCCTTTTTCAGTGTTCAATTAAACAATGAAATATTGAACAAAATTGCGGATCATATAATTACTCTCTTTCCGGCTGAATGTAAGGAAATATATTATTGTCCACCAGTAAGAAAGAAAGATTCAAAAAATGAGAAATCTGGTATTGCAAAAGGAAAACTAATTGATAAAACTCGAAATATGTTAGCATTTTTAAGGAAATGTCAATTGATTGCATTGAATAAATCAACACATAATTTTAATGAAGAAAAAATTGTTAATGAAGGTTCGTGTAAATAACATTTCATAATTTATTTTATACAATACTGGACAAAATAAATCATACACCTTTCAAAAAATTGAATTTATTAATGTAACTATTTTTTTAAAATAGTAAATAATATTTTTTTTAAATAGTTACATTAACGAATTCAATTTTTTGAAAGGTGTATGATTTATTTTGTCCCGTACTGTATGTAATTTGTAACAATTTTTTTATTTGTAATTTTTTGTTAGATAATCGCGAGGAAGCAGAGCGGAGTCGCTATTGGCTTAAAAATAATTTTGAACCTTGGGAAGAAGTTTTGCATCATTGGGAAAAATCATTTGAACTGAGAAGAAGTTTATTACATGACCATTCGACTTACCAAAATTTATCCTCAATCTTTGACGATTGGAATATTTTAACATTTTCACAGGGCTATGTATTGGTAATTAATTTGTAGCATATATGTATATAGGTACAATGTATCTTATAATGTGATTGGTCAAACAAAGAAAAGGATACAAGTCATCAAAATAAAAAGTCATGTTTTGTAAAATTTGCAATAGTTATTTAATTAAAATATCTGGACAAATATATTATTTACTAAAATTTATTTAATTTAATTTGTATCTTTTTTTATTACAGATTGAAAAGGATTACTTACGGTTATATAATGAAAAACATAAAAATGTTGAAGAAAAATTTCATTTTTTATTCGATGCTGTGTTGGAATTGAAAGGCAAAGAGTTAGATTGTTCCAACAAAGTATTACTGGACATGTTAAATGGCAATATTCCAAATGGTAATGAAGAATGGAATAATTTACATAAATATCTACTAATGTGTTTCTAGTATCTTATAATGTTTTGTTATAATGATTTTTTGTTTTAGATTCAAAAATTTTAATTAAAATTTATCTATTATTTTCACTTTTGCCAAATAAATCTTCAAAAGCAAAAGTTGGCAAAAACTTTTTTAAACCAACTCAAGTTGAATCACAAGAAGCTGTAATACTTCATGTTAAGGTATTTAAAATCTAAATAAATTAAAAGTTCTCTCTCTCTCTCTCTCTCTCTCTTTCAGAAAAAATTAAAAGTATTATATTATTTCAGATTTCTAGTGACATAGAAGAAGAAATAGAAAAAAAAAAGGAAATGGCTTAAAAAATTTAATTTGACTTTGCAACCTTTTATTCTTATCGTTGGACCTTCTTTAACAGAGATTGAAACAATTTTTGTCAGAATCGATAACGTCTCTTATAAGGTTAAAACACTGTGGAAAGCCGTAGAAATTTGCTTTATGGTTTTCATCATTTTGGACTTGAAGTATCCACTAGCGGCAGAACACATCTGGTATTTATTTCAGAGAAGTGTTTTTGATATAGAATTACATGGAGATAACAAAATTCCTGTGATTTGTGATGCGATTAAAAAAATTTCTAAATAGTTACTTTACAATTTTCAATATAGTATGTTAAATTTTTGTTTTCATATTCTAAAGTGTATTCTAAAGTGTACACTAAGTGTTTATAAACATTAAATTTTTTTATTTGTTTATTGATAATTTTATGAAAAGCATTAATTTTTTCTTTTAAAAATGCTTTGTACTATTTGTCATAGACAATTTCAAAGTATCAAAAATTTAATAAAACATATGAAGGCAACTCATCCTTATGAAGAAAGTTTTCAATGTGGTTTTCCTACGTGTTTCAGAAAATACATTAATATTGAATCTTTAAAGAAACATTTTAATACTTCACATAAGGAACTGTGTCATAGTGATGCATTACCTACATTTACTAAACAATTTACAACTATTCATACTGATTCATTATCTTCAAGTAATACTGTTCATATTACTGATGCGTTTTCAAGTAATACTAATTTAAATAATATTATTAATAACAAATCTAATGCCGATGATAGAAATGTTACAAATATACAGACAGTCGATGATACAATATTGAAATTTATTGCAAAGTTATATAGTAACAGCTCAATTACTAGGAATATTGTGCAAATTTTAGTTGATGATTGTTCACAACTTGTGCAAGATTTACTATCGTACATTAAATGTAAATTACAATCTGAAACATCTTTTTCTAATGATAGTAATATTTGTAAAGTGCTTGATGTCTTTGATATAAGGCCATTCGAGAAATATTCGACAGAATACAAACGTTTACAATTTTTCAAAAAATCTAAATGGCTTGTACATCCGCAAAAATTTCTTCTAGGAGAAATGTTTGATAATTCTACAGATAAAAACAATTTTACAACAGTAACATCAAAAAGGTGTGAAAGACAATTTATTCCATTACGGGAATTCACTAAAGCAATATTTAGAATTACCTGAGATATTTATGTCAATCAAAAGTTACATCGAAACAGAATCTTCGGAAGAAAAAACTTTATCTAGTGTTTTTTGTGGAAATATATGGAAAAATTTAATTACGAAATTTGATAATAAAATAATACTGCCTTTGTTATTATATTATGATGATTTCGAAACGGGAAATCCCTTGGGCTCAAGAGCATCTATACATAAATTAGGAGGTCTATATTATACAATTGCAGGTATACCAAAAGTTTATGCTTCATCTTTAGAAAATATTTTTCTTGGTGCACTAGTATATAGCGGGGATCGTGAAACCTTTGGTAATAAAATGTCTTTCAAATCGATTATTAATGAACTGATTTATTTAGAAAATTATGGTATTACTATATGCGTAAATAATAAAGAATATCAAATTTTGTTTTCTTTGCTTGCACTATTAGGAGATAATTTAGGGTTAAACGATTTACTTGGTTTTAATAAATCATTTTCGGCTAATTTCTGTTGCCGTGTATGTCGAGCTTCTAAATTAGAAATGACATGTCAGTCTGAAGAAAATGTGGAATTATTAAGAACAATATTGAATTATGAAGACGATTATAAAAATTTTAGTTACGGTATCAAAGAAAAATGTGTTTTTAATGAATTACCCAATTTTCACTGTATAACAAACGCTGCATTTGATGTGATGCATGATTTGTATGAAGGCGTTTGTAGATATGACATGTGCAAAATTATAAATTCTTTAATAAAAGAAAACTATTTTTCTCTTAAAATATTAAATAGCAGAATCAAATATTTTAATCATAAATGTAATACAGATGTTGGAAACTCAATTCCACCAATTAATGAACATCATCTTAAGCAAGGTTTTTTAGTGATGTCTTCTTCTGAAATGTCAGCTCTTGTAACATATTTCGGTATTTTAGTTGGTGATAAAGTTCCGGAGGATGATCCATACTGGCATTTGTATCTACTTCTAATACAAATTATTCATATTGTAACAGCTTTTGAAATTAATACTGAGGAACTACATCTCTTGCAAAGATTAATTGCTGATCATCATAAACTATATATGGAATTATTCCATGAGCGACTAAAACCTAAATTTCATAATTTGCTACACTATACGAGAAAAATAAAAGATTTTGGTCCATTGCGCTATTTATCATCTGTTAGATTTGAAGCTTTCCATAAATTATCCAAAATTAATGCACGTTTAGTAAGCTCACGTATAAATATTGTATTTACATTAAGTCTTAACTTACAACTGAAGTTTGCACATCGCATTTTAAGTCAAAAAGGTTTTTATCCAAAAATAAACTTTGGTAAATATATTTGTAACATTTCAAAGTTGCCTGAATATCGTTTTCTAAAGCATTCCATTAAAAATGATGATTGCTATATAATTTCTTGGGTTAAAATTAATGGTTTTACATACAAACCAAAATTTGTATTCTGCCTGAATGAAAATGAATATAACGAACCACAGTTTGGAATAATTAAGTACATTGCTATTGATAACTCTAAACAGTTTTATGTTATTTATAATTATTGCGAAAATATTGGCTTGGATTCTCATAAATATGCATATGAAATATCATTCGGGTTAACAACAAATGTTGGAATTATACAACTCGATTTTAATAATCTTTTGATTACTCGAAGTATCAGTTACGCTGCTGATGGCAGTAAATTAATTACAAAGTTTGTATAATTTTTTTTTAATTATTTAGTCTTATCTTATTTTGTCTTTATATGATACGCGCAAAAATGAGTCCGTATTTCTTGGAATTGAAATTTTAATTTAATCCTTATAATTGTTATATGTTCCGAAAATTTTGAAAAACTATATTTATTGTAAACTTTTCCGAAAATAAGAAAATAATTTTGTACTTTTCTTTCACCTCAGTAAAATATATATTGTATATATATGCAAATTAAATTAAGGTTTTTACATTATTATTTTCAACGTGCCTCAATCCTTTCGATAACGTGAGCGCGTTTTGTGTGTGTGTGTGTGTGTGTGTGTGTGTGTGTGTGTGTGTGTGTGTGTGCGTGTGTGTGCGCGCGCGTGTGTGTAGAAATTTAATATTGGAAGTATTAAACTGATTAGCGATTAATTATTTATTTTGTTAATAACAATATATTTTTATACTCAAAATAAATAATTAATTGCTAATCAATTTAATATTTCCAATATTAAATTTCTATAAGAAAAATGTTTTAAAATATATTCAAATAAATATTTATTTTAATAGCACAAAATATATTTTCAATTCAAATAAAATAAATTTGAAAAGAAATAAATGCTATTATTGCGCTAAACATAATTTATTTGCTACAAATATATCGATTTATAAAGATTGAAACAAATTTAATAATGACAATTAAATACTTATAGCGAAGAAATAAAGAATTATTTGCAATTAATAAAACTTATTTCAAAAATAAAATAAATGAGTTATTTGCTACAAATAAATCTTTATATATATATATATTTCGCCGTATTTAAATAAAACATTTATTTCAGTGGAATAAATTTATGTCTCACAAATAAATTTTTAAGTACTTTTTTCTCAGTGTAAGTAAAACAATTTGGCTTAAATGCGAAAATAACATCGCGTCGTCAGACGTGAAATGCAATTAAAGGCTGCTACTTCGAAATATCGCGGAGAGCGATGAATGTGATCGAAATGTGACGTTGTTGCAACAGCGATGACCTGCGAGCGAGTCCATAATGCGAACGCCCGTTGGCTATTCGTTTGAAATCACAAACTTTATGAGCTATTCAATATGCGAAGTCTTTATTTTGTGACGTCATTAACACTATTTTAATATTCCTCATTATGGCCGGGATGCTACAGCGTTCCATTTGCGTGTCCGTGTAATTATATTCCAGTATCGATCTAATTTGCCGATAATAAAATCATTATAGGCTATGGCGAGGAAATAATCGAAAACAATGACACACGGTCGCTTCAGTTGATGAACTTTCATGTTTATCAAAGTGAGCTGAAATACCTATATTCGTTGTCACGTTTGAGAGAAAAAATCATGAATAGCAGAAAGATTTAATGCCCGTGCACTGTGTAATTTATGAATTCAACGTCGAGGCGTGTAATCATGACGGTGTTATTATAAACCACGCGTCACATTCACATGCATATCTATAGTTCATGAAAGATTTGCGCGATGTCAGAAACAAATAAGCGCTGTTGTAACAAAAAAAAGATGTATTTACGATTTATCTGAAACATTATTTCTGCAATGTATGCTTCAGCGAGCTTTTGCATTATTTAATGAGCATAATGTTTGCTTGTCTGCATAAAAATATCTCGTATGAAATACTACTATACATTCGGAAATATAATTTAAATCTTTTTCTATCTATTTAATCTAAAAATTATGTTTACAGTTGACTACGTTTTTCTCTCACACTGTTCGACTATTGTTCTTTATCGTTTGTGAATATCAATGAAAATTGTAACTTTGTAAAAAGTTAAATCTCGCAATGAGTTTTTCTGACATAATTAATCACACCGCCTTAATCAGAAAACACAATTATATTATCCGATACAAAGTCTTTGCAAAGACTAATTCGAAGACACGAAACCGACAATGAAATTATAATTTCTCGGACAATGAATTACGTCCGTCACGTTATGGCGGTGAACTTAATAGAAACCGTCTACATTGTCCGTCTGTAATGCACGTGCTCTTTGTCTGTAACGTTCAATTACGAGAGTTAATGATTCCATCAAAAGGGAAGAAAAGGGAATTTCAAACGGGAAAGAATAAAAAAAAAGAAAAATACTAACGAGTTTTCGCGAGCAAAGTCTTCTGACTTCGTAAAAATCTGTTTTCGAGAAAGACAGATTGTAAAGAAGTGGACTGAACGCGGAATGGGGGGGGGGGGGGGATGAACGAAGGATGGAAGTTGGAAATGTGCGACAAAGGGCACTATGAGAACATAATATAGAGCGACCGATCGTTTATTATTCCGCGAAACGATAAAGTCAAGTGCTGTTGCATTAAAGCTAGCTGTGAAATAATTAAGTTAAAAATAAAATTTCGTACTATTATTTTATCTTAACCACGTGTTAATAGCTTTGTTAATTAGATGATATGCGTTAAATTATTCAATCAATTTTTTCGGGTAAAAATCTATTTCCTGCGGAATGTTTTGTAAAAGAGAGAGCTATCTATAAAAGAGATGTCTTTATGTAAAAACGTAGCTGCAGAAAAATGCAGAAAAGCTTAGACGATAAGAAAATGAGGATGAGGAAATTAAGGTTCTTGAATGCCTTGAAGGCTCATAGATGAGACAGGAAATGAGGGGCTCTTGCTGTGAGCGAAAACTCGAACGAAAAACACCTTTGGAGAGGGATTTTAAGATCAGGACTGCGCCAGAATTTGATTTGTACTTTAAAGAATGATTTTAAATACTAAATTCTTGTTTATATTATAATTTAGTTTTAATAACCGCATTAAAATAATTGTGAAATAATTGTGAAATATTTTGAATATCCTATGGTTCTTTTATATAATAATTATAATTTTATATTTTTCTTTGCTTTTCTGTTTATTTAATTTAGAGATATTTTGAAGCTTCCAATTTTTTATTTTGCCACATAAAAATATAATCATTAATTTGAATATATAAAAATGTTATTATTCTTCGTATTTTCTTCATTGAACCAGTCGTTTTGTTCCCATGTAAATTTCTCCGATAATCCAATGTTACCCTTGTCCACATACAGGTATACGAGACCACAAAGCAGAGGCTGTTAATCTCGTCTAGGATGCTTGTGTAGGAACGACCTATTAGCCGAGTGATCTGATTTCTCCCTAATAGACTACTTATCTCGACTAACGCCAGCCTGAAGGGTTTATCCAACACAGTTGCTGTTAGCTCATTTATCTGAATATCAAATCGTCTCATTTACTTTCTTTCTCGAGAGGATTAAAGTAATATAAAAGATAGAAAAATGTAAATTGAATTTGAAATTTCGAAAAGGATTAAGCGTACATTTAAACAAGAACGCAAATTTCAACAATTAACCAAGCAATAGTGTCCTTGTAAATAAATTTATAAATATAAATAAATAATTTTAGATGTGAGAATTTTATTAATTGTAAAGAGAACGATTAGGAGGTTTTCAGTTCTTGTCGCGATGCGATATTATTATACTTCGGTTTATTCCGTTTCCGGTGTTTAGCAGGCTTTTTGTATTATATAAAAGCGATAAGTACGATAAATATTTGAAGCTGCACATGTGAACAGATTGCATTTCATTTAAAAATAATACTGCATTTTGTATACAGCGCAATAAATAGATTATGGAAGTTCGCATTGGCAGCATGGTGAAGCGGGCTGGTCGTTATGTTACACAAATCCCTATTCGACGCGATACCAATCCTACCGGATTTGCCGCGAAATTTCTGTAGGATTTTCGTACTGAAACAACCGTATACATTCGTATCCAAAGTTTACGGAACCATTTTCCGGCGAACAGTTATGGTTCACCTGATATATGTATAGGGTGGTGATAATTTCGACGTCTCACGTTTTATTTCTCTCTCTCTCTCTGTATATTTTCTTTGAAATTCATATATTAGTTTCAATGGATTGTCACATATTTGCAAAAAAGTCTTTTCCATATAAATTTTACTACGAAAAGAGTAAAAGACAAAAATAATACTTTTCTTTTTTCTCGACGACTTTATTATTTCGGAACTTACATGCTCCTTGAAGTTCATTACGTTCATTATCTCAATTTTTTTTTATTTAATATTGTGACCTTTATTTAATATCCGAACACACACGTTATTTCGCAATTCATAACGCTGTTAAGAAGGTTTAATCTTCAATATTTGCACGCGTACCTGTGTTCTCTCCAACGCACTCGTTAAGCTCGAGGAATGCCACTCCCCTAATGCGTGTCAGTGGGTCACTCAGCGCTCGCGCTCGCGCTTCGCACGCAGCTCTTTTACGACGGCGCAATTCAAAGACTGTATTCTGTGTGCGTCGCGGTGAATGAGAAGGGAGATGAGAAGGGGGATGCGGGAGAGTGGAAAAGGTGGATGGAACTTTATACACGGTTGAGCTGGGATCTGGACAATGGCCTGGAATCCGCGATAAGGGTGGACAGGCTCCACAAAGCCGTTCCACGATATCTCTGCGGCATCTTTTTTTCTGACAAACGTTAGAGCAAGGATGGGACTAAAGGCAATGCCGGAAAGAATGTCTGGAGAAGCACGAATGGAATAACAAGTTCTTGAATTTTTTGAGTTTTGCATCGCCAGATTTCATCAATGGCTCGCGCAATTGTTATGAGAAAATCAAGACTGTTGTTTGTGAAATTGATGCGAATGAAGAAAATTATATGAAAATAATATAAAAAAATCTAAACTGCACTATTTTCAAGCTAAATCATGGCAACAATAGCACACACTTATATATTTAGTGCTTTATATCTATCGATTCGTGATTCGCGATTCTTGTTAAAACATCTCGATTCCGTTTTACGATAACCTGCTATTACTATAAAGGAGACACTATTCAAGTGGATCTTTGACTTAAGGTTCAACCGCTACCATTGACACGTCGTAACTTTATCGATTACCGCCGACCCTCGTGGTGGCTGGCGTTTCGCATAGCGCGATAACGCATAAAGTGGCGCCAGGACTCCATTTTTCCCCAACGATGCCAACAATGGCTGAATATCTTTTATGGTATTTTTCCATTTTGTATTAAAAGCGCTGTAAGTCTATGGGTCACGGACGCGAAACGCAAATATTTTGCCGCTAAACTATGATATGTAAAATACGCATGATTGGGTGACATTTAGACTTATTTTTATACAGCAATTTTTAATTTAAAAAGTTCTACCGTTTGTAACAGATAATCAAATAAGCTTATGCAATTTTTCAATATTATTTTATCAAAAAGCGCAAATACGGTGCGCATATGTCGATACGTAGCCGAAAGCACATAAATCAGTTAATGCGTAGCAAGCGTGAAAAACGATTCGATAAAATCGTAAAAATTGAAAACATGTCTTTGTCAAATATAATTATCCGAATGTGCTTACTTAATGAATTTAAACTGGGAACTAAAATCGCGTGCAATCAGCCTGCAAATATATATACGGCATTTAGAAAAAATACAGTGAGCAATACAGTGAACAGTTGAAATGTTCAAAGACGTATTCCGTGAAAAAAGGTTGACTGTGATTGAGATGACAATGAATTAAAGGCCAGCATCAAGTTGTATTCACGTTAAATATATTAAGAATTTATAAAAAATTTTTATATAAGTGACGAAACCATTCATTTGTTATTTATTTTTTACATATAGTTTAATTTGATTAACCTAAAAATAGCACAATCTACTTGATATATTTGATATTTTTCTAATAATTTATAGGTGCGATATATAAATTATAACTTTAATAATTGGAAAGTGTGCATTCATAATCGTGAATTTTTGCAAATTCTTTCTGAGAAAATCATTTTTGCGTCCGCTATGAACAACAATGATTTTGTTTCGCTATGAATGCGCTAATACATTATCGCGTTTCTTAGTACATAGAATCGATCGTTTCCGATCGCAATATGCGCTATCTTGACGAAGAGCGTGCACCCGATGGAAATGGCCCTACGTGACACATCCGTCGGGGATTCGACTTTTCGCCCCAATTCCGCGTTAATCGATTCCTATACGAGCCAGTTCCGTAGAGATATGTATGTGCACGTACACGTGTTTACGCAGCGCCAAACTCGATATATGCAGCCACGCGTCACCTTTGTTTTCCATGCTTCCCCCTTTCACACCGGCTTTTTATTCCGCGCGCTGCCACGCTGCCTCGTCGAATCAAATCGCGCCGCAACTGCGGTTCACGATCGGATTTTTTTTGTGCGACGAAAGCAGAGCACAAAATGAGGGAGAAATATCGATAATAAACAGCGATACAACGGCAGCGGTTTTTTTTTCCTGCGAAATGACGCTTGTAAGCTTCATTCTGGAAAAGGAAGTCTTGGATTTTGATCATATATTATTAATTAATCTATCTGGTACAATATTTTGGCCTTAATAAATTATTTACGCAAACAGATGACTATAAAAATATTAAAATACCTTTTTTTCATAATTAATTATTGCACTTTTGATTAAATATAACAGTTACGAGTAAAATAAAAATGCGAATTTTGACAAAACACATGTAAGTTAATATTTCTAATTTTTTCAAAATGATATAACTCATATGAATTATTCTTTGGGAGACATAGAAGATTAAGTTTTTTATTATAAATATAAAGCTTTCAACAGCGCATAAGCGGTGCTGTATATGTCGTTACTTTGTGTGTTTTGCTATACAACTGATATGCTAGAAACGATTTTCTACAATTCGCATCAGTGCGCACGGCTAGCGAATTTGTTACCGTCTACAAGTCGAGAAACGGAACACGTTTCAAATCCCTCCAGAATGGGCCTTGAGGCTGGGAGCTTGCAAACGGCGTGATACGTAAGCACATTTACATTCAGTATCAGAAACGGAAGCAATGTACGTTGACAGGACATTTCAAAGGTAGCCTAGCATAGAATGCAGTTCTGTAATTATGCCGGTTGTGTACGTATATGTCGGAAAGTTTCGTTTTTAGAGAAATAAAATTATCACTGACAATTGTAAAAAAAAAAATAATAAAAAAAAATAAATGAATACCCATACGTCGTGGAATTTGACATTTACATCGCTGCCGTTCGTTATATATCTAACCGTGAAATACGAATTACGGCAATATTTCGTGAAATTCTCCGCGATTTTTAAACTTTGAAATTTTGCGTATCATTCATTTCATGTGCATAAATCGATTTCTAGCCGGAGGCTAGTGTCAGCTTATATTTTCGATACAAATTTGAAACGGTGAAATATGTGCACAAAATGAAATGAAATAAATATCATTATTTGAAATTCAGTTAATGTAATTGTCGACGTGCGCTATTACACTGTGCTTTCGGATGAAAATTTTATATTATTCTCGTGATATTATTTGCGCGCAAACTTGCACATTTGATCAGATTACTAGCGACTGTATTTGCAGAGAGGTGAACCGGAAGTAGTTATGGACTCGCGGCATATCCCGTTACTGTAATATATTCTATTGGCGGTCTTGTATATACGTGCGAGAGACGCACACGTCGCCTCGCTAATCACGCTCAATGTCTAAGGCTTAACATCAATATTGATGTTCGAGATTACTCTGGATCCAGTTGCCCTTTCCTTCACTATTCGCTGCGTACGATCTATTCCAATCTGTTTCTATGGCCGTTCATGCATTGCACGTTATTTATCAGTTTGTTTCATTCGTAACATATTTTGGAGAAGTACGAGAGATACCGGCTTTGAAGCTAAATTTCTTATTTAAATCTTGAGGCGAAAAATTGTGGAAGAATGTTGTTATTAAATCTCGCGACTATGGATGTAAAAGTTAAAATCTTTTTTATATACAAGTAGATAAGAAAATCCCATCTTTCATTAAAAAAAAAGTATTTCAAGTAAACTTTAACAGAATATTAAAATTCTACGCTTAATATCACAAATTCAATTATCATGCTTTTTCCCAGAAAACTTCTGTAGGAAGTTGTAAAAAGTTTTATCAAAAGATTTTATTTTATCATTTTTTTTTGTATTTTTCTCTGCTTTATTCAGTGTCTTCGCGAGAAATTGAAGATCAATAGTGCTACCCGATAAAGTTATTCAAAGTTATTGAGTACCTTAAATCCGATTCGACCCGCATTTTCCGAGACCCGCACGTCACTAATTAAGCACAAGTGTCGTTTGTGGGATTCCTGCAATTCCACAGCGCGGGTTTCAACATCGCCACACATAATACGGTATCTTTGATAGTGCAGATGATGTGCATTGCGCGTGTAAATTTCACATTGGCACTGGTACGCAGATCTGACAGGAGTCTCTCTGAGCACGCATAATGTTTGTCTGCAACTTTGACGTCGGCGCCTGTGCGAGCGCGATTTTACACATTAACTATTACGATGATAGTTAATATAGCAATCGCGTTAACTTTCTCGTTAATTGCATTTTATTGAGCCATGAAAATAGACATACATTACGCCTAAAGATTTCGCATTTTACGAATCAAGTAATTAGTTATATCTAAAGTGTTATGTTAAACTTGCAGTTAAATACTCTAAACAAAGTATATTTTCGTAACACGAGAAAAAATATTCTACAACCGTATATACAATGTTTGTTTCTGTACTCTTCTGATATGATGAATTTGGTTTGAAATAAAAAAGCAATGCGATGGTACAACATAATATCTAATCAAATGCGCTAATGTTAAAAAAAAATTATTTCCAGTAAAATAGAAGGTTTTTTCAAGTAAAATAGAGATATAAATGTGTAAACAAATGGAGAAAATGCCAATCATAGAATAATATTTCACGTTTATCGTGTATAAGTAGCAAATCGATTTCAAGAGAGTTCGTTTTCATTATTTAAATATAGAAATTAGATTACAAAATTGTCCTCGTCTTATTGTTATTAACTAGATTACGTGCATGAATATTTTGAGATGTACAATGAATTTATAATCAGCATAAAATGGAATTGAAAGTTCAGAACACCTGCGGAAATCTCTATTGAATTATTGAGCCGCTAAGAAATCGAAGTTATCATTTTGAAATAAGAGCGTTATATATTATACATTAAAATACTGCATATGAAATATTTTACTCCCAAAAAAATGGTTCGCTTAAGAGTGAATATTGATACATATCTCTAAAAAGTGTATTTCCGCAAATAATGTCATTATTTAAGATGAAAATACCCGTCGACGTGATATCTCAATCTTGTTATAACAGCGAGGGCAAAAAGTCCTGAAACATGCTTTCATGCTAGGAGAAAGCTGCGGATTAAAGTGGAATAAAGTATTAAACCAAGGATAGATATAGCATTACCGCATTCATGTTGTTGTGCCGCTCCAATCGCGTCTCGCCGGACGTAAGGCGTGCTCTTAGGCAAATAAGGACATGAAATTGAAACTCCGTGTAGCCGGAGCGTTATTATTGAGTCTCGAAACAACCTGGTAACACAACATGTCAACTGCGAGGCTGTTCAATGCTGCCGTTAATTATAACCAAACTTTGTAGTCCGAACAAGGCTCTTGCACTTGAGCGAAAATGTATGCGCGCGGTATCTGCATATGTGTAATTGTGCCAGCAAACAGTATTCTCGTGGTAAAACAAGTTGGGAAAGCAAATTAACGCGTTATTTGACCATTTAACAAATATGTTATTCGAAACTTTGTTTTCCGAATTCGTAGATTCTGCTCGTGATCACTTTTCTATTTGCCGGCGTATTTCCCGGTTTGAAAAAATACGCGAAAATAGATATGACAAAACCTGCGCGCGCTCGGAGTGATATAAATCGCGCAAAAATACCGTAATCTTCAATGCGCGAAAGTTGTTTAAGCAATTCAAGCGCATCTCTGCGGAGTCTGTCTGAAGCGTGTATCGCGCTCTCAGTGTTATGGTAATGAGAATCATCAGCGAGTCACAACATTGTCATGCATAAACACGATTTTGATTCCAGCAACCGTCGCGTCCTGTGAAAATTTCCCTCCCTCGTGCTGAATCCCTTACACGCTCTCGTTAGGTGTGTCAATACACACGGACCGGACGGCCACACCTACCTCGGCAGCATCTCTTCGCATCGCCGTTCGCTCGCGATATGCAACTTGCGATTCACACCCCGCGTACACTTTCCCGCCATTCATTTGTTCCTTTCCCCCCCATTCTTCCCCTTTACTTCTCACTCTCTCCTCCCTGCCGTCGTTCTCTTTCGCTTCCTTCCATTTTCTCCCGCCCTTCTCCCGTGCGAGTTTTTCCTTTTACCGCGTTTCCACGGTTTCCTGCTCGGCGCTCGGCGCCGCGCTCCTCTTATTCTCCCATTCCGCATAGCGTTGCTTTGCATAATTTCTATCGCTGCAGGTAGACCGGAGGTACATATACCCTACCGCATGCTCGTAGGTTCCTCATATACATATTGGATGTATGCGTGCTTACACGTGAGCGCATTAATGCGGAGTGTGTAAGAGGAAAGTGAGTTCCGTGATGAGAGGGGAGGAGGAGGAGAGGCGAGAATGCATTGTCGATTTTTACTTATTTCGTTACACTGTTACGCGCTACATACGCGAGATATATACTCTCATTGTAAACATTACCCCTGTTATCGTGAAATTGAGATCGATAAAAGTGGAGCAGCTCGACGATAAGTCCGCCGCGACGCGAGCGACTGGGAGGTGGGCGGGAAAAAAAAAATTGTGTCACCGTTTTCACGGTTGTTTTAAACGCGCGGGCGCATTAAACGTTTCCGCGTTTGCGCGAGTGTTCTGTATTTAAGTTCCATCAGTGTGTACGTAAGTGTGCGTAGAATGAATTCGGCTACGCGGCTGCTGGAAATTCGCGAGAAAGTTGAAATTTTCTTCTCGACAATCCGGGCACGACATCCGGTTCGTTTCGCCGTCGTGGTGGGGATTTTGAAGTTCCAAATGAATCCACTATCTGAGGTGGAAATACGTCTTTCGGGGGCCCCCACCGAAAAGACGATTTTCTTCGGGAACACGTCAGTCCTTGGTATTCGAGCGCTAAATAATGTTGGGACGTGAGTAACCTACTGAAAACGGCCGGCTATATGCCGGCCATGCCCCCGCTCTCGCTCCGTTCGCTCTATATCTAATCTTTTTTCTTCTACTTCCGTCTATGCTCCCTTCCTCGTCTGCCCGTTAGCCTTCTCTCGATCCTCTTTGCTGCTCCTCTCGATCTTGGAGTGCGCGCGACTCTACAAATTGCCGACAATCCCATATCTGTCGGATTTCTTGCGGCCCTTGCGCGATATTGGCCGCTGCTCTCATACGGCCGCTAATTCCTTGTGTGTGTGTGTACACGGCGAGTTGATGGGATGTGTGAAATTTCGATGCTACGTGATATAAATCGAAAGAACGGGATTTCAGCGACGAGATGATTTACGAAATGGCTGAAAAGTTGTATTGCGGTATCTTTAGGATCGAAGAGTCGCCATCGCTCTTTGATACATCGACTTACACATACATCGATTTCATTTAGGAACACTCAATCCGTGATTTTCGCGCTTCTGAGAAGAATGTAACAGTCTGCCGTTGTTGGTGAGCGCTATGCAAAATATGTATATCACTTAAATTTAAGTGAATTACGTAAATTAGTAAGGGTGACATCAACTTCTCGAGAAGTTATCGGTTTTCCGAGTTTTAAAGATTTAGGCCATTTGCCAACTTCGATAATTGCCGCAAATTTGCATAATTTGAGTGTAGATATAATAAAATAAGCTCTTAAGACGACATAAATTCATCTATAAAGTTACACTTATTGTTATACTTGATATGCGCGTTCATTAGTATAATAATTAATTTTCGATCGCTCAAATTTACCTTGTGCAAAATATATACGATAATCCCTCCATAATTTTGCGAAAATTAAAATGAGCGGTAATTCGGAGTGAAAATTTTCGTTAGTTACCGAACGATTGAATTGCGTTATTGTGCGTTACAACGCTCATGCGTTTCCGCTGTGCAATTAATTATGTGCGGGAGCGTAGACTCGAAAATGAGGCATTGCGAGAAAAAAAAAAATATTGCACAATCGACCAACTCGTTGCTGATAAATTACGATGATTATAGCGGCCGGAGAATTCCTAATGATGAGTAAGCCGCAATAATTCCAGGATATTACGCCGGACAGTCGATAACGAGCGATATTTCAATACGCTCCGGCGTTTCACTTATTACTGGCTTCGAGTGATCGGTACCTACAGCGCTACAACGCTATAATGTATTTTACAGATTTCGCACATGTTGCACATGCGATGTGATATTAGAATAATTTTCCGCAGCTGATACTGATATAATCCAGCAATTAAATGGGCGGACTAAATCAAAATCTTGTTTGGCCAATTAGAGGGATCGTACTGGCGATTTATTAGTCAGTTAATTTTGCGCATGCAAACGCATGCAACTGTTTGTTGCGTCTCAAGTTCTTAATTAACGTGCAATCGATCGACTTGTGAGGGTCAATGTACGCCGATATTAAAATGTACTCGTCAGTCAAGTGAATGCAATAATAACCCAAAGAATAATAGTAATAAACTAATAAATGAAACAATCAATTATTTAATAATTAATTTTCAATTTTGGCGATAATCAACAGAAAGTTAAAGTTAATTCCTAAAAAATCGATAGCGCTGTGAAGAAAAATGAATAACATTATACATGTTTCATGAAATTATTTTGCAATTTTCATGAAAATTCTGTTTCGCATTAATTAGCGCATATTTCTGTAACTGATTAATAGAAAGGAGTAATTTAAAAATTACTAATTTTAGCATATTTATTTCGTTGTATTTAAAACAGGTTCTCTAGTTGCAGAATGAAATAAGTTTAATTAAAAGTTCTACATAATATTATACAGAATGTTTCATAATGTCCGTGCCAACACTCGTGTGCGGATAGAGTGCGGTGAACTGGATAGAAAAGTCTTTTATCATTTTGCAATTTTTGCAATAATAATTGAGATGTTAATTAAAAAGGATTGACGAATAACGCGCGGCTAGACCATGGGCTGTACATTCTAGGCGTGACAGCAACGAGAATCGCACAGTAACGAAAAATAACAGCATGTATTACTCCTGCTCTCACCATGCATTGTTTCGTTGCCGTGCGATCCACGTTGCTGTCACACCTAGAGTGTACAGCCCATGGTCTAGCCGCGCGCAACGCGTGATTCATCAATCCATTTTAATTAATATCTCAATTATTATTGCGAAAGTTGCAAAACGGTAAAGGACTTTTCTATTCAGTTTATCTGCACTCTATCCGCACACGAGCGTTGGCACGGACATTATGAAACACCCTGTATAAATCACACAGTAATTTTGCAAATTCAATTTATAGCGTAAAAAATAGCTGCGGTGTTACTATTAAATTTATATTAAAAATATTACTTTCTAAGTAAGTTTAATCAATTGTTTCATTATTGAATTTTATTGATTAATTTTTTAATTTATACATTTCTGTTTCTCTTAGAATTTATTTACATATTGAGATACTTTAAGTTTATTTCGCGGCGACAAGCATTTCTCATATATGCCAGCAATGTATCTCGTTAGTTTTAACGTTTCGAGTAGACACGTTGCTCACGCACTCGCTTCTTCACGTAAATTAAACGAGTCGTCTCTTATGTCAATTTGTTTGTTGTTGAATACGTGCATTCATAACGAACCGACGCACCGCCGACCGTGACGGAAGCCGAGGTGGTAACTCTACCCTCCTATGACCGTGTCACCCTCTGTATGAGAGTGACAATTTTAACTTTAATATAAAATGTACTTGAGTTGCAGCAGCACGCCAGTTTACGTGGCGGTGCGTCTAGCATCCATGCTTGGTGATTAAATAAATTAATATTTTGAAAAACATGAGTAGCAAGAGTTCTTTAACTTTTAATAACTAATAAAGAAATTTTATGAGAGATAGAAATAAAAAATTAATGGCTCTTGCTGCTTTAGCAGTAAATATTGCATAATAAATTGAAGAACTACTTTTTGTTACATAATCTTTATTTTTGTATAAAAATAAATTTGATGAATTTAAGGTTAAAGAATAAATTCTTCAATTGTTTCAACAAGTAAAGATTATTCAAATTTTACATATAGAAAAAATACGCGTCAATTAAATTAGAGGAAAAAAGTCATTTAAGGTCCAATTGAATTTTGTTCATTTAATAAAAGTCATTCATTGCACACTAAAAAAATTTGATATGTCAGTCGAAAAGAAAGTGCGTGATGCACTTGAATATTCTGCTGCTATGCGTATTCATACGGTTGCACAATGTCATCGTGTTTTGATAGAAAAAAGCACCTGCAAGGAGTTTTTATATAAACTCCCCGTTAGAAGGTACTTCCTGGCGATTAAACTCCGTCGCAACACAACGGTTGACTGAATTGCATTGAAAAAAAGAAAAGTGTAGCGATAGAAAAAGGACGGACAGGAATAGAGAGTAGGAAAGCGGACTCTGCTCGGGATTACACGTGGCTGGCGAGGATTTATCGATGAGTTGAGCTCAGATTAAGGCT
Source organism: Linepithema humile (assembly GCF_040581485.1). Classification (NCBI taxonomy): domain Eukaryota; kingdom Metazoa; phylum Arthropoda; class Insecta; order Hymenoptera; family Formicidae; genus Linepithema; species Linepithema humile. The sequence continues at coordinate 39,321,396 of NC_090128.1, forward strand.
CGCCCGCAAGTGGGAGCAAAGTAAAAAATTCTCCAGCCGGCGGCGCGTATCGATCGACGATGAATCGGGCGAGCGATCGGGTGTGTCATACGAACGATGTCGCTGTTAATTGTTGCCTGTCGATGTGCAACGGCCGCAGTCAACTGCCGTAAGATTTATTCGCATGCCGCCTCGGCATATATCGGCGACAACGAAACAAAACCCGATTTCGAGACTGGTCCGGCCATCTGAGCAAGGCAATCTTGTGATCCCTGGAATGTTCCGCTAGGATTACCTTGCTCTCAACGTTTTCATTTCCGTCCGCAAATTTCACATAAAATATTTAGAATTTCTGTTCATTCTGCTACACATTGTTTCAAATTAAAAAGCTTGGCACAACCAGTGCTTCATTTTCCTAAGAATTAGAAGAGAGGTCAATTTCTTTATTAAATAAAATTAATTTTCAAGTTTAATTTTTTTTTAAATTTATGAATAATTTTCTCAATTCTCCGAAAAAGAAAATAAAATAAATTACTATTAAATTGAAACTTTCAATTATTGATGTTTGTAATAATTGTAATAATTTCAGAATTTTTATCGCCGAGTTTAAAGTTGGGCACAAGAAATATGTATTCGAATTTATTTCTATCCCGCTTGAAAATGGATTTTCATCGCACGTTTATAAGAAAAGATCTCTATACAGCGATGCAATTTTAATTAAATCGGCGATGATTGAAGTTTCCATCTGGTATGGTATGCCATTTAATATCAGCACCGAGTGCCGATTTATATGCATAGAGAATTGATGCCATCAAACGGGATGTTTGCAGACGATAAGCATTAAAAGACTTTCATGGCTGCCTCGGAGATAGCGATTTTAATAAACTTTGTTACGCTTGGGAACGCGCCGAGGTCGTTGCTTTCAAAATGCACTTTCAAAGAGCTCGACTCTCAAGTTTGTAGTCAAAGGTTCGCTCTTCGTCATCGTGAATGAGTCCAAGCGAAACAATATGCATATAAAGCGACGATGAACATCTGAATATTTGTAATAAAAAAGGCGTAATGGTATTATTATTTAATAATTTAGAAATAGAGATAAAATTTTCGTAAGGCGAGACTTCAGCGCGACATATTTTGTTTGAGATAATTTTTAATATCTTCACGCGCACAAACATAACAATAGTCCCTAAATTATCTCTTGCTATTGTTCAATTTTAAAAACTGAATAAATCCTGAATCCTGTTTAGTCGCAAAATTCGCGATAAATAAACGAATGAAAAAAAGTACTGAAAATATTGTATGTATATTTCCCTATATTGGATTTTCCAGACAATTAAAAAAATATATATTTTCTATCATTAAAAACGGGAAACTCTTTCTTCGAAGCAAGATCTCCAAGTTATCACGGATTACTTTCAGGATTAATTTTGTGTAAAAGAAGTTGAATCCTACGTCTTTCTCTATTCCTGCCGTGCAGCAAATTGCGACCTTTTAACGGGGCGAATTTTGCTTGCAATGCCGGAGAAAAGATGACGCTTGAAAGACTAAATTTTCTGAATGCAGCCTCCTCCGGTACGATCATGGTTACTTGTCCAACGGCGTCTTTCAGACACAACCACTAATTTGCTGAATGAAAAACTCACGTATTATTAAGCTCTGTCTCTTAATTGGGCTAATGAGACGATGGCCTCGTCGCAGTAAAATGACATTCAACATTATTTCCGGAGTCGACGCGCCAGAAAATTCATTAGGAAAATCTTTCGACTGCGCGCGAAACAAAAAATTCAGTCGCTTAGAAAATTTGTCATTTTACTGAGTGATTCTATTTTGTGTCGTTATAATAATAGAAAATTTATTAACTGCTAAGTTTTAATTATAAACATTTTTTTATCATGTCATTTTTTGTTACCATTTTATGATATCTTACAAACAGTTTTTTTGGTTCTTATTGCTTGTTTGAATTATTTGATAAATAAAACAATAATAAGCAAAAACTGATGTAAGAGTAAATAACATCATTAGTTTTTGTAACACCGCTTGAATTGGTACTGTTATCACGTTTCCTAAAGCTTGTTACTCTTTGCCCGTCATTTATAACGAATAGCTGACGATGCGGGAATGTTAAAATGCACACATTTGTTTCCATATATATGGGTTGTATGTATATGTGTATGCACGTCAGGAGTCGCTGAAATACCTTTCACCGGATATGCTGCGCGTCAGTTGCAAAATCGATATTTTAGGGTTGATGCCTAAACACGGTTAAAGGACGCTTTGCACTTCGACGCTTTACCGCAGGAATAGTTCAAAATGTTCCAAATTTACGATTTCCGCTGCCTGTGGAATCGGTTGGTTCGAAGTTCGAGCTACGGCGACAATAAATCAGCATTGTAACACTTTGAATGCCTGATGTCAGCTCGTGTGAAAGTATTGTAGAACGACTTTCGCGAAGAACATTGTATGCATCAATCAAAGTGCTCTTGTCAATATTCGTCTTTTTTTGATAATAAAAGTGTCCCATGAAAAGTTGCTGAAACTAATTAGCTGTCGTTTTTAAACGCACATAGGGAGCAAGACAAATAAAATATTTTCTAGCAGAGGACATTTTGCAGTTTTATTTATATATAAACTAAAAACAATCGGAGATATTTTTATTGTTAAATAAACGTTTATAAAAAAATGCCAAATTTTGTTTATTTTAATGGTTTATATTTTCGAAATGTGCACCGTCAGAATTATAACAAAAAAATTAAATCACTTTTGTAAACTATAAAAAACTTTATGCAACAAAAGTTACAGTTACAGTTATAATTTTCAAAATTGACTTAATTTTTATTATAATTCTGACGGTGCGCGCGTCAAAAATATACACCATTAAAATTAGCGATATTTAAAATTTTTTAATAAACGTTTATTTAATAATAAAAATATTGTCTTTAGTTTATACGCAAATAAAACTGCAAAATGTCCTTTGTCAGGAGATATTTTATTTTTCTTGCTCCCTATGTGCGTTTAAAATGACAGTTAATTGATTTCAACAACTTCCCATAGGACATCCTACAATCAAATGAGAGGAATAGAAATAAAACCTCATTGAGTGTAGGATTTCGAACGTATTTTCACGAGTTTTATACTTCCTCTTTAGCTTTCAAACGATTATTCTATATTTAATTAAAGTGACATATTTATTTCTGAAATTACATTCTATTTCTTTGAGAGAGCTTATCGGCTTTCAAGTTACTACGAATTTGTGCAAGCGGAATAATTGGGAAACTCAATTAATGTTACTTTATGAGTACAAGAGGAACATAATGTTGTAGCAACCCGAGTAGAAATCTGTCATGGAATACCAGATGTCTGAATAGTATCTATTCAGAAAGTGTCGTGGCATTCCCTAATAAGTAATGTTAGCCGGGCTCTAAGGAGGACTCTAAGCAGTTTTCCTTTGTTCGAGATAGGGTTTTCCCTAAATGTATCAAGACTGGAAGTCTAGTCAGTGGTTGGTCGGAAAATGATCCGAAATGCCTTGACTAAAAATACTGATGGGAAACTGACAGGGCACTAGGCCCCTTTCAGTGTTTTCAGTCAAGGCATTTCGGGCCATTTTCCGACCAACCACTGACTAGATTTCCAGTCTTGATACACTTAGGGAAAACCCTATCTCGAACTAAATGACGCTAAGTGAATAAGATTATGCATATTGCGTAGCTAATTCATACATTCATTACATTTTACACAATTACATATATTTTGTACGTATTATATTTTATACAATTATATTTTATGCATATTTTATAACATTAATTATATTTTATAGAACATTGATTATATATATATTTTTTTAATTTTCACAATTATTTTATACAATTTTTTATAAATGAAGAAGTGGCATAACGTATGATTTTTTTCCCCCGTTACGCTGCTAACAAGGACATCCAAACGTACCATTTTTGATTTAATTTTATGTAATCCACACGTTATTTTTTTGGATCTTTCTTCATTATCTACAATTTCCCATTGTTTTAATTTTTTAGAAGAAAAAGGATAAGCATACAAGGAACTTTTGATCTTCATCAATCTTCCCACAATTATAATATCATTTATTTCTTTCATTGATGGAATGTACATATCTGTAATTTTAACTACTTTATCATTATGAAGCAATATTGTATTGTTAGGTTCTTTAGTAGAGAGGACAACATTTTTCCATTTTAACTTTTTTACTAAAACATCCCCAGATGACAAGATTCGTCCAAATTTTTCGATAGTAATAGTTGGTGGTGGATTTTTTTTAACCGAATCAATCGACCACAATTCACTGTACCTATGACACAGTTGTGCTAATGGATGTTTACCACTGCGAATTTTTTGTTTGATTTTTTTAATAGCATTTTCAAACGGAAATGCAGTGATCTCACTTAATAAGCAACTTAAATTTTTTGCATCGTCAGCCAAGTGAATGAGATTGTGCATATTCAAAATTTGTGAAGCTGATCCATAAAAATTACGAGCAGTTAATACAAAAATTCGCAAGTATGTTTTAGCTTTCGCATTATATTTTAAAGCCAATTCTTTACTGCAAAGAATTCTGCACGCAGCATAAAATAAAAGAAAATGCCGGTATAATAATTTAGGCAGAATACCTTTTAAAATAACAGGGCCACTATATAATAGAAAAAATCGAAATTCTGTTGCCTTCCATTTCAAAATATCCACTAGCGATCTTGTAGTTCGTTGAAATTCCACTGGTATTTGAGATTGAAGGGCAAGCAATCGCCGAGAAATTTCGAGTCTACCTTGCACGCCTAATTTTACGTTGGAATTACTTTGAATCCAATAATCTAATAATAATTTTTTCATTACACCCAAGCAACAAAGATGCATGAAATCTAGCACAAAATGAAAAATCATATCAATTGTTGGTATAGTAATTAAAGGTGTTTTACAAATGTGATGTTCCGGATTTTCTTCGAGTCGAAATGATAAATCTGTTCTTTCTGCACAGTCAATTTCCGGATAAATCATTGTCTTATTTGAACATTTTGTTTCATGAAGAGCAACTCGTTTTCCACGAACAACGCATCGTTCGCAAGCATAATATCCTCCATGTCCTTTTATGCCCTTAATAAACGAACGAGCTGGCCTGTCACAGACAAAACACATGACGTTGATTTTAAAAATTTGATTTTCTAAAACTATGTTATTCGTTTGTAATTCATTAATCTCTTCGATAAATTTTTGTAAATATAACTTCAAATCATTTGGTTTTTTATCACCTGCATAGATTGCTACAGGGAATGGCTCATATAAATCTGGCTCAAATTGAACTTTGCACATGATTGGCCATAACTGAAGAGCGCTTGATTTATATGGCGATGTTCCATCGATACCAAATATAAGATTTAACGTATTATTTGCATGAAGTTTTACATTAATACATTTACGAAGTCCTTCGGCTATACTAAAATAAACAAATTCTGCTGTAGTTTGGCCACGACTTAATGGGAATTGTTCTATGTTAAATCGGACAGAGTTTGTTCTCAGAAAAGTTTTAGCTGATATAGGCAGAGTAGGAAGCAAACGATTTCTTAATATTTTTAATAAAGCATCCAAAACGATATGCGGGATGTTATTTTGAATGGCCCATGCTCGTAATTCCATTATTTCCTTTACTTCTACGTCATCTTCGATTTCATCGTCACTTGTAGTTTCGTCGTTTATTTCGTCTTCTTTTTCCGATTCTAAATAAAATTCTTGTTCATCATGAACTTCTATTTCGACATTATTTTTTTCAATCATTTCGTCTTCTTCACGTTGTTGCTCTATTTCCATTTCGTCTTCATTACTTATGTCTGCGTCATCTTGTTGTTCTATTTCCATTTCTATTCTGTTTTCTTCTTCATCTTCTACTTCTTCTTGACAATCCGTATTTTGAATATTATCCTCTGTGAAAGATTAAAATAATAAAAAAAAGTATTAAAATGCTCTTTATTGACATTTATGGAGAGATTTAACATTTTTTCCACAATAAAAGATCGTATTTTTTTAATAATTTTTAATCACAGTTTTATCGAGATCCCTTTATATATATAACACTATAAATAATAAATATATTAACATCATTACTTACTTTCTTGAATTTTATATAAAGCACGTTTGCGTCTCATTCGCATTTTTGCCGTATACTTTATTCTATCCATTTTTATGATAGACTATGAAACAAAAAAGTAAAAAGTAATAAGTAGTAGATAGTACGTAGAAGTAAAAAAAAATAAATAACACGAACACAATTATAATATAATTAAACCTTGATGTTAATTTACTATTTTCTAGATTTGCAATGCAAAAGTTTCAGTCCTTTATAAACGACAAAAAATAATAATTTCAGATTACGTTCACGGATGTTAAATACAGTTTCACGCTGCACTTGAAGTTGATCGTATCTCTTAATACACTCTGAATATGTATAAATATTTAGCGCCTTTAACATCCGTGAATGTAACCTAAAATTATTATTTTTTTTTATAAAGTGAATCAGTGAAAATGTTACTATAATGGAAACAATAAAATAGGATTTCACTAAGATTCACTGAGTATTTCACCAATATTCAGTAGAAACACTTATTTTTTGTTTTTTATCGTAAAACTTACTGTGATTATGGTCAATGAAAATAAAATTTCGCTATAAAATCAGTACTTTATTTATTGGTAATGCTGATTTTGTATTTACTGCGATACCATATTGTATAAACGCCTCTATGTAGAGGGACAAATTAGGCAGAATGGTTATTGACTTTGATAGATGTTTTTAGAAAAGTTTAAATAAAGAGGATTGAAGATCACAGATTGAAGACGGCGCAATCGTTCGTTAGCTTTCGAAGTAAGTAGTGTACTGAGAACTAAATATTCCGGGTGCTGATCGAAGCGAGCGTGTTTTACCGAAGTGTGTCTAATACAAGGCGTGTGTCTAATACGAGGTAAGTAGTTTTAATATCAAACGATTATTTTTTTTCCTCTTGTACTACATAACATCCAGCAATTATTATAGTCATAATCGATTACCAATTTTACAACAGAAGACGATTAATAATCGATTGCAATTATTTTCTATTTTTTTTTGTATGCTGGTAATTGACTATGATAACGAAAGCATGTTAACCTTAAAATCAATTGACATATAAAATACATGTTTTATCTCATGTGTAAAAGTTTTCGTGAAGGTAAAAGAAATTTTGACTGAAAATAATGGCAACTCGAAAACATCACAGCCAACATCATCCATACGCTACACCCTCTAAACGTTCTAAAGTAAGTTGTGAAATTCTAATATAAACAATATTTAATATTCATTTCATTAAGTTTTGACTTAAATGTGTTATTAAAGCTGATGGATACTGAACGCCATTATCAAATTATCGAGTTCCACGAAGAAAATTGTCTCCAAAAAATTGTGGATGTTGTACCAACTAGTTGGATTACATACGACATAAAATCATGTAGGCTCGTTTCACCATTTCCGGAGAACTTGAAAATGAAAAAAGATCGTGATTTCTTACACCATCTTGTGCGAACAAAATCCAATCCTCTGCAGAGTTGGAGAAAATGGCCAATTATTATACGAGGCGATTCAAGTAAAAAACATTACACATTAACTAACAAAAAATTTTATAATTTATTTTTTTCAACATTTTAACAATAAAAAATTATTGATAATTATAATAATTAAAAAAAATAATACGCGTACAACAATTTAGGTAATAAGTGTTGCAAAATTATATTTTCAACATATGTTGCATAATAGGAAACATAATTAAAAAAAAATTAATAAAAAGTAAAAATAACTAAAATAATAAGTAAAATAATTTGCTATTATATTTTCAGATAACTACACTGATGCATTAGACAAAATTAAAAAATTAAAAACTAAAAAATACGCTTATACAACAGATTGCGAGAAACATGCTGAAGAAAAAGCATTAAAAACATTTAATGCAATAAAGAAAAAAAATTTTAAAGACAACGAAAAATTGGGAAAAAAACTATTGTCCCAAGTTCCCCAGCTGGACGATGAAGAGGACGATTTAGAGTTGAATGAAACTAACAGTTAGTTATAAGAAAAAAAATATTCGTCCACAAATTTTATGTTCTATAAATGTCCATTATTTTTGCAGGTTTAAAAGATTCAAGTAAAGATAGCAGCGAAAGCGATTCCGAAAATTTCCAAAGAACTACTACTTTTCCTGAGGCAGTAATAGAAAACAAAAAATCATCTACAAAATCAAAAGAAGATAATCTGTCATCATTATCAAAAAATGATGATATTTCTGACAATGAATTGTATATTGCTGAATCACCGAGTTGTAATTATAATGCAATTATTCTATTATTTTGCTACAATATTAATTTTTTTATATTAATTTTAGTTATACTATTTTTATTTATAGTCCATCAATCAAAAACCCAAAAACCCACTGATAACTTATCTGCTCCAGATACTTCAAAAAAAATTTTGAATGGTACGTATAAAATGAAATATACTTGTAATTATTCTCTTGTAATCACTTTATTTAAATAATATTTATTTTTAAGGCATTAACGATATAATATCAATGCAAAGAAAATTAACTCTGCAAATCACATCGATGGCAAATGAAATAAGAGACGTAAAAGAGATATTATGCGTTAGAAATATCAATCAAGATGATGATTGTATAATAACCTTTACTGATTTCATGGAGAAATACGAGTTAAACATGCCTTTTAGTGCTTTAGAAGACTTTCAAGAATTTGATAATCGTCTCAAAATTGAAAAAAATTTTCAGTTGGAATTCGTGAGCATTAATATCATAAAAATTAAAGAAACTATTAGATAACTATTTTTTATTAACACAAATTTAGTCTTTGAGTGAAAATGTATTTTATTCATATTTCAGAAGCGATCCATCTATGTAACAATAGATAGGGATAATAGTGTGTCAAAAATGTTGACAAGTATTTTGAGAAAACTTGTCAAAAGAGTAGTTATGTGCCAGTATACGTGCCTTAAGCAACAGGGCACTAAACTAATATTTAAAGATACAGTGACTTGCCGTTGTATCATCGGTAATATAATTAATTTGTTCCGATTCTGACAAAAAATCTTTCTAAATTATTAATTGTAGACGACTGTGCTTAATAATTATTGTTATTAAATGCAATGTATTATTTCAGATATTGTATTTAAAACATATAACAAGGATCAAGAAAATCCAGTAGTGACAGAAAAATCTTTCTTTACTTGTCTAGGTAACGTAATCTCTAATGCGAAGGATTGGGAAGGCCAACGTACTGCAAGAAAGCAGAGTAAAGAATAAAAGAAAATGTTATTTTTATTTATTGTGTTAAAAATTAATTTTGAATTTATAAGTTTAATTTTAAGAATAAAAGATTTTATAAGTGTTACATTTAAGAAAACTTAAAAAATGAAATAAAACTCTAAATAAAATAAATATTTTAATATTTAAAAAAGTTGAAGTTGTTTTGTATTTACTGTACCAAAATTTAAAGAAATGTTTCTATATATCCAAAAACCGATTTAAAAAAAACTGCCCAGAGCCAGTCCAGAACTGACCAGAACTGATTAGTAAAACTGCCCAGTTTTCGAAGAGGCCAGTCGTAACTTTTATGGCTGGAACCACGCCTGCTTTCCTTATCAGTGCCTGTCCAGACATCAGGAAAAACTATCAAAAATCCTACCAGTTCCTAATCATGATTTCTACTCGGGAAGAGCTTGTAACGTAATATCGATGTTTGGTAAGAGTGATATTAACGTGGTAACAGTATCGGCATGCATAATGTTACATCAGAGATCTATCTATGTCGGTGTAAGATATCTTTCGATTTAATCAATCGTTATAACAATAATTTTATTCAAATTAGGAATTGAGTTTCTACTCACTGAAAAATGTAAAGGATACAATTCTCAAAAACTATTTCAATTAAGTATATTTAATTTTTCCAAAATTATTCATCGATCGCTCGTGTAAAATTGATATGTGATACTTCATATGCTGATGACGGATAGCAAGTGTATAAAATTTAATTAATTTCGAGCAAAGATTATGTCTTTATATATATAAATTTAATCTTCCATTTTCCATGATTGCAGAAAGATGCGTATTCTACTATACATTATTTTGCCAGACAAATACTTATAAATCTATTGCACGATTCTGCGGCACGATTTGATCGACATTTTTAAATTTGCACAATGCAGTTCCTCGAATAATCACACGCATGCATATTCCGATGCTACGGCGATATCGCGAACGAGAACGAACAATTTATATGACGTATGCATGTGGACATATGTGAAAAAGGATCGAAACGGGTGGATAGATCGTCGTGCACGATAGAAAAGACACTGCGACAATTTCGCGGCGATTCATATCGGACTGACATTTTCCGAACACGGCGTCGTTTCTTGCCGTAATGCCGCTCGCTGTATACAGAACGCCTTGAATTAGTTTATCCATATGGATCGCGATTGTCAGGCCGTATTGACGTGGGTCTCATAGATCACCGGGATTGCTTTCCCATTGTATTCTTCGTGCAGACCGCGCGAATTCTCCCCATTTTGCATCTCAATACTCCAGCCGTTCCGTTTTCAGTCATTCGGTCGACCCAGCGCACACCCAACCCCCGCGCCACCCATTATTGAATTACCCTACATCTGATGAACGGGCATCTCCCCTTGCGATACCTGTGCTTATGGCGCTATAACAGCTTATACCTTGCCGGTTTACGACTTGGCGCCATTCACACGGACTCTCACCACACCGGTTTCTCAAGATCGCATCGTATTATATTGCTGTGAAACATAAGAAGGTGGCGTATCTCATTATGATTTGCAGGGATGTTATGCGCTGCTTAATGTTGACTATTAACAATTTCAGTAGGAAATGAAACATTTACAGCGCGGTGTTGTTACAACGACTATAGAGCGACGTGGAGTGAAATCTTTGATGGAGAGAAATTTAATTAAGTTTGCGTCTTAGTTATCCTGTGGAGATAACTTTTAATTTACTCACGACACACAAAATTCAGTGTTAAAAAGAATAACATTCAAATGTTATTTCAATTTTTTTATCAAACAAAAATTATTGTTAAATTTATAAGGTCATAAAAGGCCTACAGCTACCGACGCTATTTACAAACAGTGGCTTTTGATTTAGGCGACACCGAAGCCGCCGATTCTACCGACGCGATGCGCGAGCGTTAGAGGCAGAGAGATCATCGGCTCATCCTTTCTTTTATTATTCTTTAGAAATAACACAATGCGAACGCGGCCAATCGAGCTCGATGAGCGATCAGGCAGACTCCGGAGCCGGCTTCCGTACGAGGCAGTTCTGTTTTTCGTGGCCGGCCGTCAATGTTAATCCACGCAAACATGCAAACGAATTATTAAAACATTTACGTACATTAAGCACGCCCACAATTTATTACGGAAACCCCTATGAAATTCAGAAGTGGGATTACCGGTGCCAAGTTTGGCGATTATGACCGCGCGATTGTGACTGTGCGTTTATGTTACGAATTTATGTTATGCTTATGTTACGGGCCTTTACGTTTTTATAAAACCTTACGAACGTGACTGTATTTGAAACAGTAGACACTCGATTACGAACTTACAGTAGTGAATAAATTTCCAATCAGTTAAGAAAAAGACAACGTGTCAAAATGAGCACGCTTACGGCATTAGAGCTGAAAGAGAAATTAGGAAAGAAATCTGCCAACTTCCGGAACGAAGAATGAGCTGCTAAAACGATTATTAGAAGCGGGTGTTCCACTAGAAGAGCTTCGTGCGACAGGACACCCCGCAAACGAGATGCATGATTTGTAATCTGACGAATCTCAACAGGGGACGGCGAGCATTCAATCCGTGTCTGTCCGTGAGATTGAACTTTTGCGAAAGGAGAGAGACTTAGCCATGCGCGAGGTTGAATTACTAAGAAGAGAGGTAGATCTCTTACGAATGACGCCCAGAGCAGAAGAGAGCACGCCTGTTCGAGCAAGTACGAAAAAATGGCAAGAGCTCAAAGATTTGGTAGGCGAATACGACGGAAGTAACTATGATTTTGACCGATGGGAGAAACAGACAAAAAAACTACTTTCCACGTATGAACTAGACGAGCATAAGGCGAAAGCGCTGGTATGCAGCAAGTTGACTGGAAAAGCGCAGAAATGGTATCACTCGAGGGCTGACTGCGTTGAATTAAGTTGCGACGATCTGTTGGACGAGCTGAAGAAAATGTATGGACAACGACTAGATCCGCTGACTCTACGACGCGAATTCGAAGCAAGAGTATGGAAGGCAGGCGAAACCTTCACAGACTATCTACACGACAAAGTGACGCTTGCAAATAGAGTGCCGATCGCAGAAGCCGAAATGATTAGCTACATTATCGAGGGTATTCCGAGTCAAGAATTGCGCACGCAAGCAAAAGTGCAATGTTATCAGTCAATAGACGCGATGCTAACCGCGTTCGCAGGCGTTCCGTCGCCTAAAGAAGCGCACCATAAGCAGTTTCCACAACGCCGAGGAGAGGTAACGGGAAATTACAAATCGCCAGGAAAAGAACAACGAAGGTCAAAAGAAGCGGTCTCGCAGAAATGCTACAACTGCAACGAGGAGGGACACTATGCAGCAGAGTGCAAGAAAGCGAGGAGAGAACGAGGATCCTGCTACAAGTGCGGAAAGTTAGGTCACCGTGCTAATCAGTGCAGCCCTCCGAAGGAAGACATCAACTGCGTGATACAGGGACAACGAGAGGACGATGATTTCCGGCGATTGGTGGAACTACAAATAAACGATAAGGACGGTAACTTTAAAATGGATTTTAACGCGTTAATCGATTCAGGGAGCCCTATCTGCTTCGTTAAAGAATGTTATATTCCGCGGAAATATGTTGTTGTTGATTCGGGACGCGACCGATTCTTTGGTGTTAACGGCAGCGGATTGAAAGTATTGGGCCTTGTAAAAGCAACACTCGTATTTAATCGCGAGAAATATTTTATTGTATTACGTGTCGTCCCGGACGAAACAATGCAAAACCCGATGATCTTGGGACGCGATTTTATGAAGCTGGCAAGGTTATCATTGAGCAATAAAGAAATTATCGATATTATGAATATTGAGATGGATAATAATAACTCTCACGTGTCTCCGCAAGATATGCGTATAAACGAGAACCTTTCGACTGAGGTGAAGACGCGAGCACGTAATATGTTCGAGAAATGTTATGTTAACGTACAGAGACCACCAAATCCCGCGGTAGAAAACACGATGAAACTTATGCTTACAAACGATAAACCGTTTTCATGCGCGCCGCGACGACTTTCCTACGATGAAAAAACTAAGTTACAACACATTTTAGATGACCTAATCGTCAAGGGTATCATCAGAGAGAGTGCATCCGAATATGCATCGCCAATCGTCCTAATAAAAAAGAAAAACGGAGAGGTACAAATGTGCATAGATTTTCGAGCCTTAAATAAGATAACAACTCGTGATAACTTCCCGTTCCCCCTAATCGAAGATCAACTGGATTTACTAGAAGGGAAAAAATATTTTACGACATTAGATCTAAAAGATGGATTTTTCCATATTAAAATGCACGAAGATTCCGTAAAATATACTTCGTTTGTCACGCCTTTAGGACAGTATGAATACGTGAGGATGCCGTTCGGATTAAAAGGTGCTCCTCTCAAATTCCAACGTTATGTAACGCAAATATTTAAAGATCTAATTAATGTAGGAGAAATATCTGTATATTTGGACGACTTCCTCATCGCGACGGAAACAATCGAACACCATTTTCAAGTATTAGAAGAAGTTCTTAAATTACTTGTCGCGAATCGTTTAGAATTACGTTTAGATGTCGCTTTTTCCAAACAAAGCTAGATTATTTAGGTTATACGATAACTAAGGGAAGCATACGACCGACAAATCAAGGCATCGAAGCAGTAAAGAAATTTCCCGTTCCACGAAATACTAGAGACGTACAGAGTTTCCTAGGTTTATGTTCCTATTTTAGAAAGTTTGTAGAGAATTTTTCAATTATAGCAAAATCTCTGTACGACCTGACAAGAAAAGACGCGAATTTTCAGTTTGGGGAGATAGAGAAACGAGCATTCGAAATGCTTAAAGACCGATTGATTGATACACCTATATTAAGCCTATATTCTCCACGAGATGAGACAGAGCTCCACTGTGACGCGAGCTCAGTTGGTTTTGGAGCGATTCTATTACAAAAAAAGGCAGATCGGAAACTGCACCCAATATTTTATTTCTTTAAAAGAACAACCGAGGCAGAATCGAAGTACCATAGCTTCGAGTTGGAAACATTGGCAATAATTTATGCACTCCGCCGATTTCGGACGTATCTACTCGGACTAAAAATCAAAATTATCACCGATTGTCAAGCCTTAAGTCTAACGCTAAATAAAAAAGAGACTAACCCTCGTATTGCGCGGTGGGTTTTAGAATTGCAAAATTATGACTACACTCTCGAACACAGATCCGGTTCTCGCATGTTACACGTTGACGCACTAAGTCGACAAATTTTCGTAATCGAAGATAACTCCTTTGACAAAAATCTCGCATTATGTCAAAGCGATGATCCCGTAATTACCAAAATTCGGAAGGAATTAGATCTCTCTGAAAGTAAATTATTTGAAATGAGAAACAGATTAGTGTATAAGAAACGTCAAGGGCAAATTTTATTTTATGTTCCTAACGCATTAGAGACTAGCGTTATCCATAAGTATCATAATGAAATGAGTCACGTGGGTACCGAGAAAACAATTCGAAATATACTAGGCAGCTATTGGTTCCCTGAAATAAAAGCAAAAGTCAAAAAACATCTCAAGAGTTGTCTAAAGTGTATCGCGTTTGCACCAAATTCCGGAAAACCCGAAGGCACGTTACATAATATACCCAAAAGTAATATACTGTTCGCCACGATACACGTCGATCACTTAGCCCCTGCATCTAGATCGGGCTCCATTAAAAACCGGTATATTTTCCTTATTATTGACGCGTTCACAAAATATGTAAAATTATATGCTACTAAAAGCACTAACACGACAGAAGTCATAAAATGCCTCCGTTCTTATTTCGAGCATTACAGTCGACCGTTACGTATTATTTCGGATCGTGGCAGTTGCTTCACGTCGCGTGAATTTGAAGAATTCTTAAATACTCAAAACATACAACACGTTAAGATCGCCACCGCTTCACCTCAGGCGAATGGCCAAGTTGAGAGGCTTAACCGTACGATTTTGCCGATGATGGCTAAGTTAGCGGATGAACGAAATACATCCTGGTGTAATACGCTCAAAGATGTGGAATTTGCTTGTAACAACACCGTGTCTAAGGCCACAAACGAATGCCCGAGCATGCGGCTTTTTGGAGTATATCAGCGTGTTAATATAATCGACGAGTTACGAGATGCGTTAGAGATAAATGGACAAATTGAAACACCCCGTGATTTACCGTATTTGCGCGAAAAGGCTAGTCAACAAATCCAAAAGACTCAAAACGCAAATAAGCAAGTTTATGATCGCAAACATAAGGTCACAACAAAATACCAGATAGGTGACAAAATAATGATAAGAAATTTCGATAATTCACCAGGTGTTTCTCAAAAATTAATACCTAAATTTAAAGGTCCATATCAAATCGATCGCGTGCTCCGAAACGATCGATATGTAATCAAAGATGTCGAAGGATTTCAATTAAACTCCCTATCGTGGGACATGGGAAGCGTCAAACATGCGACCTTGGACACCGGGTTAATATAAACTTAGATTAAGATACTATTCTTTCCGTATTATTTATGCGTTGTATAACCGTTGATATAAGATAAGTTTAAGCCATATATGTATTTTATTATCAAGTTTGAGTTGGATTCACCTGCGCATTATGTCAGGTGACAAGTTTTATCTTTTTCTTTTTCGCCGCCCCCCATGTGCGATTAATCGGGGCGATTAATGGTTAGGCTGGCCGAATTATAAGGTCATCAAAGGCCTACAGCTACCGACGCTATTTACAAACAGTGGCTTTTGATTTAGGCGACACCGAAGCCGCCGATTCTACCGACGCGATGCGCGAGCGTTAGAGGCAGAGAGATCATCGGCTCATCCTTTCTTTTATTATTCTTTAGAAATAACACAATGCGAACGCGGCCAATCGAGCTCGATGAGCGATCAGGCAGTCTTCGGAGCCGGCTTCCGTACGAGGCAGTTCTGTTTTTCGTGGCCGGCCGTCAATGTTAATCCACGCAAACATGCAAACGAATTATTAAAACATTTACGTACATTAAGCACGCCCACAATTTATTACGGAACCAATTTATTACGGAAACCCCTACAAATTCACAAAACAACACGTAACCGAAAGAAAGCATGCAGCATATATCATAACAGTATCGAATTAATATCGCAAAATAAATGAAATATCGCATGTCAAAATGATAACAGATGCACGTGAATTTTCAGTTCAAAAAAATATCAGCAATACCCGGTTGCAAAGGTAGTAGAGTAAAATTTCTTCGCTTTTTCCAGCGGCTGTAGATGCGTGACGAGCACTCTCGCGTCGCTATTCGCGTGAAACTGTCCGCCGTTCACTAACAGCCGCGCCATTTGAATAATTACGAGCCATAAAGGCGCAGTATTTGTCACTTCGTGCGCTAAATTGCAACGGCAATCGTTGTCGTCCGACGAGAGAGAGAGTCGAATTTCGCAGCGAGCGAAAAAATCACCGACGAATACCGCGACGGTCTTCTCTGTCTCTTCCCATCCCTCTCACTCACACCCCTTCCCTCTCTGTCTCTCTTTTTTAACTTTGATTAACGGTGCGCGAGTATGATCGCGGGCGCGCTGTTTCCAAATGACAAGAAATGAATTTACATCGCGCGGCAATCCATTTTCGACAGGTCGCTTGAAAACGTATGGCCTGTGAGTATTTCCAACATACGACGTAATATCGAGAAGCAGCGACCGATTGATTTTTCGTTGCATATACACAAAAACACACACACACACACACACACACGTACAAAGACACACGCGAATCTTTTAGGCGAGTCAGCGCTCCCTACGCTCCAACAGAAATGTTTTAATGGAAAATTTATCGCTCATAGAAATCTGGTAATAATTCATAATCTTTCCGCACACACGCCCGGGATATATTTCTTTGTATAATTGAATACATTACACCTCGCCAGATGTAACCCCATTCCAGTGGACGCAATTTACGACACTGTGATACATTCCTGCTCAGAAGTAAATGAACCTTCGAAATGACGAACAATCATCTCGCGACGTGGATATATATGTATATAACGTCTGAAGATTGCTGCTGGCGTGACACCGACAGACATATAGCTTCGCGGATAGTTACAGCTATCGTCATAACTTTGGAAACTGCCGCGCGGATATTCGTCGATTTACGAGTGATGAACGCATCATCGATCCCGACACAGCACCATCGACTGGAACGGTTAAAGTGGCATCATATAAGCCCGGCGTCGAGGCGCAATTCACTTTCCGCCGATTTATCCGAAAAGTTGTTGATGTCGAAGATATCGCGGGGAATAAATGCGCGACGGGTATCCACGACAATTGATTTCTTTTCCGTCGCTGCCCGTCAATCCCCGCGTGACCGCGCGTCAAGCGTTACACGATCCATAATCCGCACCGCTGCTCGGTCGGAAACGAGCCGTAGGAGAGCGTCGTAAATTCCGGGAGCGCTCTAAATTAAGCCACGTCTCACCGGCTAAAGAGAGGTATACGAGGTTGTAAAACGGCGAAAAACCGGCGCACCGGGCGCTGATTTTATTGTCAGTCCACTCTCTTACGCGTTACTCTTTCTCCGTCCGCGTCCCTGCAAGTGGTAATAATATTCCCGTGTTTTACATGGAGTAAGAGTTACGAGCTGTAACTCTGTATTATGCAAATATCTCACGCTTGCCGTCTAAAAGTGCGAAAGTATAAATCGTGCAAGTATTTGTCTGAAGACGTCTTCGAAAATTCGATGGAAGGATGAACCGAATCCATCGTTCTTCAATTTACGATATCTCTGCGTAATTTAACGAAAGTTCTTTTATGTCAATTTCGCAAATATCTGGAATGCTAAGTTGCAGATCGGTTCAATTTATCATCCAGCTTTTATCAAGTATCATGTGCAGAGATTCCATAGTATTTCTGGATATTGGAAACTCCGCGAATCTCTCCTTTTCGATCTGTAGCAAACTATATAGAGCGTAACTTGTGAAAACTAGAAATCTGCATTATATCTTTCATCTACAAGCATGAAAAAAAATTATATAATAGATTTGAAATCTTTTTTACAAAGAAAGGTAGGCTATAAAAATTAGTGACAACGTTAAATTATCATCGTTCAATTCATAATTTTTCGTTAACTTTTAATTCCGACGAAAGTTCTTCCCTCTTTTTTACAGCAGTACATAAAAATCTAAAATATGAAATTCCCATAAATTAATTTAATTAATTTAATTCATTTCGCAATCTATTTCGACCTTTTCTCTAAATTAAGTCGGCTCCAAATTGACAAAAAAAGCAATCATTAAAATTAAGACCGTAAATTGTGGGACGTCCCGTATATATATATATGTATACGAAAATTCAATACTATCTCTGGATATTGAAGCTCCGTGATTTTCTCTGCAGCACGACAAAATACTGCTCTCGTTCTCTCTTCATATCGCACGGGCCTCTATCCAATCGCGGCTGCCTCTCGTTCCCGTTGATTCATCCAATGGGAAAGGAAATAGACAGCCGGTCCAGCTGATACAGTTCCGCACTGGGTACATAATAGTCTAGTTAGTAGGTGCAGTCGGCACCAGATTCGATTAGCCTCGTTACAGTTGCGCGAGCTACGTGGCAGCTTTAAACGACAAAGCGATACGTTTGAGCCGCGCGCTGCATTACGTTCTTCTTGTTTGTATGAGGGTTGTGTAGCGTGGAAAATAGTAAACAAGTTTACGAAATAACTGCGATGTTACGCAGTTTGCTCTCAGCGTATTACTATTATTGCATTATGCTTTTTCAAATGTCACTGGAACACTGTAAATGAACTTTATTATCATAACTTTAATGCAATTCATCGCGTGAATGTGGGATATTTTACTCTTTTTTTTCAATTTTAATTGTAACGTTGAACCACTTTTAAAATTAACTATAGGACTTCTTTAAAAGGATAAATAAATTATATTGCAATTTTCCTAATTGCACATCATATATCGAGAATCCAATTAGAGAATATTTCGTATTTTATTTATTCAGATTAAATTAATTTAGTAATTCAGATCGAATTGATATTTGGCAAGAAAAATATCTGCTGATTCGAAATGCGGCTGATCGAAACGCAGCTTTCGAATGTCGATAAAGGTTCCGCGATGGCAATTTCACGGAATGTGATAAATTATTACGCCAACACACGCGGCCGGCAATACGTCATGCTGCCAGGTAGTTTAACGTCTCGTATTGGACGTAATATATTTTTCTCTCTATCGATGTGTGTCACCCATCTGTATCGCCTGTCGTTAACTGCTATACAGACATCGTTTTCCATTCGGCGAACTTTTATGAATCGCTCGCAGCCCGCTGATCGTTACAACTCGCTCGCATGTAAAAGTCGGAGTTACGACCTGACGTGAGCGTTCGGGGAAAAACGGCGCTTCGAAACGAAGAAGACGTTCATAGATCGCGCAAAAACTTTCGACACGTTTACTTGGCTTCCATCCTTTTCTCGCGCCAATTTGTATCCTTCGAATGGGTGATGGCGAGCCATTCGTTTCTGATTGTATACAGACTAGCAGCGAGCTTA
The DNA here is from genome assembly GCF_040581485.1 of Linepithema humile. Lineage (NCBI taxonomy): Eukaryota > Metazoa > Arthropoda > Insecta > Hymenoptera > Formicidae > Linepithema > Linepithema humile. Next base: position 39,341,266 of record NC_090128.1, read on the forward strand.
GAATTATCGTCTGAATGTTGCTTGCTTTTCCAGAACAAGTCTGTTTCGCTCAGACTCCGTTCGCCGCGCGGAGCTTTAATTTTCTCGACTTATCGACAGCCGAATGATGTGTCTGTAAAGAGTAAAACTATCGCACTGAATACAAACATGATTATTTATCAGCGAGTCGCATTTCTCTTCTACTTTCTCCAAAGCACTGTTTATGAAAATTCATCCTTATCTCTCTTTTGGATTATGTAAAAATAAGTCTGTAGATTTTGCGGGACAAGAACCACCTCGATCATCCTGACGTTGATTATACACGGATCCAAGGTCGCGTAACTGTTTTCCGACAGCATATTGAACGCACGAAGGAAAGGATGGTTAAGGCTGCTTGATCTGGATTGATGGATGCGGCGGTTACGGCTCATTATTGGTTCCATTATATCCGCTTTCTCAAGCCGCGTCCGACCATTGTTGGACAAGCTGTTCGATCGACCTGTCCTTTTATTGTATAACGAAACTAATCATCCGTTACGATATACCTCTATCGCTCATCAGAGCCGTATACGTACATGCTAGCTTATATAATATACAATCGAGCCAATGTCACGAGGCCCTCGGTCAAATGTTAATGATAGCAGGCCCCAACAGTATCAACTAGCATCTAAGTGGTCACCTGAGCATTGTCCGCATCGGACGGGAAATTGTGTCCCTCAATATAATAATTCACACGAAATGCAAAATATTTATACTACTTCGAAAAATTCCACATACATATGGAGATCCATATTCATCTTGAGATCCCTCTTTATTTTTACAACAATTCTATAGATATTTTGTCTCAGACACTTTAACCCATTAATTGGAGAAGACGAGTCAATTCGTCTTTAATCAGTTTTAATTGCGCGCGATAGAAGCCGTTTTCAGTCCACAAATTATTCGGTTAGCAGTTTAAACTTTATAATTTCTCTTACTTTACATATTTTTGAAGATATTTGCTTAATACAAAAAAGAAGAATATAGAATTAGTTCATTGTAGGTAGTTGTCAAGTTTCTTCAAAAGTTTCGGTGGGATACATTTTAGAACACGTTTAAACTCTCTTTGTCGGCTTAATTCGAGAAGAGGGGCATCGAAGCGCGAAAAGTTGCCCTAATACGACGAAGTAGTCCTTCGAGGCATACGGTTATGCTGATAATAGCGTGGTAGGCGAGGAGGTAGGTCAGCAAAGAAGCGATAAAACTTCCTTGAGAGGTTTCTCCCCTCTTTTGCCTTTCTGTCACACAACAATGCCGTTCCAGCCTCCTTTATGGACGGTTACGCTCCTCGCCACGGGTAGTAAATGACTTCGTCTGCCGGCCGAGCTGCGTCTTAGGATGGCCGGCAATTCGTTCGGAAAAGTTGATGTCGAAGTATTGTATAAAGAATCGACAGCCGATATTTAAGTATAGCCATAGTTCAAGATAAGAAAGTGCAGTTTCCGATCGCGCCTTAATATTTAAATACGGAATTAATATACAATAGAATATATTGATTAATCGCAATAAGTTTATCTTTAACACGTAAGCTCAAGCTCAAGCAAAGAGTATTATATTAATTCTTTCACTGCGGAACAATAGTATGCGATTTATCGCAGATCTCCGCATCAGCGTCTCGAATTTAATATATTCGATAATCTGTCAAATAAAGCGTTTTGTTTCGCTATGACGTTTGTATCGGCCTAATTAAATTCAATACATGTATTATGTTAATTAAATAAAATCGTATTTATGAATTTCCTTAAAACGGTGTAAATGTAAATCAAATTTAGTTATTATATATTAAATTTGATCGATATATGATACACTTGTTGTAAAATGCCTGATACACATATCAATAATAACTTAATGAACGTATATTGTAGCATTTTTAAATCTTTTTGAAGACATTCTGCAAAATTATTATGAATAACAATCGATCATACTTTCCTAAATATGATCCGTTATTTGTAATTTTAGTGCTAAACGCGCACGACTGATATCGCATATTTATGCAGATTGTTTGTTAAATGTTAATTTAGATAATCCATCATCCGGCTTGAATGTGACATTAACTTTAAGCTATGACATCATGCATTATGTATGAGGATATCTAAAATCAATCGCAAATAAAAAATAAGGTACTTAAAAAAGAAATAAAAGAATAAATAAGTTTAGCGCAAAAATTAAGTCTATAATGAGCGGTGCGCGTAAAAATGGTCGCAAATTTACGGCATAAATATCAATAAACAAATAGTCTGTAGTACGTAAAATTACGATTTGATTTTATGGTATGATATTTCATCTCTGCTCCATAACACAGCTTGTGATTTTGCCAAATAACCCGGTTTACGATCAAAGCTGCATTATAACGATCGATTTATAATTCATAGGGACTTGTGAATTTTCCATATCTTTATTTTCTAGAATAACCGGATTCAGAAATTGGATTCATTATGAAGTCTCGTTTTAATTCTTACTCCAAGTAAGATTTATACCCGCTCGTAAAAGAGAGCATTCCTCGAATGTTTGTTTGGTTTTTTTACCAATATGATCTTTTTGCCGGATGTAGGTGTGTCGTAAAATTTATCACTTATATTCGACTACTATTATCCGTCGCGTAATTGTAATTTATCAGACATTTATACTAATTTTTTCTCTAGATAATTCTAAATTACTTGTATCTTTAGATTATTTCTAAATGATGAAGTGTTATAGATCTCGCAGTAGATTGTCAAAAGCGAAATTTATATTTAAAGTGAAATTTTATCTCTTCATAAAATTGTCCTTCCAAGTTTGTTCCCTCGAGATTTTACATGGAACGGCCATTTCTCAAATTATCGGGACGGAAGTTTTTTGAAGAAATTTTTCATCCATTTATAAATTACTCTCATCAATTCTACGCTGTCCTTTAGGTTCATTAATTCTTTTTTATCTATATCTAGTTAGTGTTTAATTTAACAGCATAACATGTTTGGTGTGTTTATTTTTTTATTTACAACAAAGGTAAACTTTATTTCTGCTTTCAAAAGTTTTGCAGCAATAGAAGAGTCTTTTATAGCAAACAAACACATAATAATAAATATCCGCAATATTTTATATTTATAAACTTTTTATAAATATTTTATGAATTTATTTTTATTTGTTGTTTGGTAAACATTTATTCATAAAATATTTCAGATATTTATACCAATTGATTTTAATTAAGCACGTAAACAGCACTGAAAACGCAAAGCGTTAGTCTTCTCGTGCGCGACATCCAGAAACGAGAACGTTTTCGTTACAACTAAAATGTCTTAATTACCGCTGACTTGATTTCTACTTTGCGGGCGTAACGAGCTGCCGCGAAACCGTCACGTTTTATCACGGTCAGAGTGTCCTTTAATGTCGCAACGCGAAACAGCCGCGAGATAATTGACGCGCGAGATGGATTCTGGCGTACGCGCGCGCGCGCATCAGCGTGAGAGGGATCAACGAACCCTGAACCGATGTTCAAAGCATGCATTACAAAGGAGCGCGTAATTTATTGTTCAAGGGGTGGACAAGGCGTACGATGCTTAGGGATGCTTGGACGAACGACGGTGGGAAAGGCTGGTGGCGATGGTGGTCCAGGTTGGGCGGATTGCTGGCGATGGCGGCAGCCATATCCTGTCTCGTTGCCCCGTTTCCGGGCGCCTCGGCCAATCCGGAAGCGAAGCGTCTCTACGATGACCTGCTGTCGAACTACAACCGCCTCATCCGCCCTGTTGGCAACAACAGCGATCGCCTCACTGTCAAAATGGGACTACGCCTCTCCCAGCTCATCGACGTCGTGAGTAGACCCTACTTAACCCATTATCCCGTCGCATGAATAGCGTTTATACTCTATATAGAGGACTGTGCATCCCCGGGACACAGATATGTGGAGCAAGAGTACTTGGTTGTGAAATAGTCCAACGTGTTTCATCGATTGGGTTCAGGCTAGGGGGAACGATATCTGGGCGCGCGATTGTTTTGTTAACGAAGCCCGGCGTAGCGCGAGTATTATACTCCCCCGGTGGTGATGCATTTAGATATGAATTAAAACCGCGCACTTTACACGCGTAACGCACTTGCCCCTCTTTTTCTTTTCATTTTCTTTATCCTATTTCAAATTATATTGTAAAAATATTGAATTATTCAGTTGTCATATAGCGACTTGTTATTATTGAAAATATTTTTCCGCTGACGTGTGCTGTATTGCGTAAAGAGGGCGTGTAACATTTTGAAAGAAAAACTATTATGTCTAAAACAATGTACTATATAGCTCTCTTTGTGTGAAATTGTGAAACGCTCCAAGCTCACTTTCAACCGCTCGGTACATTCCCATCGTGATTTAAATTAGAAATTCTAACTATGTATGCGCTTGTCAATTAAAATTATTCACATCGTTGTAATTAGGCTCATGATATCCATGATAACGTTTATATTAGGTATATTAGAAAGTAAAGTATTTCACAACCATTTAACTCTTTATCAGTATTTAACATTTTTACTTTTTTTTTTATTCTCTCATCCTTTATATATCTCGATTATTATTACGAAGACATTTGATGAAAAACAATTCGCTAAAGTAATTTATCACTGATCGCAAATATTTTAATGAACGATAAGAGGATATTTCGCAGCTAATTGTATCAAAGCTTAATTTATACGATGAAAAATGGTTAATAATAAACATGAATTCAGTCTGCCAAAATTGCTTGCTACCCGAGTCGAAATTTAGCACCTATATTGAACCTTAATCTTTTATTTTGAGGTAGCATAAGAGAGTCAAAGTAGATGTTATGCATTGTATCGTATGTATATAATAGCACCTACTTTGGCGCTACAATATGTCCGAAATTTCCTTTTTTCCTGCTAAAGCTTCAAAGTAGGGTTTAGTTAAAACCCTCCATTGACCCGCTTTAGACCCTGAAAATATATAGATTTCTTTTTGCCAGCACTACTTTTATGATATTATCAAGAAATTCTAATGATTGCAAATGTTCACAATAAAGAAAAATACTAACTATAATTTTGATTAACGATAATTTTTAATAGTATACAATTTAAAAATATCATCAATCAATACCATTTAGTTGAATTTTATTATCTTTTGAAAATTTGTAATTATTAGAAATTTCTTGATAATATCAAAATATAATATCAAAATTCAACTATTGAGTATTGATTTCTGATATTTTTAAAAATTGTATGCTATTAAAAATTATCATTAATTAAAATTATATAATTAGTAATTTTCTTTATTATTGTGAAGATTTTTGCAATCATTAGAATTTCTTGATAATATCATAAAACTAGTGCTGAAAATCCATATACCTTTGTGATTATATTTAAAATATTAAATTAAGATATTAAATATAAAATAATATATTAAAAACATTACATAATATTTATTGAATTAAATATTATTTATTAAGTATATAGTTAAGAATACATATAGTTAAGAATATATTAAGTATAGTTAACACAAGTTCGGACGTTTTTAATCGTATTTTTGCAAAAATAAAAAAAATAATCGATTTGTTACATTTCAAACTTTCATTAAAAATCGTATTTTTAATTACAGAGATGTTAACGTGTAGTTATCTTCTTCTTGAAATACATCTGTCGATACTAAAAAGTTAAATTTAGTTCTATAAATAATAATTTTATATTTAATAATTTTATATATTATATATTATATATATTATATTTGTAAATTGTTTTCTTGACTTTTACCTGTTCCAAAAATATTCACCGAGCGTCTTGTCATGTTTTCTTGATCTCCATAAAATGGATTGTTTATTTCTCTGTTGTTTGGTGACATTAGATTATCTAGACAGTAAATTAATAACAATAATATTAAAATAAAAAGAAGTAAGAACAATAAAATGGGGAAAAACTATTTCAATAAAATAAAATATTTACCTATACGGTCAGTTTGTGATTCGTAATGATTTCTACTAGTACATGGACGTTGGTCTTGTATAGTTGTTTTGTATGGTGATTCATTTATTTTCTTTTTTCTTTTTACTTGTTGAGTTTTGTTTTTTAGATGCAATTCTGTAGATTTTTGATATTTTCTTTTATTTGACGCCATTTTATTAATATAATCAATAAGCATTTTTGTCGAAACAGGTTTTGATGATTTTTGATTTACCCATTCTACAAAAAAAAAACAATAAAATATATTAATATAACATTCAATTTTTAGCAAAAATTTTTCAGATTTTTAAAAATCATTTCTTAATCATTTTTTAAAATCATGCATACCATGTAATCCTTTAAATAGTTTGTAATCTATTCCTGGTCGAGAGCCTCTTTTCCCAGTTGCCGAATAGTTTACAATACTTGCACCATAAACATCTAAAAGTGTCTCTCGAACCAATATTTTCCAATCATTCCGAGTTAGCGCTTCAAGCTCAATCATTGATGCTCGCGTTTTTGATAAATAAAAACCACAATTTGGTGCGATTTCGACCTATAAAAGTTATTATAATGTTTAATTATAAAGTAAAATATTTGATTCGTTGCATTTCCAACTTTTATTAATATTAATACCTTTCCGTTTCCTTCTTCAAAATAGTGATATGATATCTAAAAAAGATTCAACGTAAAAAAATTTTTTAAAATTAATTTTTTTATTAAATGTTAACTATTTTAGATGTACTCGTTAAAATTCAAATAAAAATGAAAAACTATACGAGCAATATGCATAATGTGGTTGTATTTTGATTATTGCTTTATCAAGTGATACAATATTATCAAACGTTTCAGTCTTAATTTGGACCTTTTTCTGTATAAGTATTTCTGTCTGAAGATAAATTTGAATATATCTATTTAAAAAATTTATCAGTGCAACTTATGACTAAATATCTGATAACTTTTTTGACTCATTCAAATTTTGCGTTTTATAATTCCAATTTTTGTTAATTAAACAGACACTGAAAAAGGTCTGTTTGAGAAGGTCGAATTGAGACCAAAACGTCTGATAATATTATATCATTTAACAAAGCAACAATCAAAATGCAATTACATATTACTTGTATATTGCCTGTATAACTTTTCATTTTTATTTAAATGTTAACTATTATAATGCATGTACGTTACCGGAAATGTTTTTTCAGAATTTATATTCATTTTTAATCGATTTTCGTGCGATGCAATCATTGCTTTCAATAATTGTTGTTGAAAGTAAATATCTCTGTGTGTTACTGTAACCAAAAAATAATTTTAATTATATATAATATTATGACATCACGTAATATTTAACAGTATATAAGACTCTTCCATAAGCTCAACACATTCTAATAATAATCAATTCTATTTAAAAAATTTTTTAGTGTAAAGTGTAAAATAGCAATGATGATTTTCTCTTACATAATTTTTTGTATCAAATTTATTGTATTTGAATCGCAAACAAATGTGATAAATGTTACTCAAACAGTTGCATTATTTTTGCATTATATGATAAAGTTGTTATTAAGATAAATTTTAAACACTTACCTATTCCTAATTTAATTTGAGAAAAAATTTCAGAACCAACATTATTGTTCTCATCATCCGAAGTATTAGAACTGAAAACAGAATTGTTTTCATTATTTAACTCATCTCCTTCGAGACTTTTTTCTTCATCAGAAGTTTCTGTTGTTGTGCATAATTTTTTCACATTTTGTTTAATAAGTTCTGGCTCAGAATTAGCAGATGTTGATGGAAAAGAATTTGGAAGTGTAGAATGCTTAGAGATTGGTGAGATGATTTTATTTTGTGTTTTATTTGGTGATAGACTTTTAGATTGACTGTAATTTGATGTCAAATTTGGTGAAAACTGAAAACTTGTTTTTCGTAAAATAGTAGTTGAAGGAAATAAATTTGTGGATGTTGTAGTAACTGGTACTGATGTAGAATATTGTTCTCTTGAACATGAATTCATACTTGAGTAACATTGCAATGGTTGACATGAACGTTTTGGATTATCATTATTATTGCATTGAGATAGATCAAATTTAGTGGTACATGAAGACAATGATGGTAAAACATGATTCACATCATGATATGAAACTGATGGTGTAATCAATTTTTCCAAACATTTGGGCTCAGTATTTTCAATGTTGAATATAGGATCACTCTTTCGAATGTTTTCTTCAACTCTTTTTTTAACGGATTTTTTTATATTTTTTGTCACAGTCTGATTTTTGGAAATGGTTTTTTGTTTGTTTAATACTTCTGCGGAGAAAATTTGTTTTGATGAATCATGAATATCTCCACAACTTGTTATTATTTGTCGGTGAAGTTCATTTTCATCGCCTAAAAAAAATAAATTGATGAGATAGAATATATTCATTTTATTATATATATAATATTGGTTATATACATAATATTAGTTTTTTTATTTTTTTATATATTTATAATTATATATTTTATACATTTACATTTATTTTTACATTTTTATATTTATCTATATTTTTATTTTTATATATTTAAATTGTATATTTAAAAATCAAATTTTTTTGTACATACATATTATTAGTTAAGATTAAAATTAAAAATTTTGTATTTTTTATAAAAGCAAACTGTTTATTATATATACAAGTTCATTAAGTAATATAAAATAATCGATTTTCTTTCCAAAAATGTTGAATTTTTTTACTATTTTAATTTATTTTATTATGTTAACATTTTAATATATTTTATTATTTTATTATGTTGTTTTAGCTAATAACAACTGGCAAATATATATAACAAAAAATGTATGTTAAACATTAGTAATTTAACAATTTAAAAAAAAGATTATAAAAATGAATTTTTTGCCGGCAAGATTATTTTTTACTAACGTGGCCGGGGGGCAATCTGTGCCTTCTTATTCCCAGGCTATATTATTTATTGCTCTAAGCTTTAAAAAAATCTGAAAAATTTTTGAGATATTGAAATGTCTCATTTAATGTACAAGTAATATGTATAAGTGAAATGTTTAAGTCGTTTTTTAATAAAAGAAAAAAATAAAAGAAATTAAACAATGACGATGAAAATTTCGCCTGGATTTTCAAAGATTGCAGTGCGGGAGGTTAAATAGCAAGAACACAATTACATAACCAAAAAAGTTTAATTAAACAAAATAATAAATACTTACTGTTTATAGCAATCACTTTGGCTTCTTCCTTTGTTTCTGCTTTTGTCTTAAAATCTTTCCAAACAAGTGTGGCGATTGCATTGACTTGTCGAAATTTTTTTGGAATAATTGATAAAGACACGACATCTGTTTGGCCACTGGAAAGCCACCAGATAAGCGCAAACTGTTTCTTTGGACGTGGCATTGCACTTTATTAACAAAACAGTGAATTATGTATTGATAAACACACTACAAACACTTAGTATTACGAGACTTGCACAGCAATTGCTAAAGCTCACCGGTTCACCGTGATTGCGTCACTTTAGGCTAGGGCATGTTTCTATACGCGCGCGCATTTGCACAGTTCGCGTATAAATAAAACGTTCATATAAATCAACTCTTATTAAACCACTATAAATATGAATAACTAACCAAAAATTTCGGTCACATTTTCGCGCAGGATCTATCAAAAATGTTCAATGGCAAAACTGCCAGAAAAGAATGGGTCGAAAAAGGCGGCAAATGAGAATATCTACAACGCCGCGTTCGGGGAATCTTCTTCTTCCACGCGCACAAAGTCTGTTGCGGGGGCACGCCGCGCAGTCTCCTAACCTAACGTGGCACACATTTCACTGTATATCTTATAAAGAGACACGGTCGGTCTTGCGCTACGCGTGAATTTGGCGCGAGACACTACCGTGTCTCTTGATATATTTTGTGCTTATTTAGTGCAAAAACAGACTGGCACTATTGTTGTATTATTAAAAAATACATATTTAAACAATATGTCGTATAAATCGCTGCAAGAAGTGGGTATAAGACAACAACGTAATCGACTCAACAAAATTTTTTATAACATTAACGATGAAAATGTGGATAATCTAAATTGGTAAGTTATTTTTTTAATTTAGTTATTATTATAAAGTTTGCAATAAAAAATTATGGTTGAATAAAATATGCTTTTATATTCTCATTGAGACATGCAAATATTATGTAACTAAAGTAATATACGGAAAAAATTTTTTTATTGTGTAGCCAGTAAGAAAAATTTGTTGAATCTATTGAAGTTTTGTTAACATTAAAACAAAACGTTTTGTAAACACAATAAGAATTTTAATAGCTTAGTAAAGTATTTTTATTATTTTATTTTTGATTTCATGTAATAATTAATTTTTTGCTATTGTATTATTTGATCATGTACATTGTAATAAATTTTTATGACTTAAAAAATTTAATTTCTTATAGCAATCAATTGTGTGATCAAAATCTAAACAACGCAACTTTAGAAAGCAGCAACGAGAGTAGCGATAATGATTACGCAGATTATTTAGAAAATGAAGAAGAGCGCAATCGAATAGAACAAGAAAATTTTTATATAAGTGAAGAAAGTGACGAAGAATATAGTGATTCAAGTAATGAAGAACAAGATGACGAAGAACAGATACTCTATAATAACGATATCGGAAATGATGATCAACCGTTATATCGTGGTGCCGGAATAACTGTTAGAGGAAGCATGTTAATAATTTTAACTCTTCTTTTACACCATAATCTGACAATGACATGCATAGAAGATATTATTTTGGCTCTACAATTGCATTGCTTACAGGAAAATTTAAAAAAAAAATAGTTTGTATAAATTTCGAAAATATTTTCATCTTAGTGAAACTAATATTATTAAAAATTATTACTGTAACTTTTGTACTCGAGAATTAAGAACATTGTATGATGAGTGTCCATCATGCCCGAGAAAAAAAAAATTCTTATTTTGCTCAATTACCTATTGTGAATCAGCTGAAAGAAATGTACATGAGGAATGGTTTTTATGAAAAACTTCAATGGCGATTTCAAAAACCAATACCTTCTCCCGATGTTATCACAGATATTTATGATGGACAATTATATCAAGCATGGATTAATAATGGTTTCTTGTCTAATCCTCACAATATTTCTTTTAGTTGGTATACTGATGGTATACCAGTGTTTAAGTCATCAAAAATTAGTTTATGGCCTGTATACTTAACAATTAATGAATTATCATTTAACGAACGTAAAAAAAGAGAAAATACTCTACTTTTAGGTTACTGGTTTGACGATAAAAAACCACACATGAATTCTTTTATTTACAAGTTTCGACCAGAATTAGAAGAAATTGCTAATGGAATCGAAATTAATCTTCCTAACAACAACAACATTATTGTTAGAGGAGTAACTCTAATGGGAATATGTGATCTTCCCGCAAAAAGCGAATGTTTAAATTTTATTCAATTCAACGGCGATTTTGGTTGTCCATCATGTTTATGTAAAGGTCAAAGAGTTCCAATCTCAAAAGGTTTCCTTCATGTATATCCATATGAAAATCAAATAGAATTACGAACCTCAGAACAAACTATTGAATATGCGAATTTAGCGACGCCAGATCACCCAATTATGGGAGTAAAAGGCTATAGTGCTTTTTCAAAAATTATGCCAGATTTCATTAAAGGTATAGGTATAGATCGTATGCACTGTGCTGATGGTGGTACCATTAAAAAAATTTTAACATTAGTATCTGATGCTAAGTATAAGAATTGTGTTTTTTCATTGCACGCTGTTATTAATGAAGTAAATAGTCGATTAATAGCTATCAAACCACCAAAATTTATTCATCGTATGCCACGTTCAGTTGCAGATTTGATTCATTGGAAAGCGTTAGAGCTAAAGATGTTTTGTTTCTATTATTCTATACCTATCTTTGAAGGAATCATGCGTTTAGATTATTTTGAACATTTTTTAAGATTGATAGTAGCATTAGCTATTTTAAGTTCAGACTCGATTACTAACCATATGATAGAAATAGCACGAGACTTATTACATAGATTCGTAAGAGAATTTCAATTTTTATATGGTATTGAATTTTGTTCTATTAACTTACATCAACTATTGCATTTACCAGATTGTGTAAAGAATCTTGGACCGTTGTGGGCCAACACATGCTATGAATATGAGAGCTTAAATGGAAAGCTGTTAAAATTAATACATGGAACAAGCCACATTGATAGCCAAATAGCACAATCACAATATCAATATATAAAAATGGTACGTTTTATAGAGTCACTACCTCATGGTAATATTCGAGATTTTTGTTTGCGAAAAAAAAGACAAGTAAAAATAATAGAACAAATACACGAACATTGTTATAGCGTAGGTGTTTATAAAATTGTGGAAGAAGTACCAGATTATATTTTTAATGCAATTCAACGTACTGGCTTAGTAATTAATAACATTTCAATATGGCAATATTTTAGACTTTTAAAAGAAAATTATCTATATATATCTGAAATGTATAAAGACAATTTACAAACGCACTCTTCTGTTGCACAGTATCTGGATAATAATCAAATAAAGTTTGCATCCATATACTGTTTTATCAAGCTGTTAAATTGTAATTGTATGCGAGCTGTATGTGAATGCGATAGTCAACATTATGTAATTATTCGAGAATTTGTTAGCGATGAAGTATTTGTTGCGCAAGGTGATCATTTTATATATACAAGTGAGTCATTTTTACACAAATGTCACGCAACAAATATCGTGAAAGCTATTTCAGTTGAAGCACTGATAACAACTTGTATTTATGTAAAATTAAAAGAGCAAGCATTTGTTGCTTTGCCTATTAATAAAAAAGAACTTGAATAAAAAAATATTGCATTTATTTCTTTTTATATTAATAATTAGAGCATGTAATGAAAATCTTTAATTTATTATTATTTATATGCATTTTATTAATTTTTTCGACTCTTAGAGAAAAGTGGTTTTAGAGAGATAAGATTTTCTTCAAAAACTAACAATATTATATACTAGATAAAAGTTCAAGGTTTAATGGAGGAGTTCTCGCAGTAATACAATCTATTTTGTGAGGCTCTATAGGTTTAAAGTAGTATTTGACCGTCAAATTATAGGAGATCAAGTTTTAAAAGAGGAGTTCTAGGTTCTAATTCCGTAAAAATAGGTTCATATAGGCTGTATGAGCATTAAAAGAGACGCTAAATTTCGACTCGGGTAATGATACACAATAAATTTTCGGATAATGGGGATTTGTTGCGCGAAATAAATTTTCATCACTTCGAGATTGTCGTCAAAAACAACGTCTCGTGATCGAATATCAATCTCGTCGTTCTCATTTCATATGCGGAGTCACGCACTTATCTGGAAAGACATTCGTTTGTAACGTGTCTGTGTGGAATATGGATTATGTAGTAGATGACCGATAACGGGCGTCCCGCGTACTTGCGGTGATAAGTTGAATTCCGAGAGTTCCTCTGCCGGAAACGGAACTAATTTACAAGCGAAGGGATCCATGGCACTCGAGCTATTAATTGCCATAATCTGATCGTCAGTAATCAATCGTGTCTCGACGAGGAATGCTCGAAACTAAACATACGCGCGCACACACATGTACAAGGAAAGGGGCGAGGGGGAGGGGGAGGGGGTGGAGAACGTACTTCCCAGCCGATCGATGTGTTAGAATTACGTTGATTGTCTCCCTACCTCGCATTGTCTCTGCCGGTTATTACATCCGAGTTACATACCAACGACTCGATCCGAATTTCGGCAGTAATTGCCTCGATCGCGGATCTCTATCGATTAATACGCGTGCTTCTGTCTAAACCATAATTAATTTGTTATCGGTTGGGCGCCTACTGTCCCGCATTATCGAAGCAGGATTCATGCTACAACTTTGATATCATTATGACACAAAGAATGCACTTGGTACTTGCGTGGATGCGCAATAAGTGCTTAGTGTCAAGAAAACTTCCGAATCTAGCGCCATCGTCTTTGCCAATCTTTTTGAACCACTTTGTTGCGCTCGAATTGGCTTCTTAAGAAATGGATACGACGTTAATGTCTTGTTTTATATTATTAATATTTTTTTCAGACGTCAAGTGCCATTCGCGGTGATTGTAATCTGTTGTTTAAAATAAAAACGTTTGACATTTGTGGAAAAGATATTTTTGAAAAAATACGATAACTGTCAAATGATCATTTATTCTTGATAAGATACATATATCGTTACCGTTTTCGCGTTTCACACTGTTGTTTCATCAGAAATCGTAATAGAACTTTACATATTTTATAATATTTTAATGCCTTTCGGTGATTTTAAACGTTTTTTTACCGTCTGTAATCTTCTTTTCGTTTGACGCGGATTTAATAATGCAAATGGGAAATCGTTTATTGGGTGTATAATGGACGGTCTAACTACATTGTTTATGATTCACTCAAAACCACCGCGCACGGCTGCCGCGCTCGTAACTTTTCACTGACTGGGAAAATCCCGTACCGGGACGTAAATAGTAATTATTGTGGTGGTACGTGCAACGAACTCGTTCGTTTATAGAATTTATGAAACAATTACGTCGACCGGTCGGATTGCTGGCGAAGATAGCGTGAGGAATAACGAACGCGGGCTTTAGAAATCGCTGAAGCGATCGCGGTATTCGAAAGCGCAACGCTCGAAATTCGATCGATAATCAACCTCGGATGCAAGCCTCACGTATCCCATCTCAAGTGGTGATACTTGTCATGCAACAGCCAACGCCCATTTTTCATGTCGATGGCTCGACAAAAGCTGAGTTCGATCAATAGGCTAACTGGCCTATTGTTTCTTTCCATAAGTACCAGTTTATCGTGAATGGGAAAAACAGGAGAAGGATGAGGGTGGGAACCGGGAGTTTTCGTTCAATTGTTAAAGTCACACTTCGATACTCGAAAGGTGACTTGTGATAAAAGTGTGTGTACATGTATTTTTTTTTGGTAGCTTGATACTGTGAAAATTTTTCGTGATTGGAATCAATAGTTTCAAGGGATTAGTTTTTATTTAAGACTGCAATTATCAAAACATTTTATCAGTGTAAAATTTTACACATTTTTGTTGAACAAAGATTGAGCTAAAGAAAGGGAATTAGAAAGATGCGATAAAGCGCGACAGTCTATAAAAATATGATTTTGAGCGTCGCGTTATGAGTGCGGACTAAATCTGCACGGATGACAGTATGAATATGTTGATGCTCAAAGCAGTGAGATCGGTCGCAGCGGAATGATATCCCAGCGGGCTCATAAGAGGACTGATTCCCTGCGCCGGAGTGTTCGACCATTATTTACACGGCCTCCTTTTCAAGGGAATCACCTCCTTGGAATTGTAGTTGTTCTCCACGGAGCATCTCCTGCCACGTCCCGCTAGCTTCGCGTTTCGATTCTACGGGGATTTACGAGCGGCAGCAACGGCAGACAGTGAGATTGACTTTTACTTCCGCGGATGGCTGAAACTCGGGATCACGTGGCCCACCCCTTTTCTTTATTGCAAAAGGATTTTCCTGTTGTGCGGAACGTGAGGAATCGCGCAAACCCGAAAGCTTTTTATTCGGCAAACAGTAAATTACGCTTCGATCGCTCCGCATTATGAGCCCGCAAGCCGCTATTATTAAATCAATAATTCGAATACGGTCAAAACCGGCATACTGGACTCGAAGGTAGAAGAACGAATGTATCTTCCTTCCATACATATAAACATTTTCTATCTACTTTTCTTTCTATTTCTTTTAACACTTTTCTTGACTTCTGCTTCTATTTTTGTCTTGTTCAACAAAATGATAAAAGTTTTAGTACATGTATTTTACAATTATAATATTTTCCAACGATATACAGTTAAATTTCGTGACTACCCGAGTCGAAATTTAGCGTCTCTTTTAATGCTCATACAGCCTATATGAACCTATTTTTACGGAATTAGAACCTAGAACTCCTCTTTTAAAACTTGATCTCCTATAATTTGATGTTGAAATACTACTTTAAACCTATAGAGCCTCACAAAATAGATTGTATTACTGCGAGAACTCCTCCATTAAACCTCGAACTTTTATCTAGTATATATATATATACTAGATAAATCCGACCTATAAAAGTTATTATAATGTTTAATCATAAAGAAAAATATTTAATTCGTTGCATTTCCAACTTTCATTAATATTGATACCTTTCCGTTTCCTTCTTCAAAATAGTGATATGATATCTGAAAAAGATTCAGCGCAAAAAAATTTTTTTAAATTAATTTTTTTATTAAATGTTAACTATTTTAGATGTACTCGTTAAAATTCAAATAAGAATGAAAAACTATACGAGCAATATGCATAATGTGGTTGTATTTTGATTATTGCTTTATTAAGTGATACAATATTATCAAACGTTTCAGTCTTAATTTGGACCTTTTTCTGTATAAATATTTCTGTCTGAACTTGTTTTAACGCATGTTAACTATACTTAATAATATACTCTTAACTATATGTATTACATATACTTAATAAATAATATTTAATTCAATAAATATTATGTAATGTTTTTAATATCTTATTTTATATTTAATATCTTAATTTAATATTTTTAATATAATCACAAAGGTATATGGATTTTCAGCACTAGTTTTATGATATTATCAAGAAATTCTAATGATTGCAAAAATCTTCACAATAATAAAAAAAATTACTAACTATATAATTTTAATTGATGACAATTTTTAATAACATAGAATTTTTAAAAATATTAGAAATTAATACTCAATAGTTAAATTTTGATATTATATTTTGATATTATCAAGAAATTTCTAATAATTACAAATTTTCAAAAGATAATAAAATTCAACTAAATGGTATTGATTGATGATATTTTTAAATTGTATGCTATTAAAAATTATCGTTAATCAAAATTATAGTCAGTATTTTTCTTTATTGTGGACATTTGCAATCATTAGAATTTCTTGATAATATCATAAAAGTAGTGCTGGCAAAAAGGAATCTATATATTTTCAGGGTCTAAAGCGGGTCAACGGAGGGTTTTAACTAAACCCTACTTTGAAGCTTTAGCAGGAAAAAAGGAAATTTCGGACATATTGTAGCGCCAAAGTAGGTGCTATTATATACATACGATACAATGCATAACATCTACTTTGACTCTCTTATGCCTACCTCAAAATAAAAGATTAAGGTTCAATATAGGTGCTAAATTTCGACTCGGGTAGTAACTGCAGTCATTTCAATAAAGCCGAAACCATAAGTGAATTTTTTCATGCAAAATAGTAAAATTCTTCAATCAATTATCACCAATTACGTGTTTAACTGCACCGATTTACCAACTTTAGTCGTCGAGTAGATATTTGAGCAGCATTCACGAGAGACGTATAATAGAAATGGGTACCGATGAATGCATCACAAGTGGATGAGAGCGAGAACGCGAATGACACGAAAGCGAGCTGTGTTTTCAGTCGACAGGGTCGGAGATAAGGGTTCATTTGCGACGGTGTGAACTCGTGCGCCCTTACAGTCCTTACGGCACTTTTCATTTCTTCTAATTAAACGCGAACGCTCGGGATGTTTCGACGAGAAACTGGAGCGCTGGTCTGCAGTTCCGTGCGCGTGCTTCGTCGAGCACGGCGCCAGAACTAACGTACGATTTATGACGGGTGGCGATTATCGATTGCGCGCGCGATCATTATTCCTGTTGGAAGGCGTACTTCGAGGTTCGCCACTTTCCTCGTAAAATATACGTTACCGCTCAGACATCACTTTTGCACTTTCATGCAAAAAAAATTCGAGTTTTGATAGCGTCGATAATTCACGCTTTATCCTAATATATGTAACATAAATGCAAATGTGTAGATAATTTGATAATTTTGAATGACTGTTTTTCTGTAAACTATCTTGTACAAATGCCAATGTAATCTAATTTTATTACAACATATTTACAATTTGGCAATTTTTGCGATTATATAATTATCAGCTTTTAAGCGATAAATTTCACTTAACACATGTCATAACGGAAAATGCAGAAATATAATTCTGTTTTCTATACAATTAACGGAGCAAATCAATCAGCAAGTAAAACATGCGTAAAACAATTTTAGCATTGTTTTGTCTCGCGTATGCGGAATACTGGTATTTATTGTGTAGTATTACGAACAAATAAACATGCCACAAATTTGTTCTTCAATCACGCGAGAGCGCGCGATAATCAATCAAACTTGTTTTCGATCGTTAGGGCAATAGTGAGATAATTGCAAAATATGCTCGGAAATCTTGTTCAGTTCGCGAGAACTGTGTGACGGCGCCGATATTTGTTTTGTAATAAAACAGATTTTTGTTTTCCACCAGTAGAGAAGTTAACTAATAATATCAATTTATAGGATTGGCTCTGCAGATGTAATTGGACCAGCCGCATACCGACTTGTATTTTTAATCAAACACTGTTTGCGACCGCAGCGTCATGTAATTGAGACACGCATATTTTTCGTTATACAGAGTGTCCCGAACTAACCATATCATCCGTTAATAACAGATCCTTAAAGTCATTTGGAGACAAAAATCTGAGCAAAATGTGAGATTTTTATCAAGAGACACGGTAGTGTCTCGCGCCAAGTTCACGCGTAGCGCAAGACCAACCGTGTATCTTTACGCGAGTCTCTAAATTACCTCAAGAATCTGCTATTAACGGATGATTAACACCCGATTTAGTTTGGGACATCCTGTATATTTTCACGCGTTAATAATGTTTCTATATTTGCATAATCATCTAAATCGTGTACAGTATTTTTCAATCGGATATTTTTAATCACCAATCAATTATGGATCGAGAGCGCGATGAGGTATTATATTGACAATTGTAAATAAAATTTAATTTACATGCATTTATTAATTGCGAATATTGTAACAGTAAACAGTTTTTGCCGGCTGATTAAAGGACCGTAATACTCGTTCATCCGAATGCAATTTCGTTCGAAACGAGCGAGAATTTGTCTCATTTGTAACGCGCGCATCGTGCTCGGAATTGTTACCTTTAATGACACGGGCGTTAATTAAAAAGTTCTTTATTTCGATTATAAAGCGGATTATAAAGTGTTTTTTTTCAGAATTTTGAATGGCCGTTAATTATCTCCTTAACTGAATTAGCCGTACAGAAAAAAATGGCTAGTGTGGCGCGCGTCTCTCCTTTCACGCTCGCGTTCTCAACTGTCAATTAAAATGACTCACTTTGCGTAATCAGAGATTACAAATTTGCTTTTCTCGGATTTCTCTTTTCCGCCGCGCGGCGAAATAAATCTCATCGTCTTGAAGAGGAGAGTGTCAGCGGCGGGGTTGGTCCTTAAGGTTGAGTTACATGGATCGCGTTGCCTCGTCGTTACTAACCGCCGCGCGATAACGAAGACACGTTTTTGCTCGTTAAGATCAAGACGCTGTGTGAAGAGAAACTTTTTTTTTATTAATCATTCGATATTTTACGGTCTTGGGGAGGGTTTCACCTTCTCACGGCGAGGCTCGAAAAATGCTGAATCTACATGCTGACGCGAAACGCTGAATCTACTATGTTATTGAACTCTGTATTGATAATGTGACGCTCGCCCATTAATTACGGCGAGTAAATTTAGCTATAACGTGCTATTATAACGAGGATTTTTAGTCGGATAATAAATGATGCTACATTTTATCTTAATAGCTTGAGGGAAGTGCGTTCAAGTATATTTTTCATTGTTTACCTTCTTTACTTAATAGAGAAAGATAGCCGAAAGTTGTATGAAGAAATTAGAGAATGATAAATTATCAACGAGTTATATTCATTTCTTTCCACACTTGAGAAAATGCTTGTTTAAATTCGATCGTATTTTAGCAGTTGAGAGCCTGTACGTAATTCAACTCAATTAACTCAACTTCCAAGATTCCAAGGACATGGAGATAAATAAATCTGAATACTTTTAATCTTAAATCTCACATTATCAATATTATTTTTCATTTCGATTTGCTTTAAATGGATGAGATTTATTTCGATAATCCAAAGACGAGTTCCTCGACGCTCTCAAAGCTATATTGAATAATCTTTTCAGCAGATTGTGTGGCCGTGCTTTGAGCGAGATTGAACCAGTCCATTTACATGCCCAGATAAATCCGCTTTCCAGCGGACCAAATGTTCGAAGTCGATACATTTTCGATTACTGTGTGTCGCCGTGCCTGCCCTGTGTCTGTGAAATTGATGACTTCGGCGGTAGGATCATTGATTCCGGAGAATAATCGTTTTCGTCCTTGTTTCCGGCCACCGCCGGAGTAATTAAGTCTCCTATGGTTTTCGCAGGCCATCGGTTCGGTTTCCAATTGCTGTAACTACCACCGGCGAAACTTGGTTGCCACTGCTTTCAGCGAAAAAAGTACCGTCTCTCACCCCGAGTGAGAGGCGAGTCCCGTTTTCCGCAGTTACCCAGAACAATGAAAATTGGTTAGTCCATTTTCTAGGATGCACCTTTCCTCGACCAATTCATTTAATTGCACGCGAATAACCGTGCTAGCTAATCATTAAACCGCTAGAGTTTCGAGGTGTACGATAAAAAATTCACTAGTTTTTGTCTTGGTGTGTGATAAAAAATTTCGCTAGTTTTTGTCTTGCAAATTTCTCTCTCTCTCTCTCTCTCTCTCTCTCTCTCTCTAATCGAAATTATTACATTTAGTATGACACGCAAATATAATAATGTTTAAAAATATATAAAATATTAAATCTGCGAAATTAATTTTACCATCGGCACAAGAAATTTGCACAATGCTATTTAAAGAAAATTAAGAGAATTACTTGTATTCATAAATTAAGAAGAAACTGAATTTATAATTACATGTATTATTTCTTATAAAGGTATTAAAATGTGTCACAATGATATGTAGTGCTCGAAAAATATTTTGAGATATAAATAAAAAAACGTATCAATAACAATAAAAAATTGTGTTTTCGTTATAAATTGATTCTTGGAAACATTACAGATTTACGTTGTCATAGAAATATATTTAAATAATTACTCCCGTAATTATTATAATAATCTATTTCAGATCTACGACTCAGCATGCGATTGCGTGTGAACGCTCGCCTCAGCAAGTAATCGTTTTCTCCTTCATTACCAACTGCCTCCGGCAATTAAATTTCCCTTAATTTTCACAAGCCACTGATCTTCCCGTAATTCTAATAATTAAGCTCTCTGTTCCTGTGACTTCCATCCAAGCGGACGTTCGATAATGCGTTTCAATAGACGACGCGACTAAACTGACAAGCACCGCCGCCGCCGAATTCGTGCTATTTTCGCCACCCATCTATTTTACCGCCGTAGAGATTCGCGTATAATGATTGACGTTGCATGAAAATACAAGATGTTTGACGGAGTCGCAAATATGAACACTCCGCTATATTTGGATACTTCTTTCACTTTCACGAGTAATCATACGCCGCAATAGTCACCAGAAGACTTATGTCTCTCGCGACGTACAGTCGGGTGAACGTTACGCTGAGTAACAGCATTTAAATGACAGCCTGTGCACGCGCGTATCCGAAATTGATGACGGTATGATTGACGATCACATGATAGCGCCGAGATTTAATACCACTGGTAATTGAGTTCCCTGTAGTGGTACACATTCCGTTGCGTTAATAATACGGGCAGCTCAGCTTTAAACTTCTGGAGATCCGGACTGTTCGTTGAACGCATTTAATCGAAATAGCTCGGAGTTTGGTAGCAGAGCGGGTTCTATAAAGATGATTGGATTGTAAGGGAATCGTATCATTTGAGTGAAGGATTTAAAAAAAAAAGAAGATTGCTTTTATCATTACAAATCTTTCATAACGAGGACTTAATTGCAATTCCGCATTCTTGAATTGAATTAATGCTCATATCGATTAAATATAACGTTCTTTCTTAATTTTTAAGTACATCGTGCCATTATTATAATGATAATATCACGAGAGTTAATAATATCGTGGCCTGCAGTCTCTAAGGCAGATGTGTTAAACCGCTTCCTTGATAGATGAGCTTCTTATATACGCTTGATGTCCTATTTTTTAGTAATGAAATTAGAAACCTTCTCAGGCTTTGCCGCGCGACATCTTACGTCATCCGTTTATATAGCAGGAAATCCACTTTACTTCTCGTCACGTTATACTGCATTAAGATTTGCGCCTCGTTATAGCTGCTGCTCGCAAGAATAGGTAAATCGCGCTGGTCGTTAATAGAGTTTCATTGAAAGTCCAGTTGACGTGCGAAGCAGATTAAAAAAATACTTTGAAAGAAGTCTAATTACGACCAAATCTCTAAACTTTTCATTTAAGACGCGCATTTGCCGCATTTCCACAAGCTTTTTTTTTTTTAATATAGTGAACATTACGACATCAAAATATTTTCCGCGTTAAGCGACAATTAGACGTATTAGTTTCTATTATTTTAATCTTCAGTAATTTTGACTTATCAATTTTGATGTATATATTATTCAGCATCTAGCGCAATAATAATATTTGGAGAACGATGTATATTTGTTCCTATTAACTGTATTATTCGTGCAGTGTAATTTTCCCGAGTGAAGCTGGCGATGGATTATCGGTGCAAGGCAGCGTTAGTATGCGCGGGATCAAACTGTTTATTACAACATCACGACGGCGGTGTGACGAGGTTCGCGTTTAAGGATGAAAGCCAATTTACGTCCCGCAGCGGCGTTAAGCGGCGCGTAAAATCGGTCACGTTGTACGTTCGCGAATGCAAACGACCGCCGGGGCTAACGATCATGCGCTGCGCGCCCGAGCGAGACGGAAAATTGAAAACCACCCCTGTCGGTCACGTAACGTGAGATCGTCCACTCCTATAATTCCGGAGCTCCTCTGCGGCCATACGCCGTCGACGGAATGAGGTTTAAGCACGCCCGCTCGCTTGGAATCGTCCGTACTCGAAGGGCTTGCGGCAGCATGAGTGACGCGCCGATTTGGCACTGAATATCTGCGGTCCGCTAAAAGCCATGAGGAACCTAATTGCTCCGGGTGTCCTGTAACAAGAGGGCGCGCGGGAAGAGGAGGGGAGAGGGGATAAAGGGGATTATCGCGTCCGGCTTAATCCGATAGCTGATTCGTCCGTGCTGCCAATAGCGCGCCGATTCGTCACAGATTGATAGCAAGTCGCCGGATCGCTGTCACTCTGTAATATATCGAAGAGCTGTCATTGATGATCGCCGCGGCGCTTTGCAACTATGCGCTATAGTTTAAACGGGGCTGGAAATCTGTCGTATTCAGAGAGAACCAGAGATTGATATACATATATATTTCGAGTAATACACGTTTACTTTGCGCATTCTCCAAGCCAGCTGTCAGATGAGATTGACATTTTAATAAGTAATGTCGGCGTCAACAGTACTCGGATATTTGTGTTAATAAACTTTTAATGATGTCCAGAGCATTTCCGTAAAGCAAACAGAATGGCAGTTATTTAAGTATGAAAAAAAAAATAACTTGGAAAATGTACGTCATCAACAAAATTTATATTTTCTGCCAATGCAATTTATACGTTACATGATATTTATTTATGTTTGTATAAATTTTATATTATTGAAAAATTTTTGAATAACTATTTACTTATTTATATTCCATGCCCGGTGTGTTAACATGTATCCGCTGCCGTGCGCTGTCGATTTGTGAATGTACAGTATAATCTTGGGTAAGAAAAGCGACACATGCTCCGCGTGGAATATTATTTGCAAATTTTTATTCATCGCACGCACAGCAGCAACACGTGAGGGCGCGTTAAATATAAATAAAGCTCGATATGAGGAGTTGGTTAACCAGCAGCGCCGGAGACTTTCAGTGTTTGCGCGACCTCGACAATCCCGAAGCCCGCCTTCAGCCTTGTAATAATCTCTTCGGATTCACGAGTCGTTCATTCGAGAACCGCGTCAGCTTATACGTGGAATTTCGTCGTTCCGCAGGATTACGGTTTATGGATGCGTAGAAACAACCGGAAATCTAGGCGTAGAAGCAGTCGAACAGTTTGCTTTTGTTTTTGTGTTCGTCGTACGCACACGTTTTGCGCGTCGAAGTAACGCAGAATGCAATTATCGCGATGAAGAATAAAGGAATGTTGTGTCCTCGTTTGCGTTAGAGTTCAAAATAAACATTCGACAATAATATATAAATATGCTGAATGACGTCAAATATCGCGTTCGACATTGGGAAATCTTTCAACATTTTTCGCGCAACGAAAACCACGATGCAGAAATTATAATCGTCCTTTTTCATGCTACCACAAAGATAATAGTTACAGCGATGGATGGAAAAGTTGGAGCGGACGGAGCGACCTATCTCTTTGAAAGGAAAAGTAATAAGATCGCGTTACGATGCATTAGCCTTCGAGCGGATTAATACGCAATTTTCCTTCAGTGCAGAGCTCCATCAGATATAACTTTTCACGTTTGAGGGCGCATCCTTCCAATTTCCCGTTGTTGCTCTCGCCATAGGCGATATAATCCGGGGAAGATACAGTTACGGTATGCATAAGATATATCGCGTAAGCACATCGGTTGCATGACTTAGAACTATATTGCAGGAGAAAAGATACTAAAGGGAAGGAGAATCTATTCGAAGAAGGAACTTGGTTTGCCGCTCTTCGAAATCAGAACATTCTCTGTCGTGCAACGTCTACCTTCTCCCTCTAATAGTCTAAGATATGCGACCGGTTTATTTCACATAAAGCATTCTGTATATTTCCAGAGCGAGAAGGGCGCGCGTAGTCTCGCAGCAGTGCGCAGCTGCGTCAGAGGAGGGAAAACCGGAGAAGCGCATTAAAGATAAGACCGGCGCGGTGCATTTCTCAGCAATGACATTTCAGATCCATCAAGTTATATTTGCGCTGTTCGAATTTTTTTTTAAATAAAAAACGATATTAGAAAGAACGCACGCGTTTCAGGCTCAATTTGACAAGTTTTAAGGAAAATCCAAATTACTAAACAAAAAATTAAATAAAAATTGAATAAATTATCTAAAAATTAAATAATCGTATACGAGTGCCGCCCAACAACATGCGAACTATTTCTTTTGGTAGAGCGACCTCGCGATCTATCCATGTACAGGGAAAAAAATACAAAATTAAATACAAAATTAAATGCAAAATGTGATTCCAACGTTTATCAAACATTAATAGAGATAAACTAAATGCCATAATATAAATTAATAGGAACAAAATAAATATCAAAAGTACAAACACAAGTTATATAATGAAATAACAAACAAAGTGAAAATTGAAATATGAAGCTCTATCAAAAAGCACGTAGCGATCGACCGGTTGGGCATCTCTGAATTATTAATAATTAAAAAAATAATATACGGTATTTTTCATTCGTATAATTAAATCACAGTTTTTATAGAATTTATGTTTTTAAAAATACAATAGTATAAATAATTTATGTTTTTAATTAATTATGTTAATAAACAGATTTTGTACATATTTATTTATGACTCGTACATCTTAATTTTTTAATTATTAATGATCAATTTCAAGCTTCAAAGAAAATGAATTACCTCGGAACGGAGAGAAATGTCGTTGCAGTATAAAATTACAACAAATCCGTGAAGCAAGAAAAAGCAATTTCGCAGAACGCGCGACTGTACGTTATGCCACTTCTGCGTTGCCATTAATATTCTATGGTTAAAGAAGAAAAGAGTCGCTGTTATGCGTTTCTGATAGCCCAACTCTAGCCGCAACTCATCACGGAATCTTCGCACTTTCCTCGCCTACATAACCGTATTCTTTTCTACGTATTAAACTCACAGCTTCTTCCCTCGTCTCTTTCCCACTTCCCCGACGCGACAGCCCCCGTCGTCGTCTTCGTTCGCCGCCCATTTTTCCCTAACTTTTTTCTAACTCCTTTTTCATCTCATAATTCTCATTCTCGTATGGCCGAACAAAGGAGGACGTCCGTTCCCTCGCTCCTTGCAGACGTCGAGACAACGCCGTCTGCCCATTGTCGACTTTCTTTCGCATCGGCTAACTTCCGTTTTCTCCGTGCAATTTCCACCGTTATTCCGTCCGCGCTGCACCGCGCCGAGCAAATCCGCCTGGCGCGGAGCGTAGCGGCGAATACAAGCGTCATGGGAGGAAATTAAAAAGACATTGTGCTCTCTCCGACGAATCCCCCGGCGGTCGCAGGACCGAGAATCCTTATCCGCGAATAATTCGAGGATCGGCGCGCGAGCTATCACTTTTGCCTTCTCCCATTATATCATTTATACACGCTCTGTTCTCTCGTCGCGGCCGCGGTAAACGCGCCGCAATGTGAAAGCGTCTGTTGTTATATAAAAGTATATATGTGTGTGTGTGTGTGTGTATAAGCTGTTTTATTTCCACTGCATTATACATATGCGTATTCGAGTAAAAGTGCAAGCTTAAATACTTTCTTTTTTTTCAAAAAAAACTTGGACAGATTTAGAAATGAAAATATTAAATTTTCGAGGAAATTTAATTTCAAAATTAATTAAATAGAAATGAAAGAAACTTGGATATAGATTTAGAAATTAGAATGTTAAATTTTCGAGAAAATTTAATTTTAATATTAATTAAATAGAAATCGTTAAATTTAATCCGATTCTGTAAGATATAGATCTTTGGTATTTATTTAAAAAGACTTTAACGCAATTCTTTTTAAAATCAAATGTGTTAGTTGATTCTATCTGTATATATTTAAGCATAAATATATTATTATAATATATTATTAAATTATTCTAATTGCCGGCGAACGTATATTTCGTCCACGCGGATCTTTTAGTTGAACTATTGTATGATTTAATAGAGTCACCGAATTTCTTGCAAATGCACAGCATTAATTTGTTCTCCAGTGGCGTACAACGCATAATTTTATCGAAAATCGCGCAATCAGCGGGCCACCAGTGCAAACATCATATTTGTACAAACGCAAAAATTCCGTTTCAGTCCTTGACATTTGCATAACCGAGTTTCCTGGATCGCTACACGTGTCCAAATTATACAGCGGAAGTGAAATCGTTGAGCTGTCTGTGCCAGGATCGCTTTACACGAACAAATTTCTATACCGCAATTCTAATTAGATGCAGTAAATAGAAATTCCTTACATCCATTGTGCTATCTGCATTATTCTGCATAAAACATAAAATATATCGCGTCGTAAAGTAATTAAAAGCAGCAATTTCCAAACCGTGACATTTTACATTTTTAAAATCAATTTCTGAAAGAGGCTTTTGATAATCGTAATTTCGAACATTATTATCTTCACAAATTAGTCTTCTTAAAATAAAAAATAGCGCACGAGCTATTATGTTTTATTTTTTTCGTAAAAAATATTTATCAACAAAATTACTCAGCAAGAAAATCAGCGAGAGTTAAGAATGCATACGCAACGAGAGCAAGCGCTTCCGCATTTTCCGAAAAGATTTCATCACAAACTACAACACGCTTGAACCTGCTGCGGTACCAAATTTCCGGCCGGTCAATTAAATCAGAATGAATTGGTTTAAGTTAGATTAGAATTCGGCTTCATCAAATTTCAGTTGCCGAACTTCGTAGTTTCCCGATAGTCGACAGCAGTTTTCCCAGAGACAGCAAACGAAGGGCGGTCACCGCGTGTTCGGCGGGTAACGCGACACGAAAGAGTGGGGAAAGCAAATGTGCAGACCAAGTCCCCACATGAGTTGGTGTGGGAAGCGTAAACGGCTTAGGGGGGAGGAAAGAGCGAATTAATTTGCTAATAAATTTTAAAAAAGAACCGGAACAGCGGTGCTCTGCCGCGGTCTTTCATCATAATAATTTGATTTAGCCGTTCTCGATTACGCAAAGATCGTTTTGTTTACTCACGGATATTAACAGCCCGCGAATAGGCAGAGAGAGAGAGAGAGAGAGAGAGAGAGAGAGAGAGAGAGAGAGAGAGAGAGAGAGAGAGAGAGAGAGAGAAAGAGAGAGAGAGAAGGGAGCATCGGAAAAACTTGCCAGGACAAGGAGGCGATCATGGTCCGTGCGCTCATTACTCGCTTCGGGGTTAATGACTCGGAGCGATCGACTGGAATCATTTGTTTCAACCTGTCGCGGGGGATGGATGCTCGGTGATATAAATAGTGGCGTGTATTTATGCGTTTACATTTTATTGCGGTGCATTTGCAAAAACGCATCTTCCTTCCTCTTCGCACGAATATTCGCGAATGCACGCGATCTGCATTTAACGTTTTTGTTATCGTTATTACTTTAATGGGAAATACTTCAATGACACGATTGAATTTTCGTCAAACAAAATTCCAGAAATTATTCGATCAAAATACGACAAAAATTTGGCTTTTAATTAGTTTTTTTCGTTGAAGCAATTTCTTACATGTTAATTTATTCTAATGCAAAATGTAAAAACGCTCTGCTCATAACAAATTTTTAGTTTTTATAATGAAAAAAAAGTTTTAGATGGAAAAATTTCAAAAGTACGAGTTTACTTTTAGTCAAAATTGTAAAAATGCAAATGTGCCCTTCTAGCAAGACTAAAACGTCATATGGGGTCGATTAGATTGGTTTTTATCTCTGGCAGAATTTTTGTGCCGAATTTTGCTGCAAAAAAATGTCGCAAAAAATTGCCATCTCTATCGATCACTCACTTTTTTCGACGTTATCGGCGCAGCTGTCGCGTTACTAGCACACGTGATACATGCATAAACATGCCCTTATAA
Source organism: Linepithema humile (assembly GCF_040581485.1). NCBI lineage: Eukaryota > Metazoa > Arthropoda > Insecta > Hymenoptera > Formicidae > Linepithema > Linepithema humile. Next base: position 39,369,914 of record NC_090128.1, read on the forward strand.
TGATTGCATCGTGGGATTTCTCTTAAATAAGTCCTGCCATGCAGTCGGCTGCACATTTGTATATAATTCAGCGTAGCGAATAAGTAAAATCGGTAAATCACCGTTTACCAATCTACAATCACTGTATATATTTTCTTATCACTATACTAATAAAATTATAATAAATTTTATAGTTACACAATAAAACGAACGGCGATATAAATTCTGCTCTTGAATTTTACTGCTCAATATTTTACGGTAATTAAATAAATAATAGTTTTGCATCTAAACGCAACACTTGCCTTTCCAGTTCGAAGAAATAAATAACAGTTTATGTTTCGCTGCGGTTTGTTTGTCTTTTATCACGTAGTTAGTTTCTTTGGAAACAACCGTCCTTAATAATAAACAGCTTGACGAGGGGCTACATATCCCGAGATATGTGGGAAAGCGTTGCGCTTCGCTGCGAATTTACACGGATATTGTAGGAATGAAGCGACCCGAAATTTCATGCTTTGCTACCGTTAAATATTTCGCTTATTCGAAAGGATTTCGCCGTATGCAGCGCGGATTTATAGCATATACCACAGGCTGAAGCGCGTTTTAATACTTGCAAAGCTATTTGGTCATTTCAGATTATTTGAAATCTTGATACGACATGAAGATATAAAATAAGTTATCTTTTCAAGTAAAATATTAGTAAATAACAATTTTCAGATTCTTGTCTTTATAAAAGACGCTAAAGGAATTAACGCTTGATACTATTGATTATTCAAAAAAATAGTATCGTCGAGCGAAATATTTTTTGCATATGCAATATCAATTTTGTCTTCTTCTAGAAATGATAATTTTCTATTTTTGATAAAACTCTCCGAAGAAACTTTGTAAAAGAACAATGGTGGTTTCTGAGGGATCTCCTGTATGATCACAAGAGCACAATAAAGAAAAAAATTAGACACGATGCTATTTTCTCTCGACAAAAGTACAGCAATGCGCGACGTCGTCGATGCTGTCGTCGCGTCGTTGCAATCCGGCATAGGGTCATCGAACTGCATTCGTTGTAACTATTCCGCTTCCACTCGCGGCGCGACTATTGCAGCTCCGCGTCGCTTTTACGAGCGTTCGCGGCGTGGCAATAATAGCAGGCGTGGCGTTGTCAGTTGCATTATAGAGGGGTTGAGTCGTTCCGTGAAGCAACAATCGTAACAGCTGAATACGTCTGATTAGCTGTGGCATCACCCACTTGATACGTGTTATTACTTCAATGTATCAATTCGCGGCGTAAGATGTACGATATATGGCCGTGTGGTGTTGCACGCGAGTATAAAGATAAAATTTATAAAGCATCCCATTTGAATGCTCCTGAAAAGCTCGGATGCTCTTGGAAAAATTGCATATGCGTAATAAAATTTGCGAGCGTACCGTTTATAACCGAAGTTGTGACTCACATTGATTGACTGAAATAGAGGATTCCGTAATTTTATAATCTTACGAAAAGAGTGCTTTCTTTTTTAAGCGATAGAAAAGCATTACATTCAGCGTTACGTACTGAAGTAAAAAATGTTTTTTACTATTTAATTTGGCTGTGATATATTAGAGCAAGAATTAGTGAAGAAATCGTTGAATAATTTAATACTTTTTATTATTTATCAATACGAAAACATATTGACAATAGGTCTATCGTACATATCATATGATAATACATTAAACTTCTTGCAACTTTGATCAAGGCTAGCTACTCAGATCACTTTACATTTCTGATAAAGACGAGAGTGCATTTATACGCAGAAAGCAAGCAGGAAGTTTCGATTTTATTATGCTTTTGCAAAAATACTCTTTTCATCGCACGACTTGTATATTGTATTACATTCTTAATGAAAAAACTAGGATGTCCTGGCAACAATATTAAACTTTAACTTTATTACATTTGTGTGTGAGGAGCACGCTATTCGAATGTGAGTTAACTTGATGTACTTGATCTATAAAGTACACATTATGTATAATGATAAGTTGAATAATTTGCAATACAAAATTTCTAGTGTTACAGTTAAAAGTGCGATAAAGCACATTAACTAGATAAAATTAAATATTCAAAGACAATAATTTTTCAAATTATAAGAGAGAAACAATTTTTGTAAATTTTAATTTCAATTTAATTACTAAAATCATGTTTACTTTTTTTGAATGTATATCGAGATTCTAGATATTTTAACAGTTTGTGACTACGATATAAGCAAGTTATTTTACAGCTTCAAATATTTGAAACAAAAGGGAGATTTAAATTAAATATTAAAATATTATTGACTGAAGAAAAAGTTTTATTAAAAAATATACATGTTAAAGATATATTTAAAATATATAGAAATCCTGATTCAAATTTCGAGTTAATATTAAAAATTTAAGTTCAGTTATCAAAATACTTATTGAAAAAAGTTATAAGAAAAATTTAACAAGCAACATTAAATCGAATTTTAGCTAAAAGTAGCCGGTTTCAAATTTCTCTAAAATGATTCATAGATGAAGTTCATCGAATATACGTGAAAATGAGTATGCTAATAATTTCCCAATTATAACTTGCCTTGTGTAATGTAATATTGAAAAGAATATTCTTTCCTAATTAAATTTTGAGCCGCTGTGAAAATGACTGGAACTCAAACCACCGACCGCGACACTGTGGTCCGCTCGTCATTAAGCTCATTATTGCTCTCGTCGCATCGTTTGATGAATTAGTAATCGATGAGTGGGATACTTCTGTGCCTAGTGGCGGCGCTTGATTACTACCACGAGCGTAATTATCGCTTCATTTTGCCACCTTCCTCTTAATTTCCCTTCATGTCTTTATTAGTCGCGGCCGAACACACATTCTTTTGTGCGTCACTGTAGCGTACGAAATTCACGACACGGTCAGCATTATTCCGCTTGATTTCACGTAGCGAACGCAACCGAAATGTTAAGCATCAGCAGTAATTAAAGCCGAACTATTTGTCTCTAATAAATCTTCTTTTGAGAAGCAAAGTAAAATAGCTTGAAATAATTCTTAAAATAATATTTCAATTTAGCGAACTTTTATGTGTCACACACATTTTTGTTATTTTGCAATGGTACATCGATTTTAAAATTTATTGCAGCAGTAAACCGGCAAACAAAAACGTTAGTACAATTTAATTAAAGAAGTACAATGACTTGTTTCGTAGAAGATATATATATTTACACACACACACACACACACACACACGCGCGCGCGCGCGCGCGCAACACGTAAATTTATATTGAAACTCGGGAAAGAATCCCTTTTTTTTCATCACGATACGCGCGGAATTTTATATATCGGTTCTTCTGTGAGTAGTGATATCAGTTTGATTGAATTCTAGGTGAGTAAAATTTTATCTCGCGAGATTAACGTCCGATCGCGGAAAGAAGACATAATCCAAAAAGTAGCGATACATATACAATTTCAATGTGCTGGCAAAGATTTAGAGATTTGTGCTTTAAATAGACAAATGGATTCTGATTCGACCAATACATTTGCCTGTAAGAAGATTAAAAAAGCCTGCAAATTGAACGCATTGTTGTGTCGATCAAAAGCGTTTTTTTTTCGGACAACATTCTCGCTTTGTATAGATTTAACGATTACACATGAATGCTCACCGATTCTGCAACCGTAAAGATTTTAATTTCGCCGAATCGCTGTTAAAAAGAGTAGAACGCGAAACGCGTTAAAAAACTTGAATTGCGAGCGGAACACTTAAGAATCGTATCAAATTTTATTGCCATTTGTTCAATCTCGACGGATTTTAATTTCTATGTAGACGGAAATTCAACAAAAAGTTAAAAATGCAATCTATCGGTGGGCGTATGAATTAAACTACAACTTCGATTTTACCAATCAAAATAGTTTTACATATAGAGTATATATTTTTATAAATATTTATTTTTAAATTTACAAGTAAGAAGTCAGCATTTTTATACATATTTAAAACACCCTATACATATAAAATATAAAATAGTTTATTTTATCAATAAATTTAGAATAAATAAAAATAGGTATTAAATTACAGAAAGCTGACTTTTTACAATTTAAACTCGATTCGTGCTTCCTAAGTAGAAAAGTAGTAAAGTAAAATTTTGCATTGATATCTCACGCGTGACACATAAATCTATATTTTATTATATTAATTAATCAAATTGCGGTGTGTTTGTTGCGGATATTGGTTTGTCAATTTGAAACGAAACTTTGTCTTTACGCCTTTCCCATTTTGGCTGGCCTTAAAAAAAAAAACCATTGTTCCTTTGATCAAATAGTTCCCCAATATTGTCATGTGGAAAATAATAGAAAACAAGCTTTGCGGCACGAAAGGCATGCCGACCGGAATAACGTTGTTATTAACGAAGCAATAATCCATATCCATATCGATCGTCGAAGTCGATCATCTGTTTGTTCATAGAACGGCTCATCCTCGTTGTTTTTGGTTAAACGTGCGACACCGCGAAACCGATCCGGCGATTTATTTGAAGTACTCGCGGACAGATGGAAACGATATCGGAAATTCCGAATAAAAGTAGGTTCTGATCGGATTGCCGATTGAATAGCGACCACCGACGGAAGTGGTTTTCCGATATTTAAATATCAGTCAGTCAGAATTTGTACGAACTTGGGTGGGACCAGCGTAGCTTCACTTGCGTGCCCGCGTCATTGTTCCCGATAAAAAGGAATGGAGCTCGTGCGCTGAGCATTTCAGATTCCAAAATGTTCACGTCCTTTCACCCATTTTTATTCCCTTGCGCTTATAGTATTTACGCTAACTCGCTCAATTTCGACCGCGCCTAATTTCTTAGATTTAAACTATCTTCTTTTTAAATATAATTCGAATTATTAATTTAACGCAACGTTATATATTAATCGTGTAATTAACATTAACTTTTGCAATGCTGTTATATTATTCATACTCCACGCGATTGATACATGGATATTGATAATGGAAAATTATCGAAATGGACAACGCTGTAATATTTTATAATGCAGTAATGTAAAAATGACGAAAATTGCTCTTTTAATAAATATTTATGTTTTTTATTCTCAAGTAATATGATTCTATGTCGATTATCCTTTTTGAAATTGTTCTAAATTCTTTCTGCAAAGAAGTGAGCGAAGTCTCGCAAAGAGTTAAAAGTGCTTGGTGTGTAAGGCCGCAGGTAAAAGATGCGGGAAAGGGTTCTACGCTCGTCGAAACCTATTGGAACTTCATCTTCGTGCTTAAGAGGCGGGCAACTCAGGATTTATGAGTTTGCAGAACACTTAGGAAACTTAGTCTTGCTAAATGGATTACGGATCCAAGCGCGGAGAGAGGCAGAGGGAGAGGGGGAGAGCGAGAGAGAGAGCACGTAAAGCAGGCTTATCTATAATCTGACAAACTTATATATCTTCTTAGTGTCGATAGGCATGAATGAATTTATAGTTCTCCTTAATCTATTCATATTAAACATTATTAACGTTGGAAATTTTTACCCAGTGCCTCGCCGAGAACATGCCGATACAAAATACATGGCGTATGAATACTGCCTCATTGTTGAAAGTTAAAAGTTCTTATATAATGTCAAAGAAATGTAATTTTTGACAGCTTGCGTTTTGTGTATCATAATATTTTTTTCTTTATAATATTTTCAACAAAATCTTAATTGCGTAAACAATATTTATGTTAATATGTATTAGCAAATGTATTTTCCAAATATTAATACTGACAGCAGGGGAGCGATAGTCAATTTCGCTTTTATCACTGTACGTTGTACACACCTGAGCGCGCAAATTTCAGGCTATCTTATTTGCTAACTTTAAATGCTTCTAATTCAAAAACCATTACACCCTGAGTATTTTGGTATTAAGATTTTTTGCTCAGAATTATCTCAGAAATATACTCCTAAGCGTTGTTACGGTCTTTACGGGACACCCTGTATATTATTATCGGAACACTTTTGACAACACTATATTAATTCCCAAATGTTTAAATTTTGCGCAAATAAATGAAAGAATAAGATATTAAAAAATCATTAACATTGAAACGACATCTTGATCGTGATAATCTCTCTTGTTTTACTGAAAAATGAAATCATTATGCAATATATTTCCTATTCTGTTGCTACTACTTTGCTATTTGCTATTCGCGAAAATTTCACATGTGCAGCGCTTGAGGCGTGTATCGAGTAACTGAGGATATTGCACGCTTGTATTTACAGGAGGATAACTATAGCCACGTATCTGCAAGTTTCGAGAACTTGGAACTCCATCTTAATGCTAAACGGCTTACAACTTGCGCCGGATAGAGAGCATAAAGATAACTACGCCCTCGGAAACTATCCGTTCTAGCAATGACATATATTGTTGGAAATGCAATTTTCGAAAGTGCGTGGCGCGCAAGCGAGTTACGTCACCAACTTTCAAGTAATTATAATTGTGTGAAGAAGTAAGTTTATATGCGTCCATTGTTCCGTGCATATTAAGAAAATTTACCATGCACGCGCACAATATAACATGTTGTCACTATTTATTTAAAAAAAAAATGTTTTTAATATTTTGTCGATAAGTTACATCGTGATGAAGGATAGGTTTCAGTCATTTACTTATTATGCAGTCATTTATATATTATTGAAATCATGTACATGCGTTTTTCGAAGTTTAAAAATATGTCTTTTCTTGTTTTATCGATTGATTGATTTCGTTAGAAGACTTACGAAGATGGAGTTTTGAAACTTGGTCGCAATGTTAAATAGTTTATAAAACCGGCTAAGAAAACCAGCCAGAGTTAAGCGTGCCAACTACCTGCTTAGCGTTCTTTTTAGTTAGTAAAAAACATATCTGCCGTAAAGAAATAAAAAAGCAAAAGCGCCTATTTTGCTTAAGCCGCGCGCCCTCGATGTTTAACTCTTTTAAAAACATTTCTTTATAATCTCCGCGCAACGTCACAGTTTACAGAAGGATTTGTGCTCTACAATATACAAAAAAAAAAAAAAAAAAAAAAAACAAGATAAATAATAAAAAGAGTGACGGAATTAACAAGGATTAATTTGTGACAGTGATGAGTAAAGTCGCACAATATTTAGTCAACGCGAATTAAATAATATATCCCAACATATTTGCTTTGAATATTTTTGAGTGGATACTTTACAAATTCGTGAAATTAATGTGATTATGTTCTTACAGCGTAAAGCGATTGATAAGCAATTAATTTGCCAACAATAATTGTATATTTTGTTTATTAATTAAGCAGATTTGAAGTTTCTCTTTTTGAGAATATAAATATTTAAGCTTTCTCCTTTATTTTTTCGTTTTATGTAATTACATTTGAATTATTTAGAACCACACACACAGAATTGAGCAAATATAACATAAAAATGCGAACTATCGATATGCGTTTACATAAAAAAGCATATCAATATTAATAAAAAATAAATAAATATAAAATAAAAAAAAACAGAATAAAATGTTTGAAACTTGTAAGTTGCCTGCAAATATACATCTGTTTGTGCAAGTATGATATTATGACGTAGCAATAAAAAAAAAAATATATATATATATAATTATATTATATAAATGTATTGATCATGATTGACAAAATAGCACGAAGCTCAATCGTCGCAAACCGTTACGATTTTATAGGGAACTAGAAATGGTCCCACTGGTGACAACTTGCAAATTGCTTTCCTCGAGCGAAACGATACGCGCGCGGATCGTTCTTTTTCATCTTCGGTCGACACCACTTTGACGCCGTTGAATTTTCACAACCACAGCGGTGCTTCTTCCCCAAAGGCTCCGGGATATCTTTCCCGTCTTGCCGCGCCTCGCTTAAGTTTGTCCGCAAGTCAAACTGTCAGGATCGATTGAAACTTTGCCGTGAGCGTCGCCAGACAATTCTCAGGGATGGGAATTGACGGCGCTACGTCGCCGTGATCCCGAATATGACAGGACGTCCCTTTTCGGTGAGTGCTGTAGTCTTGCCCGCACACGCGCGACTGCCTCGGAATATGGAAGCTTTCAAAAAACGAACCAAGTCGAATAAAGTATTTATTTAGACTTTTTCTCCCTTCGCGATTACGAAGAGACTTGCTGAAGTGAGAGAGGATTAGCGGGGAAATTATATTTTCGGTCTACCATATCGCATGAGACCCTTATAAAAAGTTAATAGAATATATAAATAAAATTCTACTTGATATTGAGAAGAAGTGAAACAAGTTCAAACAATTTTATTGAAAAGTTGAAAGAAAATTACGATTTTATAAAGCATTTTCAGATATGTATGTATATGTTAACATTTTTTTATTCATTAAGAGATTATTTCAGTTTTTTAACATTTCATAAAATTTATAATCAGTCACAGAAAAATGGTATAAAAATCTGAAGTAAAATAATCTTGAAAGAAAGTTTTCGTAAGATTATTTTTAAATCTATTATCGGTTTTTGATCACTTTTCTATCATAAGAAAGAGAAGTTTTGTGTAATTTTTCGCCTTAACGATCTGCTCGCGGGTTGGTTACATAATACATTATTCTCGTGTCCCAGAAAATTAACTGAAAGTTTCATGCAACGCGAAGCAAAATTTTGTTCGATGAATCGGGATTAAAAATTATATTGGAACCGATAATAAAGCCGCAGTGACCGAAGCATGTAATTAACAACTTTGCAAAAAAAAATCATAAAAAATTTTCCTGGCTATATAGAACAAAAGTTTCCGGGGCGAAATAAGAAATTAGCCTCCATCGAAATTTACTTGTTAATTTCTTGCAATTACTGCACCGTTTTAAAATTATAAGTTGCAGTAAAATTTTATTACAAATTTTCTATGCATAATTTAAATATAATAAATTGCACATGCTAATTAAATTAATTTCTACAAAAAAAATCTTTAACAACTAGCAAAGAAGAAATAAAACAAGCTTTTTATTTATAGAACTTATGTCTTTCATAATTATTGGTTATATGTTTTTGGTGTTACATTAAATAATAATAATTTAACAGTATGTCAAATTTGAATCAATGTTGCCATCTGAAAAAATTTGTCTAAAAAAGTGACATATGAGAAGCTTTAGTTTTACTGTTGCTGAGTTGCTGATCAGAATTCGTTTGTGGTATCGGAAGCATCGGAATACAGTGGAGTTTGGCAGTGAAGAATAAAAGGGAGATGAGAAAACGGATGTACAGACTACGAGAAAGGCGAGAACATCAAAGGATTTAGTTGATCGGGTCGCCGAACGCAATTAAAACTTTCCTACTTCCACCAGTTAATTTATCTTTGTTACTAGCGTGATGGTGTGGTGCTCTCCCTTTTGTTATGAAGGGCCGCTTATTCGATCTGCTTTTTCGAAGCCCACTCTAGAAGTTCGGTACACAACCGTTATACTCTGCTACTCTGCGCTATTGAATATTTCGTCAGAGATAACTAAACGCGAAAAAGCCGATTTCTCATAGATGTCTTTTTGTTCATACAAAGCTACGTGACATCCAGAATCCGGATAAATGTAAAATATAATGTCACTGAATTCATCTCTCTTCCTTTTTAAATCCAAAAAGGAATGTTTAATATGTATGAAAGGGTTAAAAGTGCGAAGTATATCGTATATTAAGAAACGCCGAAATCCAATCTCAGAATTCAATTCTTTTTGTATTGAGATCAAAAGACGTTTAACTTCGAAGAATCTCTTTCTCTACATTTCATAGAGCGTTTTTTTCATTCATTAGGACACAGCTGGTTGCTTTTGGTAACGGCTGGTCTTTCGACGTCCTGAATATTCGCGAGAGGATGAAGCGAGGTGTTTTGACGTAGAAACGATAAAGGGAGAATCAGCGAAGAACAGAAAGTTCGGACGCGCCAGATGGCTGGCTTTTCTTTAGCCTGATTCGGGGTCCAGGAGTGGGTTCTTCTCAACGAGAGACGTTCAAAAATCGCTTAGCCTCGGCAGATAAGCGGTGAATAAGGAATGACCCCGGACTGACATACGACGTAACATCCGTTCTTATTCACTGTCATTCGATTTCTTTCCGTGGTGTGACTTGATGAAAGGCCGTTCACCGTCTGATCCTTTACGTAGCTTTTTACGTCCTGGCGCGAGATAACCGGAATCTTGGGTCAGTCGCAAACTTTAGAAGATAAGAGTCACCATTCAGATAGTCGGAAAAAATGCTAGAAGAGTTTTGTTATGATTATTTTTCATCCATTATATTTATAGACAATTTATTTAATTTATAATAGTAATTGAATTACATATAATTAACACACATAGTTATGTATTTTAATTTTATAAAAAAAAAAAAAAAAAAAAATGAAAAAACAATTTCAGTAAAATATGCATTTCGTGACACATTGTTTAGAATCGAAAAGAATGCAATTGCACGTAAGACTTCACGCTGTAAGCATGAAAGAATTATAAACGCTATACCTTTCTCCGACATACAAGGAATCCTAATAACACGTGCGCCAACCGATGCCGGAAATAGAAGAGCGCGCGCTTTCCTGTGTTTTCCGGTAACGGCAGCGACATTCTTTCCTTCATCCCGGTGCCTTCTCCCTTTACGATTCGTATCACGATTTCGTTTCCAGACGCCGACGTCTTTCCTATACGTTAAAAGGAATTCTTATGGCCCCTTGTCGGTGAACACGAAAAAGAACGCGAACGACGGACCTTTTCCTTTTACGTTCCGACAAGCCGCGCTCGATTTGTCAAAGGATGGTCGTCGTTCCTGACATAAATAAATCCGCGTACTTTTCCACACTTTTACAGTGCTATCGTGTTCGCGGAACTCATTACGCGGGCGGCTTAAACGAATTGAGTATTCGCGTTAGCTATAGTTCAACCGTCTTTCCAGATCTCATTTACAGGTAGTCGCACCCCATCTTTATTCAAGAGATATCACGAATGAAAGTTGAAAAGAAAGCCCTCGCGCTCCAGATAGGATTTAACGTCGCTTAATTATTCCGACGATTTCTTTACGCGTTTGACACGGGGAAAAAAGAGATTTTATGTAGATCAATTTTAATATATATATAAGCGATTAAAAAAATAATTTAAATCGTAAGAACTAATGAAAATGAATGTTGCATAAAATTTCGCAAAGTTTAATTCAATAAAGTTCTTCGGAAAATCTCAGTTATACAGAAATAATGATAGAATTAAGAAGTTTGGAATAATGTGTCCATAACTAATGTACTTTGTGCTTAAGCTAACAAATCTAATTCGTATTAGGTGACAAAGTGACGCGAGAACTTCTACTCAGAGTTTTAACTGGGGAACACCATCCAGTATGTATGAGTTAGTTACTGTATACTCTTCAGTAATTCAAGCATCTCGGAAAGTTGGTGCAACATGTATGGTTATCCTGATACACTGGGTATCAATTACTTTATTAAGCCTCAACTAAGGATGCTAAATTTTAGGACCGTTTAAGGATATCGATGTCTTTAATTATACAAAGTATCGCATTTTGCAATGTCTATCAAAATTCAATCACCAATTAAATCACCGCAAAATTATTAATTAGGCGCATTTATCGATCGAATTTCTTCATATTATTTCTGCAGAAAAGATTTGTAGAATTTATTTGTAATAATAAAGCACGGTTTGCTCTCTTTATTATTTTCAGTTAATTCAGATATTTTTTGTCGCAACGTTAAATTGATAATTACTAATTAGAAGTGTACTATATTGCGGAGAATAATTTTAATGTTGCGTTTCATTGCTCTCTCTCTCTATTTTCTTATCTCTGCCAATTTTGCATCTCTGCAATTTCCTTTTTCCCTATTAAGCGCATGTTTGCTCTTTTGAAACTTTATTAGTTCCTTAACCTACTTTTGAACAATACATGGGTACGTGGTATAGCTGCTCGATGATGTCTCATAACTTCCACTGTCTCATAAACAAAGCTACGCTTACAAGCATCGCTTGCATATGACTGTGCACGAATTTTCCCAGATTACTAAGGATCACGGAAATGCAAGTCCTTCGTGATCCTTCCATATGTACTAATGTTTCAGCTTAATGTTGCTACGAAAAATTCAAATAATAAGAACTATCTATTCTAATAAACTATATGTCTCTGTTATGTTACTTAACAGAATTATAATAATTTAAGTTCTGTTTCAAATAAAATGCGATGGAAATTTTGAATGAGCGAAAGAGACTAAATTAGAAATATATGTTTTTTAATTAGAAATATCTACGTTTCTGCTCATTCCAAAATCTAACCAATTTATTACAATTTTAAGAGAACTTTAGTGGAATTTTAATTTGCGGCTTACAAAGCTGCGGGTTTTAATGTCGAAAAAATTGTGATTAACGATAATCCCTCTTAACAGTTTTACGGAGAAAAGCTCCACATTTGTTATAAAGTTTATTTTGGAACGCTTTGTACTTGCCGAAAAGAAATAACAATTAAAAATGTTCGTATATTTAATATATACTTCTATTACCGAGAGCTGCGGCAATAGAGTTAGAAATTTCTGGAGTTTTAGAGATTGGACTCGAATAAGACTAAAAGACGCGAATAATAGTATTCTCCCTAAGTTTGTTTTCCAATTTCGCCAACCTCCTGCGCCCCAGAACAATTCCTTTGTTCTTTTGTTGAATTTCTCCGAGGTATCGTTAAAACTACACTCCAAAAGCATCGTCAAGTGAAAAATACACACAAATACGCATGTACATACTCGCGCAAAATGCACACCCTATAACTGTCGACATTCTACGTAAACGAGTTAATAAGAATAAAAAGAGCGCGAAATAATATATTAGAACAGTCGTGAAATTAACATCGGGAAAAGCGGAATAAACATAAAAAATAATGGAGGAAGTTTAGTGTACAGAGAAAAATAAAAAAGAATAATGGTAAGAAAATGCATAATAGAGCAATGAAAGTGTATAAATAAATCCGTCCCCGGTCTTTTTAGTCTTATTGACCTTAAAAAAATTATTTTCCTGAGAACATAATTTCGAAAATATACTGAAAGATTTCGCATAAGATTTTCAATTCCGCAACTACGTAAAATATTTAGAAAATAGCGAGAAAGACAGCGCGGACGAGACGAGACCGAGGAAATGGAAGAAACAAAAATGCAAGTCGAAGAAAAATGGTAGGTAGGTGTACGTCGAATAAAGAGTTACAGAGAGTTACAGAATAAAAAAAAAAAGAAAAGCTTCTACAGCGCTGCAATATATCCCTCTCTTTCCACCGTCTCTGGGGAGAGCTCGATTCAACCCTCTGTTTTCTACCGACATCCAATTTCCATACCATTAAAGAGAACTCTTCCGTACGCGAATGGGTATTTCGCGCGCGACGCATTTCCTCAACTATCGCGTTTAAGATCATCGCTCGATGAGCGGTCGCAGAGAGACGGCCGATATCCAAGAGACACGATGAGCCATATCGCTCGAATAACGACGGCGGTGGTATGGCCGCTTCCCGACGCGACCACGTTTTTACGGGCATGTAACAATGAACAAGATACGTATAAGTGGACTAGCCTGTGGTTTTCATAACGAGGTTAAGCCACATTGTATTAAATTACAGTGATGCAGGTTGAGGTGATTAATAAGCCGCGTAACGAAGTGTTCGCTCTTTGTAACGTGAAAGGATGATGACGAGTAGGATGTTTGACATCTTTACATATACATTTAGTTCTATTAATTTATGTACACTGCACGCATTAATTTGTATGTGTTTAAATATATTTATGTGTATCGCTCAATCGTTCGCGGTAAATTTAGCAGCGATAAATAATTGAAATTGCGATAAATTTAACTTGAGCGACGTGCAAAATTTGCTAGAAAAAGAAAGTGAGAAAATAAAGTCTATAAATGGCGCTACGTGTGGACGAGCGCAGCCATTTCCGCCGACATATTAAAGCAAGTAATGTACTAAGAAATTGGAGAAACGGATCATCTCCGCAAAATGCTTTTTAAAGACGCGTGAGAAGCGATATGCGATACAATGTGTTGTAGCGTCGCGCCGCGCCGCGCCTGGCTTGACGATACGTACGAAAACGATACATTATCATCGTCGTCGGCGCGAATGGCGGGTGTAAAACTGTTTTTCGCCACGGTATTGGTTATTAAAGAGGTACGCAGCGTGATGAATGCGGATACAATGACGCCGAGTAGGGTTGATAAACGATGTTAATAATCGGGCGTACGGCACAACGTAAAACCGGATTACGCGGTGAAGCAAATTCCCTTTGCGGCATGCAAAGCATGAAATGTGAATTGGTTTTCGTGTGTAACGGTTACTGCCAGTCATCCCGTTAGCAATTGCCAATAAAGAAAAGAGTTACATCGGCATACCGGCGGTCTCTTTTTTTTTTTGTGTTTCGATGGCTGATGCGCATCCGAGGACCGGCTGACACTGAACCGAGACACTGAACCGAGACACTGAACGACACTGAAGTGTTTCACGCGACAAAGAACATATGTATTATTGGGTTATATCTATATCTATTGAACCACACATAGTGTCGTGTCGTGATTTTTATACAAAGAAGTTCACTCAATGTATTAGTTTCGTATCTATGTTTATTTGTGATTATGTTATATTTCGTACAAATAATACTGTAGGTTTCAGAGGATTCGACCTCGTATGTATCTCGGCTTGTTATAAAGTCGCGATATTATACAGATCTAAACTTCGTGAATTAATCTCGCTGCTTATATAGCATCTTGCGGTGGTAGAAGGGAACCAATCAGAAGAAATACATTTTAAGTAACCAATCTAAATGGTCGTAATCTTATGTGACGCGGTTATCGGCTAACGCCGGACATGTTGGTTGTTTGTTGTCTTAGGTCGGCGAAGCCTTTGTCGCATGCCGACTGAAGTCGGCGAAACCTTTTTCGTGGGCCCACGCGTGTTTTTATCGCAACTAATATTTAATGTCGCAACATGCTCCCCCCTTGAGAGGGTACCGATCAATTACATGCGTGTTTTACTCGTTTACATTGACAATAATGTTTACAATATTATTTTTCGATTGGAAGTGGACATATGCACTTCACTGATCGCTTTAACTCTCCCGTTAACGTCTTGATAGTAACAGTGCGCACGACGCCGTCTGTACCGGGATGGATTTCTGTGACCGTGCCCAAAGCCCATTGCATGCACGGAAGGCCCTTCTCCTTGACAAGCACGATCATACCGATGTCGATTTTGTCTCCGTCTTTTATCCATTTGCGACGAATTTGCAGCTCGTTGAGATATTCCAGGCTCCATCGAGACCAGAAATCTTGTCGTACTTTAGTTATATGTTCCCATGTAGAAAGACGATTGGCTGGGACAGACGTGAAATCCGACTCAGGCATGTTATTCATTGGTCTGCCGATCAAGCAGTGTGCGGGTGTTAATACTAAAGGATCGTTAGGGTCGGATGAAATAGATGATATCGGTCTAGAATTTAATATTCCTTCAACTTCTATGGTAAACGTGTTTAATTCTTCAAATGTAAATAGTAATTCTCCAATGACGCGTTTGAAATGATGTTTAAATAGTTTTACTGTGGATTCCCACAGACCGCCGTGATGAGGCGCAATCGGAGGGATGAAATGCCAAGTAATGCGGTGTTCGAGTGAAAATGAACTGATTCGATTTTTGTGTTCATCGGAATTGAAAAGAGCATATAGCTCCTTCAAATGATTATTTGCTCCTATAAAGTTCGTTCCGTTATCGGAATAAATGTGTGTCGGGATACCTCGCCTTGAAATGAAGCGTTTCAAGGCTGCGAGGAATCCGTCGCTAGTCAGATCGCTGACTACTTCTAAATGCACCGCCTTTATAGCCATACATATGAACACGCACACGTATATTTTAATTCGATTTCGGTTTCGATGTTTTTTCTCTTTAATAAAAAACGGCCCGCAAAAGTCTATTCCTGTGTTAGCAAAGGGAAATGTATTACGCACTCGGGCGTTAGGTAAATCGGCCATTTTATAATTGACCGTGTCGGCCTTAAATCGAAAGCAACGTATGCAAGATCGTATAATCTTGCGCACTTGATTTCGTCCGTCAATTAACCAAAATTTCTGCCTCATTGTATATAAAGTTGTTTGAATACCTGCGTGATAATATTTTTCATGTATTTCTCTAATAATAAGATCCGTCAAAAAATGATGACTGGGAAGTAGAATATAGGATGTTTTTGTGAGAAAGTTAAGTCTGAATTTTTGAGACGTCCGCCTACTCGAATTAAACCGTCGTTATCAATAAATGGATTTAATGCGGCAATGTTATTCTTTTTTATCGTTTGTTTGTCCGTGAGCTCTTTCAATTCTTGCGCAAAACAAGAAGCTTGAATGATTTTCATTATTCTTTTTTCGGTTTCGTCTATTTCTTTTATACATAATTGCCCTCGATAAGTATTATCTAGTCGAAAACGCATGCATAATGCTATAATTCGCAATAACTTTGAATATGATGAGTATTTTCGTAAAATAAGATATGCGTTAGGTTCTGTTATTAAACATGTATTTTTCCTAAGTTCTGGTATTTCGTTCAACTCGATAATATCGGTGGTCCATTCGCATTCTTTTTTTGTTAACCATGATGGTCCCGAAAGCCATGATTGATTGTTTAAAAAAGCGCTTGGCAATTGTCCCCTTGAAAGCGCGTCGGCTGGGTTATCCCTGGATCTAACGTATCGCCAAATTTGAGAATCGGTGAGATTTTGGATTTGAGCAACGCGATGTGACACGTATGGCTTTAAAAGATGAGGTGCAGTTTTTATCCAGTGCAAAACAATATTCGAATCGCTCCATAATATTACTTTGCTAAATGAGAGATTTATAGCCTCTCGTGTTTCATGATATAGTTTAGCTAATAGAAGCGCGCCGCATAATTCGAGACGAGGTGTCGTCATGTTTTTCAATGGTGCAACTCGAGATTTAGCGCATAAAAGGCTACAAAGTATATTGTTATGTAAGTCGCTTGAACGAATGTAGATGCATGCGCCGTAACCTACGTTGCTCGCGTCACAAAAGCCATGAATTTGTACATCGATGTGTTTAGAAATTAATATTGAACGGTTGACAGATAATTCATTAATCAAATTTAATTGTGTTGTGAATTCGTTCCATTTAGTATGTATGTTCGCGGGAATTGATTCATCCCAATCGAGTTTGCATTGCCATAATTCTTGCATTAATTTTTTAGCATATAATATGACCGGCCCTAAGATACCCAAAGGATCGAAAATCTTCGCAATTTCGGAAAGAACGATCCGCTTCGTGATTCTTTCGGTATGATTAATCGGATGGACTGAATAAGATAATACATCGTTACGCGCGCGCCATGTAACGCCTAGTGTTTTCAATGGATTGTCTTTGTCAAGTGCGATATTTGCATTTACATTTTTAGATTCTAAATCGTTAATAATCTGTCTTTCATTTGAGGCCCATTGTCGAATGTTGAATCCGCCTCGTGAAAGTATTGCTATTATTTCGTTCCTTAATCTACGATCTTCACTAATTGTGTTTGTACCCGTTAACAAATCGTCTACATATAAATGCGTTTTGAGAACTTTAGAGGCAATGGGATATTTTTTGCATTCGTCGTCTGCTAATTTATGAATTGTACGTATGGCGAGATACGGGGATGATGATACGCCGAAAGTGAGAGTTTTAAGCTGAAAGGTTTTAATTTGATCTCCTTGACGCCAAAGTATACGCTGATATATTTGATCGTTCTCATGTAGTAGTATCTGCCGATACATTTTCTCGATGTCCGCTGTAAGAACGTATTTATAGGTGCGGAATCTGAGTAAATGCACGAATAGATTGTCTTGTATCGTGGGTCCTACCAATAATATGTCATTTAATGATGTGCCATTATTTGTTTTTGCTGACGCGTCGAATACTACGCGGACTTTGGTGGTGTTGCTTGCGGCTTTTATTACTGCGTGATGCGGCATGTAAAATCCGTTGTCGTGTGGGTCGTTTATCAGAGACATGTGATCTAGATCTATGTATTCTTGTATGATTTGTGAATAGGCTGTTTTCAATTCCGGGTCAGATTTGAGTTTTCGTTCGAGAGAATGTAATCGTTTGAGAGCTATAGAGCGCGATTCACCGAGCCGATTGTTTCCTTCGCGGAATGGCAGTTGGACTACATAACGTCCATTGTTGTTTCGAGTAACGTTTTTTATGAAATGTGTTTCACAATCAAGTTCGTCTGCGGATCTAGTTTTATCTGTTGTTATTTCCTCGATTGTCCAAAATTTAGTGATTTGTTGTTCTAAATTAGTCAACGAGCATATGTTGATTTTTTTATGAACCGATGACGCGCTTCCGCCTGCTACGACCCAACCAAGCCGTGTTTTTTGTAAATACAAATCATGGCCCTTATGAGATAGATTTATTTGACCTATTGAAAATAATGATAATGTTGCTCCAGCACCGATCAATAGATCGACCGAACGCGGTACGTGGAACTCTGGATCGGCTAATTTGATATTAGATGGTATTTTGACGGAATTTCGCGGGAATATTTCGGACGGAACGAAATCTGATATTGTTGGAATCGATAGAGCTGTTAAATTTTTACTGAATTCATTGTGCAATGATTGAATGGTAATTTGAACAACACCTTTTGATATTGTATTCATAGAATTAATTGTACCGATCGGTAAGGCGCATGAAGTAACACAAAGTCCTAATTCTCTCACTAATCGTTCAGAAATAAAGTTAGCTGTAGCGCATGTGTCTAATAATGCTCGACATTTTACTAAATGACATTCGCGATTCCGTACAAATACCGTGGCGGTCGTCATTAATTGAGGTATAAACGCGGGTGAGATCGTAGCGAGACAGATTGTATTATCGCTCGATAACTCTGCTAGTCATCTGGATTTTTCAGTTTTCTTTTCAGTAGCGTCGGTTTTTGTTGTTGTGACTGGATGTCTATCAAGATGTAAGAGAGTGTTATGCCGTCTTTGACATATGGTACAAGTAGTGTAAACACAGGGAACGCCTCTATGGGAACGCATACAATTGAAACAGAGCTTCGCGTTTTTTATGACCTCGATGCGTTCGGGTACACTCATTTTTTTGAATTTATCGCACTTAAATAACTGATGTTGATTAACCTTGCAAACTACGCAATTGTTAGCCGCGTTAACTATAAATGTTTTATTAGACGTTCGCCTCCTTTTTGCCAAAGGCGATTCCTTGTTATCTTCCCGTTTGAAAGTTTCTGTTCGACTACGTTTCGAAACTCGAACTGCGGTTTTATATAGATATTCGTACAACTCGTCGACTTTTGGAAATTCGTCTCGGTTAAGCGACTCTTCCCATTTTTCTGCGGTGTTCCTTGGTAATTTACTCTCTAATAAGTTTACGAGTATTTCAGATCCGACGTTAATTCCTAACGCAGCCAGCGACGCGACGTGTTGCTGTGCATCGTCGGCGAGTCTTGACAGACCGTCTGTCGTTTCCCTTTCTAAAGTAGGTAGATTTAATAGTGACGATAAATGTCGTGAAATTAAGATTCGTTTGACTTCATATGCACGTTTCAAAAGTTCCCACGCCTTGGCGTAATTCGAGCCTATAATTGATAGAATTTTTATTTTATTAGCGGCTTCGCCCGTTAATGCTGATTGTAAATATTGCAGTTTTTCTATATCAGATAAATCTGTGCGGATATCTATCATTGCGAGAAAGGTATTTTTAAATGATAGCCAGTTCTCGTATCGACCATCGAAATTAGGTAAAGAAGCTTCTGGTAATTTTATTCGCGGTCTCGTGACGACGATGGCATTCGCGTTGTTATGTTGAATTGTGTCATTAGATGAACCAGCGATCGCGTTGGATGGACCGGCGATCGCGTTAGATGTACCAGCGACCGCGTTAGATGTATTAGAACTTGTTAGTTCTTCGATTTTGCCAGCGAGCGAATAGTATCTTTCTTGTATGTGCGCGAATTCATCAGTATGGCTATCACTCGGATCTAGTAATATAAGTTCGTCATTGTATTCTTCGTAAGCGTGATAAAGTTCAGTAACACGTATCATGCGTAATTTTAGCGCGGATTTATCATATCGACCCTTTTGTAATAACTTCGATAAATTAGTTATTTGTGCCTTTAAAGATGTTCGTTTCTGTATCAAAAGTTTTGCTTTATCGGCCATTGTATGACCCTTTTTTTTTTTTTAAATGATAAGGGATGAAAGAAATCGCTTGATCGACAACCAAATAAATACGTTGAATGTACTTGCCGTTAGCCTTTATATTTCGTCGTATAGTCTGTCCTTCAGCTTCGCTTTCTGTTGTCGTTCGTCCAGTAGTCGAGGAAACTGCTGCTCGTCAGCTTCCCGATCGTCCAATGGTCGAGGAACTGTTGTTCGTCAATCTTCCGATCGTCCAGTGGTCGAGGAAACTGCTGCTTGTCAGTCTCCCGATCGTCCAATGGTCGAGGAAACTGTTGTTCGTCAATCTCCCGATCGTCCAGTGGTCGAGGAAACTGCTGCTTGTCAGTCTCCCGATCGTCCAATGGTCGAGAAAACTGTTGTTCGTCAATCTCCCGATCGTCCAGTGGTCGAGGAAACTGCTGCTTGTTAGTCTCCCGATCGTCCAATGGTCGAGGAAACTGTTGGTCGTCAGTGGTCGAAGAAACTGCTGCTTGTCAGTCTCTCGACCTCACAGGAGGCACCATGTCGTGTCGTGATTTTTATACAAAGAAGTTCACTCAATGTATTAGTTTCGTATCTATGTTTATTTGTGATTATGTTATATTTCGTACAAATAATACTGTAGGTTTCAGAAGATTCGGCCTCGTATGTATCTCGGCTTGTTATAAAGTCGCGATATTATACAGATCTAAACTTCGTGAATTAATCTCGCTGCTTATATAGCATCTTGCGGTGGTAGAAGGGAACCAATCAGAAGAAATACATTTTAAGTAACCAATCTAAATGGTCGTAATCTTATGTGACGCGGTTATCGGCTAACGCCGGACATGTTGGTTGTTTGTTGTCTTAGGTCGGCGAAGCCTTTGTCGCATGCCGACTGAAGTCGGCGAAACCTTTTTCGTGGGCCCACGCGTGTTTTTATCGCAACTAATATTTAATGTCGCAACACATAGTGTCTGTATATACATGTACGATATAGAGAAAAGTAGAAGTTAAAGTCAATATTGGTTAAAAAAACTATCCTTGCTCGGTTGACCGTCACATTTGCAATTTTTTTTTTTTTTTTATGAATTGGCACGATAAAAGAGAAATTTTGCGATTAACAATGACAATCACTGTTTCTGGATTCCAAAATTCTGAGTCGATTAGTTCTCCGTTCAACCATTCTTGCTGTTTCTTTTAAAGATTCAAAAGATTTGTGCCGTTTATCTCGATTTGCTTTCTTTTTTAGCCAATGCGCTTCGAGCACCAAGAAACGCTGTTTTCTTTTAGAATAGGAACGTAAAAGTTGAGATTTTATCGAACTATGGCGGAAAATATTAGCGCTAAATTCCGACTAGTCATTTGCGTGTAACGGAAAAGCGCTTAACGATAACGCGTATCCCGCATCTCTAATCGGCGGATTAACAAAAATTTATTCACACGTGGATTCATTTTGGACGTAATCGCCCTTTAATCCGCTTTAAAAGAGAGCAGCTGCGCTAACTTCCCCGATTCGATGCTATAACACACGCTCGATAAATGCCGGTGAAACTACGTCGCTTGATAAGCAAAGTTCGTAAATTTTTGCTGTAATGAACTTTTCACGGTTGGCTGAGCTTTTAACTTCTTGCTCTGTAAACCATGATGTGGTCTATTGTCTTAGAGTGTAGCAAACGCTTGCATCTCAAAGGTGACTTGTGCGAGGAGTCGGTTTTATTCCGCGGTTCTTTCAACAAACGGTAAAGTTACAAAGAGAGACGTCCAACTACAAATGACATGAAGCAAATTTGTATAACGATAAGAAGAATAAGAAAATATCGGGACATTTTATATACAAAATTTTTGCGTCTCTGATTTATGAATAAACTGTACTTCAGAAATTGATATGTAAAATTGCTTTCTCTGTTAGAATCGAATACTCTGCAAAAATTGCAAATTTTTATCGGTGCGAATCTTTGAAAGAAACGTTCAGTAGCTATAGTGGGAGAGAAGTGCTGAAAAGCACTTACGCTTGCGCAGCAAAATCTTTGTGCGAAATCTTTGTAAGGTATTAAACTCAGAAAATATTAAATTCCAGATTGGTCTCTCCGCTTCTCGTAAAGTTCTCTTATATGTACGTTCGTCATTTCGCGATAACGTTCGCGCGTTTTTCTTACGTCTATTTTTGCTTTTTTTTTTCTCTATTTTAAACTCCACTGTTTTTTCGAGATATAAAAAAAAAAACAATAAAAATTCTAGCAGATTGAAAGCAGATATGGATGTGTAACATTATCGTTCAAATAGTTTGTGTCGATCTATAAAGGAGAGCAACCTTTACGTCGATGTTCTCGTAAATTCTCGTCACGCAGACGCGATCCTGAGGGATAACGGCATTAAACGTTGCCAAAGCTTCACGCTATCAATTGCGAACGTTGCGCTTTCCTGCGGTTCTCTTGCGCTACGGAAAATCATAAAAATGGTAGCAGAAAGAGTGTATCGTTTATAAGTTTAACGAAAGAGTATTCACATTGTTATCTTCTCGAATTGATTTATTGGCAAACATTTAATAAAAATTGATTGTTCAATATAATGTAAACTTTAGCGCTGAATATTTTAACAGATTTATTTAAATTAAAATTTATTAGATTAAAATAATGCTCAAAATTGATAATTATTAAATAATAATGCTACTAGTTATAATACTAATAATAATGCTAATAGTTTTTCATTTACATTATAACAGCGCGATGAATAAATACCATAGATATTTTACGTAAAAAATTATTCTTGATATTGCAAGGTTTTATTTCGTAATACGTTGTGCGCGTTGTTAAAGTCCACATTACCCCCATCGCAAAAGATTTCATAAAGGAAGCAGGAAGGCAACATTGTTCGAAAGTACTTTTCGAAACTTTGTAATGGAAAGATTCTGTATTTTTACTGTCTTTGTTCGATGCCTCAATATGATTTCGTTTCTTGCTTCATCAAAGCGAACAAGTTTCCAGTGCCCCCCCCCCCCCCCCTTCACCTTTTCCGCCAAACTCTTATATTTTTTTGCGATTAAATCGGCGGGAATACGGTTGCGATCTTACGTAACTTCCTTACGGATTTCTTGCACACTTAGATTGCGCGCGGCATGCGACGACCGTTTCCAGCTATTCGCGTGAAGTTTCAAGTTTCATTTCGTAAAGTTCCTGCTGACGCATTCGCTCGGATTTACTCGTGTAGGCGTGCGAGCCGCGAAGGTTAAGGGTTGCGGAGTTTAGTGCAGTTCGTATATAGAATTTGCAGTAATGCGCACTTTATATCGAGTAAAATAAATTTGAGCAAGAATTCAAAGTTTAAAGTGTCAAAATTAGGATATTTGCGATTTTGTTAATTTGCCTAAAGCAGATATTAATTCCTCGCTTGCTTAATTATTATGTACTTAAATTAAATTGCAAATCAGAAAGTTTAACTCTATATATATATATCCAAAATCTAGTTATATAGTACAAATTGCGAAAGAACATTTTTAATGACATTTTATCTGATTTTTAATGGTATTTATAATGGTATTTATTTTTAAGTAGAGTTAATGAAATATTTGATGCGTTAAATAAATATTGATTTACGGATTATATAATTAAAGTTAGTAAAGATTACAATATTAAATGATGTATAATATATCATACAATGTATATTACAAAGTACAAATAATTATGTAGAATAATTCGATAAATAATGAAATCTTGTACAGGTATTAGTTGAAAACAGTTTGCTGAATAAAATATTGAACACGTGGTACAGCGGTTACTCGTTTTTCGAGCGCGCGTTCGCATATTTGGATGAAAAATAGTACGATGTATAATGGAAGTTTACATGAAAGGATAAACATTTAATAAAAATATTTTGTTTCCACCGTTGGAAGAGAAATATTTCATGCGTTTATTTTACCGTTATAATAATGGGCGATTCAATGACATAAATTTTTGAGTGCACTTATATCTGTGATGGAATTACATAATTTATTTAAATATCTGACGATGACCCATGTATATTCATAAAAATACTTGTTGATATGTGCATAATTTTCATTTATAAATTCAAACTTTACATTAAATATTGCAATTTTATGTCGGATATTCTTCTTAAAATTTATTTTTCCCGATGTGCAAGCTAATGATATTTACCCATTTTAAAGAAAAAAAAATGAGATTTAAATTATTTCTCTGAGCAGTTTATTCAAAATTATAAATTTTAATATTTACCAAATTTTGAATATAATGAAAATAATGTGTAATTGTGTAATTTTAAACAATTATTAACATGAAAAGAAGAGCTTATTACAGCTAGGTTAAAGTTGGAATTAAAAACCTCGAGTCCCAAAAATTTAAAAAACGTAAAATTCAAAAAATAAAAATTTCTTATTAAAACAATTAAATTTTAGAAAAATTCGTTTGTTATTCTATTTTTATATTATAATGTTATTTTTTCGCAATTTATGTTTCACATGCTACTGCGTGAAATAGATTTTTACATGAATAAATAAACATTTTTAATAAAATAGCTTGCAGAAAACAATTCTACATTAAGTTAGCCCTTCCACCACCGTTAAAAAAATATATTTTTTATGATAAATTACTTACCATATCGTTGTTCTATTGTAGCCTGATGCTTTTTAGGCTTCTTCTCCTGTC
The DNA here is from genome assembly GCF_040581485.1 of Linepithema humile. Taxonomy (NCBI): domain Eukaryota; kingdom Metazoa; phylum Arthropoda; class Insecta; order Hymenoptera; family Formicidae; genus Linepithema; species Linepithema humile. The sequence continues at coordinate 39,394,668 of NC_090128.1, forward strand.
AGCGGTCTTTTGAGGCATTGACACTGAATCACACACGTTCGCGGCGCACGCCTTGCTCGCGCGCGTACTCAAATACTAAAATCACGCGACTCACATTTTTAAACGGCACTCTCGACGTTGACGAGGCGAATTAAACCGTCCAATATTCGACGTTACGCGCGAATCCCGTTCGCGTTTCAGACGATCGCACTTATCAATTAGGGCATCTTAAAACAGAGGACGTAAGCTCGAAGAAGGTAGTCACGGAGACAACCGGATACCGGATATTCCAACAGCATTTCGGTGCCAATACCAACGGAACTCAAGTCAAAACATGCTGATTTCTATGCCGTGGATCATTTAGACCAGTACTCGGAATTAGTCTGAACATTTCAGCCGATTTCCGTGGTATACGCCTCCTTCCTCTCCTTACCGCGCGCGCCGCAGCCGCTAGGGCCAGCGCCGCCGAGCGTTAGGAGCGGCACTATCTGATTAGGTTCTATGAGTGGTTCTTCTCCCTATTTATTAAAATTAAAAAAAATTTATTAAAATTTATTAAAAATAAATTGTTTTTTAAATTTATTAAGTGGAAATATTTCAATAGATTTCTACGTCACCCATGAGGTACTAATACTGACACGTTTTTCAAAAAGTGGTTTCTATCTACATTATTGCATCAATTGTTCATTCTCATAAAAGGCTAAGAAAATCTAATTAAGAAAATCTCTTTTATATATATTTTTTTTTAAATTAAGAATTTATTTTTATCTTTAGTGGAATAGGTCTACGGGGGAAACCATTAAAAAAAAAAACGCGTCAGCATTAGTATCTCATGGGTGACGTGGAAATCTATTAAAATATTTCCACTTAATAAATTTAAAAATAAAAAATTTATTTTTAATAAATTTTAATACATTTTTTTAAATTTTAATAAATAGAGAAAAGAACCCATTCATAATCAGATAGTGTCGCTCCTAACGCTCGGCGGCGCTGGCCCTAGCGGCTGCGGCGCGCGCGGTAAGGAGAGGAAAGGAGGCGTATACCACGGAAATCGGCTGAAATGTTCAGACTAATTCCGAGCACTGATTTAGACGTTACTATCATGCATTAGTAACATCATGCTTTTTTGAGCATGCAAAAAGCAACATGAATTATGCATCATGCACCATATGTTGGCACGTCTGACACTGAAGGAGCTTAGTCGGGATCCCATGATAAAAATCCGGATCCTTCCCGCTCCCGAGCCGAGAGTGAAGTCGAGCAGAAAGCCCCCTTGAAAGAGATTCGATCGCGTCCCAATATTTATTGTGGCATTCGGCGGAAATGTGTTCGTGTGTCTATATAATTCGCTTAAATACAGCGTATTCGTGCGAAACTATCACGGCATTTCCGGTATTAACGACACTCCGATACATATTTTTTATTGTATTACAATGAAACAAATTATATTTCGTAGCGCCGATTATGCGTACAAAGTTTACCTGTAAAAGAAAATACATTTACATTACAATAATATTTGAAACAATATAATTATATATAACTACAGTTTAATAATAATATTATTATTTTTCTTAATAATAAATAGAATTTATTATTCAAAGAATTATTTCTTAGATTTTAAATTAATTAGAGTACATCGAAACCAATGGTTTTTCGAAATAAAAAATTTTCTATTAATTCTAGAAGTACAATTTTTTTTGTGCTTTTGTATCTTATTTTACGCAGAAAAGTATATTGACAAGATTAAAATTTGCAAACTAAGAATGACCACACTACATCAATCCATTTATTGATAAATTTCGATATATTATGATCTTTTATTATTTGAATTGTAGTATTAGTTGTCAATTGTAGAAAATTCTGCGTCAACAGTCGTGTAGTATGCATATATTGACTTATATTATTTTTATGTTTTGATTTTACTAAATAATATGATATATTAAATTATGTTATATTAAACTGAACACGTGTATTTCTTTGAATTACATGTTCAACATTACAAATACTTAGACAAACAGAGGCTAATTTAATTAGTTATTAGTATTGTTCTTCAGTTATTTTCTTAACAATTTTCGATTCACATTCTTCATTAATCATTTAGATTTACTTCTGTAAAATTTTTAATTTAAATCAATAATTAATAATTAATCACGATATTTCTTCTCTAAATAATCGATTTTATCACGTAACTATCATTAACAGAGTAGATCGCGAGCAATATTTGCAAAGCTTTTGATACGTTTGTATATTTAATAACGACGTATACTCACATTGCCGTGCTGTTGGGAAATTAGGTTATTGGGTCACTTGATAAAGTTTCAATATTTAATTATTTTTTTTTGCCGATAGAATGGATAATAACATGGTCTATACAATTTTCCAAGACAAAATCTTACGCTTCTGAAAGTTTCAATATTTACATTGTTTGTATGAAGTTCGAATAAATCGCCACTTTCCTACGCGTCGACGTGTAGTGGAAGTGCATCGATTATTTCCGATACGTAAAGTGAATTCCACGTTATTGTTATGTGCAGTAGTTAAATGTGATGTTAATGCTGCCGTTTTGAACCGGTAAAGTGCGCATTGTGATTTTCATGGCGATAAACGGGACATTATCACGCGCTCAAAAAAAAAAAAAAAAAGAGAGGTTCGTAAAGGTTTAAAAATAATCTTGCATTTAGTCTACGTACATCAACGTCGAGCTATCAAACTTTTATGTTTGTCAGAGAGAAAAAAGATTTCTTTTTTACTAGCAGTAAAATCTACAAGTGCTTGAAAATTATTTTCAATTTATTTTTTTCTTTTAATAAAGATGTTAACAGTTCTTGAATTACAAACTCGAAATAAAATAAGTTGATATATAAATAAGTAACAAAACTGAAGTATTTTTGGCTGTGACCTCTGACCTCATGAAAATTGTACATGTACGTACAATTACTATTGTGGCGGCTCACCGCCACACAGCTGTACTGAAGCGGCATAATACGCCGCGGCGCCGCTACGCGCCGCAGGCCTTCTACCAGTTACAAGCTTGCGGACCCACCGCCAGGTTGCGCAGGCGGTGAAGAACCTTCTCGCGATCAAGCTTCGATCGACGAGATATAAAAGAGCTGCTCCGCAGATCTTTCCTCACTCACTCGCTTCAAGGCGAGCTCTCACAAAGGGCCCTTGAACGGAGTCACAGCTCTGCTTCGAAGAGCGCAACCAGCAAGTCTTCTCGACTTTTCACAGTGCCTGGGAAGGCACGGAAGCGAAAGACTCAGTCTCAGCTCTGACCGCACACCTCACGTAGGATGTACAGCTACGGTCAGCTGACGCACCAGCATCGCCGTCGCCACCACAGACTCTACAGCGGAAAATAATTCCCTTAGAGTTCTGTGCCCGGTTGACTCGGCCCCCACGTGACACTCACGTTCCAGGGGACATCCGAATGCGAAGGCCTCTCCCGCCTCAGCTCGCAGATTCACTTGCGCCATCGAGAGCCGGACGGTCGCAGCGCATGGCACAACGGAGACATGCTCCACCGCAACGCAAACCTCGCCGCAGGGATGCAACACGCACCCTCGCATGAATCGTCCTGTTAAGGACCCGATTCCAACCACGCAGACGCGGCCGGTAATATCTTACCGCGCCCGTCACCTTTCATTCGAAACTCGCGGCCTTACACTCTGCCGCGAATGCGCCTATAAACTGGTGACCCCGACGACTGGTCGAGAAAGATGGGCCAATCAGAGAAAACTGGCGAGACGCAAGACAGCGACGCAGCGCAAATCAGAGAAGATTAACAAATGGGCGAGTTTGTGGATCATTTGCATTAAAAAATGAGCAAACTCCGCCCACGCATACAACGACACGGCCACGGCAGCACCTTCATTCACAAGGACGTGGCCATCTGTCAAAAAAGTTGTCGTCAGACACGACGGCCCAACCAGGGCGCTACAGCAGCCATACGACGGACCTTATCAAGTCGTACAACGAACGAAAAAGTCTACAGGCTATTGGTCAACGACAAGCCAATCAACGTCCCCATAGACCAATTGAAGTCAGCATACGTCAGGGACGACCACAAGCAGCCAATAGAACCAGCCGCAGCCAAGCAGTCAAGACCCTCCACAGCCGACAAGAAGAGGAGCGGCAAAACATCAAAACCAACTACTCGTTTTCAGGCTTAAAAACTGCCAAGGGGGTCCTGTGGCGGCTCACCGCCACACAGCTGTACTGAAGCGGCATAATACGCCGCGGCGCCGCTACGCGCCGCAGGCCTTCTACCAGTTACAAGCTTGCGGACCCACCGCCAGGTTGCGCAGGCGGTGAAGAACCTTCTCGCGATCAAGCTTCGATCGACGAGATATAAAAGAGCTGCTCCGCAGATCTTTCCTCACTCACTCGCTTCAAGGCGAGCTCTCACAAAGGGCCCTTGAACGGAGTCACAGCTCTGCTTCGAAGAGCGCAACCAGCAAGTCTTCTCGACTTTTCACAGTGCCTGGGAAGGCACGGAAGCGAAAGACTCAGTCTCAGCTCTGACCGCACACCTCACGTAGGATGTACAGCTACGGTCAGCTGACGCACCAGCATCGCCGTCGCCACCACAGACTCTACAGCGGAAAATAATTCCCTTAGAGTTCTGTGCCCGGTTGACTCGGCCCCCACGTGACACTCACGTTCCAGGGGACATCCGAATGCGAAGGCCTCTCCCGCCTCAGCTCGCAGATTCACTTGCGCCATCGAGAGCCGGACGGTCGCAGCGCATGGCACAACGGAGACATGCTCCACCGCAACGCAAACCTCGCCGCAGGGATGCAACACGCACCCTCGCATGAATCGTCCTGTTAAGGACCCGATTCCAACCACGCAGACGCGGCCGGTAATATCTTACCGCGCCCGTCACCTTTCATTCGAAACTCGCGGCCTTACACTCTGCCGCGAATGCGCCTATAACTATATTTTACGTTGTAATTACTATTTTCTCATATTCAATATTTCATCAAATAATATTGTAATTATTGTTCCTGTTATATGATATTAGATCGCAATATATTATCTAAGATAATTACGTTGCTAACCTATCGCATTATAATTATAACTGCATATGCAGTGCCGCAGTAATCGCAACGATACATGACGTCCGATTTGGTAACCATAATTGGCGCTGCGGTTACGGTATTCACTTGTCGCGCTTTCAGGCATGCAACCCCCCCCCCTCCCCCCCACCGTATCTGGAACACGGACATTAATATGGTTGAGTACGAAATCGTAACCACGCTCACGTTCACAAGCTCCTGTTATTATCACTTAGCTATTACGCGTCCGTAGAAACGCCGTGGATGATTACTGATGCCGATATATCTGATTACACAAGCGTAACTACTATTACGTTTAGCGTGCCGTCCGCGTACGCTTCGGGATCGCACGCAACACGATAATTGCTAATGATACGCTTGTAAAGCAAACTTTAAACACCGTCGCGTAAAGCCACGCCGCCGCGCGGAGAGACAGCGATAACCGCTGCTATTAATCTTGAAGCGCGCCGTTGCGCTGAAAATAATACTGTCGTTTTATTTAATTTAACGCTACCGATTATTTCAGCTCCGTGGATTTCGCAACCGTTTGCAACTTTTACAGAATTTATTTATGTTCATTTCGGGTAACGATATACGTGTTGCATTGTTATATTTTCTGCGATTCATGTCGCAATATTAATCGCTTCATGTCATCAGACCGATCGCAAGTTAGCGCTTTGTAGCGTGGAAAATATATTATAAAGATTTAAAACTGAACTCTAAATATTTTTAATTTATTTCTTACTTTTCTATTGATTTCAAGTGAATTCGGCAAAATTTATATTTTACATGTTAATATTTGATATTAAAAACTGGAATTGTGTAGGTAGTAAATAGTGATATCTTTTTAAATTTGGACCATAAAAACATCGATTTAAAAAAGAAATTAAAAATGCAGAAAGAACATTGAAACATTCGTTACATTGCGTGTACACGACGCTCGGCTAGCGTAACGATATGCAAATTTTTACGACACTGAAAAGATACCATCTTTACATCATGCAGATTTAATTCTTTTTTTTTTAAGTTACAAGTCAGAAATTTCGTCGTTTAGATTGAGATAAGCCGAATCCGCACTAAGTGGCATCGCGTTTCTCTCTCACTCGTATACCACTCGGGATCTGCATATACGACGTGGAATTCTCTGCGGTGATTATTGACGATGATGCGACTGATTGTAGGACCGTAACTGCTGTTATCGCGTTGAACATTAACGTACGTTAACACAGGTGCAGTTCGACGGCTATAGTTTCTGGTGCTGGAGCTCGTCCGCCCACACTTGACATCCGCGGCCGCGGATAGCCGCGATGCCTTACCCGCTGTCAGTATTATCGCGTTCTATTACTACTAGACGGTGGCCGCGAGCGCTAACCGGACTACCCTTGCAAGTGACTATTGATATGGAGGTGCGACTCAATGTGGAACTGTAACTACTGTAATGTTCGTTGACGTTTCTATTGGCGCAATCGGAGAATCTATTGACCTGTATGCGAGAACTCGATAACAACTATTGTCTCACGCGGCTTAAAGGGAATCGCCGCGAGACGTTCTTAGCGTCTCGTCTAGTGCAATCTTGTGTTAGGAATATTTAATTATTCAAAAGTTGCGGTAAAACTCTATAGTTTTTTAAATATAACTTTAGAATTTTATTGTAACTTTTATATATGTGTCTATAAATTTTACGAACAAAGAGAACATATTTCGTCGAGACACAAGTTTTAAAAAAGAGGAAATGAAATGGGTCTCTTCGAAAATATATATATCTCAGATTTCAGCGTAAAAAGTGAATGTACTTGGCGGTAGAATGATTTATTGGGATTTTCGAGCGCGTCGAGAGTCCCTTTTATCTTTCTTCTCTAGTATCATTCTAGCGTCTCGAAAAGCCAATAAATCCGTCTCTGAGTAACCAGAAACAGCCAAAGTAGGATAACGCCTTCTAAAGATCTGATGCTCACCTTTCTTTCTCTATTTTCTTTTTCAGAACCTGAAGAACCAGATCATGACGACAAATGTTTGGGTGGAACAAGTAAGTAAAATATTATATCTTTTAGCACATACGGATTATATTTATTAAAATATCTATTTAAATTAGGCGTGCATATAAAGCGTACGCATAGTACTTTCTTGCATAATTTTGTCATTACAAATATTGATAAGATAAAATAATTGTTGCAGCAAAAAATTTATTCAAATTTGCACTTCAAGAAATATTTTATAAAAAAGTTTTTAACAAGAAATTGTATCAATTGTGAATGTAATATTTTACATTACTATACTCAATTTGTATTGAGAATAGTATTATACAAAGGACTGATTAATTATTCATTATTTATTTCCTGTACGCATTTACACTCATGTTTACCTCATTATTATTTACCATTGTTAGCACAATTATTATCACTATTGCACAATTGTTGTTACGGCAAAAGCTATGTATTGGTATGTGTCTAGGATTGTTAACTCATTGGAGCTTATTATATTTTAATTATTAATCTAACAATTAATTTGGCTATCTGATCAAATATACAACAGATGTGTGCTCTTTCGTGAATTATTCGTAATATCGCTGTCGGTTTCATAACATTCGATATTATTAATTCTCATTATTTTCTTATAAAACATTAAGCATGGCTGGTTATAATATCGCGTAATATCGATAATAATATTCGAAATGTTTTGCAATTTAAAAAAATACTTTTGTCTTTTATATATGAATATAATTTTCTTAAAGTACACATGAGATTCAGCTATAAAAATTTGCAAAAAGTAAAAATGTGTTTTTTTTTTACAAGTGTGGCATGTTTTAGCAATCGCGGAAAGTGACGAAATCAGATAAGACGCTCAAAGATTGCAAGAGCCAATCATCGAAACCTGGTTTCTACTTTTGAGAGCGCTATATACGCGATTCTATCGTATCACTTTGACCGTCAGGATCTTCCCTTTCGACGTAAGGCGACGGTTTGGAATTTCAAAGCAGGCGAATTTCATTCGCGCTTGTCGCGCGTCGAAATCCAAGTCGGTGGATAGCAGTTGGCTTTTATTGGCGTAACACCCTTCCGTGCCACCCTCGAGAACGACTCTGCGACCGTTTCTCGTTCGTCTTGCGAATTTATCAGCCGTAATCGTTTTTGCTCGTTCTTTTTTTTTTGCGTCGTTGGTCTCTGTCGCTGCTAATCGCGTGGGAGCGCGTCATAAAACTGCCGCTTTGACAACCGGTTCTGACAGATTTCAATGAAACTACGATTGATCTTTTTATTCTATTCTTCGTAGTTAGACACCATTCACATATCTATTATGAAAAACTCGGGCTTTTTTCCTACTTTTCGAGCTGAAAACGATGTAAAACTAAAGACTCGTCTTTTTAGGAGAGTAGCCAAATCTAGAACCGTGATTTCTGCGACAAATTTCATGTTTTAAATAAATTAAATGTGAATATAATAATTTATCTAAGTTGAAATTTGTAAAATAATATTCTGTCTCTCTCTTTCAGCATTTGTTAATTGTTTTATTTTAAGATAGAGTGTTTAGAAAGTAAAAATTTAATAAATATATAATAGATAAATATTATTTCTTTGGATACTTCATTCGTCGCAATTGAGTGAAAACAAGAATTATCTTGGTTTTTATTACAAGAAGGGGGAGGGGGAAATTATGATATTACATTCAGATGGAAGATAAAATCGTGAAGCAAAAAAGAGTAGGATAGTGATGACAGACGGTGCCTTGGAATGGTTCGTTGAAAGGATCTCTCCAACTTAGTTCAGGATACGTCGGGATGTCAAAAAGCTTGCCTTACTTTACGGAATCTACAAGAGACGAAGTGGTGTCGGTGAAATGCATTTTAATTGCAAAGCAGCTCGGGCGCACGTACTCGCCCCGCTCGCGGATGCAACCCTCGTCTTGCAATGCGGAAAATTTCGAATTCTCGAAGAGTCGCCGGCCGATGCTGGCGACAAGCCAAAAAACTTAGTATCGCGGTAGAATGGATTTCGTCGTCGGAATGTATGGATATTCGTTGGTTGACTTTGGTGTAACTTTTTGAAGATGTTCCAAGTTTCCCTACGTGTGAGGCACAGGAAAGAAGGTCCGAAATTGTCAATTTATCATATTCACAATCTCATAATCAGAAAAGAGGCGTTCTACAAATTGACAGAGCGAAACTAAGTAACGAGTCTTTGTCGAGAATCCTCGTTGAGTGGCCTCGTGTGCTGGAACATCGTTAGCCGCGACAATAAGTCTTCGGGCGGCGGGACCCGAGACACGAAGCTGCCGGAAGTTCACCCGAAAGGTTGGCCGGCAGAAGTGCCGATTTATACTTACCGCGCAACCGTGCGCTTCCCGTTTGTACCGTGAACTTTTTTGTCGTCTCCCTTTTATCCACGTCGACGGTTCGTTACGATCATTTGTCAGTGTCGATAAAGCGGGTTCGGTGTCTTCCTTTTCTTTCTTTTTTTTTTTCCTGACGTTGACTCGTAGGACGAGCTGAACGAGAGCGGGATACGAAGGATCAGAGGTGAACTTCCCCTTTAACATGATGTCAGTTCGCCCGATGAAGTAGCGCCCTTTTATCAGAGTTTCGGAATTGCTTGCGATCACTGTTCGTCGGAGAGAAGGGAACAAAGAGAGAGAAAGAGAAAGCCTAACTGACTGTGTCAAATCCTTCGATGGCCTCCAAAAGTTTCGCAACACTCGAGAAGTAAACAGTCATATGTTTTTCTCGACAGAAAGATGGCCGGTGCCGGAGGTAGAGAAAGTTTAATCGAGTCGTGCAGCGGCGATCTTGTCCGTGTCTTGTTTGTAAAATAGAATGGGTATTATTTTCGTCCCGAAGACAAATTGCGCCAATGGAAACAATAGGCGAGGGTGGAGAAAAACTTGCCGCAGAGATAGAATAAGAGATGGGAGGGGAGGAAACGCGCGTGAGTCGAATATAATCGGTGGAAAAGAGACGCGTCGCGCGGGGGAGAAGTGCGGTAACATTTATTAGCGCCGACCTGTATGGTTTGCGTAATCGTCGCGATCAATTTCAACCGATTTATCGGGTCCGAGTATCTCCAGTGTGCCGCGGGCGCGCCCGCTATTATTGATATTGTTAGAATAATTACAACGAACCGGAACGAGAGCGCGGTCCGATTTAATGCACGCGCGACTACGCCGCCGCTCGACGTGTATCGCTTGAATTTCATCGTCGATAGGAAATCGTAATCGACTGTGCGCGCTGCGCGTGGAATTGCACAGAGCTCAATTACGATGTGCATGCACAAATTATCGACTCTATCGAAAAATTATTTAATTGGGTTATCGCCGTATTATTACTGTCGCGTCGTTCGTGCGCGTTCCGCGAGAGAGAGAGAGAGAGAGAGAGAGAGAGAGGGGGGGGGACAAAGAGAGAGACAGAGAGAGATATATACCGAATTCCATATTTGCGAGCTCTCGTTATTATTAGTAGACGGTTCTATTCCAATTCGGCTCGCTCGTCTCTATTGTCGAGCACCGCCGGAAATCGGCTCGAGTTCGCGACACGGATCGCCGAGTGCCGCAGAATCATCCCCGGCGATATTTATACTATAAATATGGCGAGAATGTCCCGCGCCGCGGGAAGTTTCCGTACTCCTTCATAGCCTTTGTAACTGCAACGTAATGCAAGCAGGAGTCCTCGCGGATTCCTCGCTCCTCCCGCCCTTTTGTTCATTAACCGATGCGCCGACCCGACGTGCTTGCGCCGCACTTAACTCCTCGATAACATAAAGAAGGCGTCGTCCGTTACAAAGGCTAGTTTGAATAACGGATTCAGCATCGGGCTACGATGCTACTATTTACATAGCGAACAGTAGGCTTTGCCGCGCCGTTCTTGTGCAACGTTATTGTATCGTTATTGTTGTGAGCTGTTCTATTGCTAGTTCGTGTTCAAGTTTATCTCGTTTGTTTGCCGCGTTTATTATCCAGGATGTCTTATTAAAATTCATTCAAGATTAATAATTGACTATGATGAATACACTATTAATTGTCGGACTGGTATGATGATGAAAATGGAGCTTTTTCTACGTGTTTTCAAACGATTTTTGAAATGTTCGAATTTTATCAGAAATATTCGTGAAAAATACGTTCAATCGGAAAATGTGAAATATCTCTAAACACATTTTTTTTTCTGTAACTTCACGCCGAGCTATTATTACTTTACGAAACCATTCGGCATCGTCGTAGCAAAACTACTCGATACTTTATGAAAACGCGAATATATCGCAAAGTTTGTTTCAAGATGTACCTATTGTTCATGTAAAACTAGTATAGAAATTGTTATTTTTTTCCGGTTATTTTTTACAGAATAGTTGAGTTAGGGATTACGGACTCAGCTCATTCAAAAGCGGTAAGACGTTTCCTCTATGCATCGCTCGTATTTATTCTACAATACTATTCTACTATTGTTGCTCGAAGCTGGAGTTTACGGCTTCCAAATGTCCGACATGGGCGATTGTCAGCTTTGCCAGAAAACAAGCCGACAGTTCCAGTCGTGCCAAGTTTTCTCACCTACTTTGATAACAACGGATTTCTTTCCATCTTCTTCCTGCTTCCCACCTCTTGCGGAATGCTCTGACACGATCCCCTATAGAAGTTAAAAGATTCTATCCGACTTGTCGCGAAAGAAAAAAAAAAAAAAGACTGGCTGAAATATCAAGATCCGAACGCGCTTGTTTGCGATGCATTTATATAACGCGAGCACTATTTTGTTGCGAATGTTATTTTATATAATAGTGAACGGAAAATATCAGTTTTCAACTTTGAGTGCACCATCGCCAATTCAATTTCACATTCTCAAAATTCTCATGACAATTTTGATAGAAATGCGCATTCTGATGCATATACTGCGTTATATTTACTTTCCGAATTTTATTTAAACAATTTATTTCGAAATTTTATTTAAACAATTTTTTAAAGGGGAAAATTTATAACAGCATCAGACAGATGTAGTTTTTTTTGCAAACGTTAGTAGAAAGATATATGTTTTTCATATTGAAAAAGCAAGCAATACTTGTATTTCAAAGCTGCTGGCGGCTAGCTTCGCAATTCTGTTATCAATAGCAACATGTTCTGCTGGTACCTCAAAAAATATCGCTGATAAAACTGCAAGGTGAAATTCGCACGCGCGTGTATTTTCGTGTTTTCTGCCGCGAGATTTTTTTTTCATAAAAGCGAACGGGCAACTCTGCGTTACATGGCAGCTAAATCTGAAGGCTTGACAGCGTCAACGAGACAACTGTACCTTGCACCGTGCTATAAAACAGTGCACAATAATCGACAGTGAATTCTATCGCTGCACAACGCCCATTTTATTCCGGATGTCGCGTGTAATGGAAGAATCGCGCGGTCTCTTACGAAAGCTCCCGATTGTCAATTGCGATACACGCATGACTTCAGTGAGTAAACCGTGCCAAGTCCTCTCCGCCTTTTGTGGCTGTGAATTCCCTCCGCTCTAAAATTTCTCTCTCTCTCTCTCTTCGCGCAGGATACATCGACAAATCCTTTGGGCGCCGCGCGACAGGAGACGCACGACGGTGCGCCCGAGAAAATACGGAGATTCTCAGCCATTCTCGAGTTTAAAAGGTTACGCTGGATAGTCGTCGATTTTACTTCACGCCGATTTTTCTTCCTCCTCTCTGCGATGCGCTCTTGACGCGACACAAACCGATTTACCGATTCGGTCTTGCCTTTTCTCGACTTGAAATGCACTTCTTTAATATAAAGTATTTAAATAAGAAAACTACAGAGGACTAACTTAGACAACGAATAATCGTAAATCAAAATGCGAACTTATAGTTCATTCGGAAAGTGGTTATAAAAAATGCTTAACTGAATTTTATAACAATTAAAAATATTATTTATAATTTTTTTCACATATAGCTAGAATAACTTTTCTGGGTTTTCAAGATGTGCGCGTGAATTTTCCACGGCAATGCAAACTATAAATTCCATCATTTTTCTATCACTATCCTTTTTTGGTGTACGCAATAAATTGCAATATTTAGTATTTTATTTATTGTAAATAGCGGAATAGATGTAACACTGTATTTTAGTTAGATGCGAATTTGTGAGTTAAGAGAAAATAAACAATAAAGAAAAATAAATTGTTTGAGAATATTTACGATATAAAAAGGAATTGAAGTTTCTTGTAAAACATTTTTCGTAAAACGATTGATATCACGAGAGTGCTTTATACTGTAGGAAAGAAAATATTGCTACTAAATTGCTAGCGTTTTTTCTTTCGCGAGGCAGTGATCGTGCTCGAAGTCGGTATGCGATTTTACGACGTCGTACAATCGATTTCCATCCTCGGTAAATCGCTTCTCGCAAAGTGCACCGCGCAAATAGAAAAATTCAAATGCAAATGACGTGTGGCGGATAATTTACGGCCATATTGAAAAATACTAAATTTTTATGATCGCGCCTCGAGGGCAGCTCGAGGGCGTCTAGATTTTTAAACTCGTCAAGAGAAAGTGCTGGTATTATTTATTTTTCCAATGTATTACTTAACATTCTCTCTAAAAACTCTGTATAATTGTTAATATTTATAATATATGTTTATTTTGTGTACAGATTCGAGAATAATAAAATAATTGTCTTTTTTTGCAAAATGAAAAAATAATTAAAATAATATAGTGGCGTATTGCAAATAACTTCGTGTAATTTAACAATTTAGAATTGTGCAGAATGCACAGTTAAACGTGTAAAATTTTCTCTTTTTACAAAACTGATTACATTAATATTCTATATATTTACTTAGTTTTCCTTAGTTTTGATGTTAGTGAAGGGAGTTAACGAAAAGTTATGAAAGTTTACCGCCTAGTACGATTTAGTGCTAGTTTTAGTTTTTGCGTGGTTTTTGCTTTGATTACAATTCATCTAACGCTCCCAACCGCCCCACGAAGTTGTTTTCGGGCATTTGCCTTCTTGCAAGTTTCCCTTCAGGATTGGTTTCTAAATTAGCGTTGAAATTATCTGAGCGTCTGTATAATCACTTTAGCAGAAAAATAATTTTTTGTGGTGAATGTATGATGGTTTATTATTCCGTTTTTTATAAAGTGCGAAAAAAGCGCGAACGTAAGGAAATTGCTAAAGTGTATGCTGTAACTACATACATTTCATCACATTACGCACAACTTTTTCATGTCAATTTTTTAGCAGAGTGTTGCAAATTGCGTTTTATTATTCCACTTTATCTTACATGCGTGCAATATATGTTAGTTAAACAAAAGTTTTTAGTCGACATAAAAAAAAGAAAAATAATTAAAATCGATTTATTTTGGTCATTGAAATTAAATGCAAGTTGACTGTCAAATATCTTAACTATTTATGTTCAAGAAAATTTTATGTTTTTCCTTAATTTTGTTTGAAAGAGCTGGTAATCGACAATTGTTTACTTAAACAATGCAAAAAATGTAGAAAATTAAAATCCTTCGATTGTTCCCGCTCGTTGCGCGCATGGTAATTGATTTCGATCCGAGGCTGCTGGATCGTGCGCGGAATTTTAGGCGTTCCGTGGTGATGCCAGATACGTACCAAATTCGGCTAATTGCGAGCGGAATAATTAATGCCTGCAAGAGCAACGAAACTCGACGCGTCGTGCGCGCGAACGCACGTCGCAGATGTAGCTGCAGTGGCGCTACCTTTTTCCATTACGCGTTGCTGCACGACATAAATCTGTGTAAAGTGATTTAGGGATTAAGGTATCCTCGTTATACGAATAATCTTTAACTTTCGCTAACTTTTAACAGAGAACTAGATATGTTAAATCCGATATACACATTCGTATATATCAAATATAATAATTGCAATATATAAGTAGGCGTAAATTGTATAAAAAAAAGTCTTCTTTTTTACCTTACTTCTTTTAGTTTAATATTGTAATTTTGCGGAGAAATTACAGCGTCTGTTTTCAAATTAAAACAGCTTCTCTTATTCCGCGTCCAATGACTGTTGTAATTTAGAGCAGTTAAGACGTGTGAGCAAAAATTAAAACACTAAACAAAATATGTTACGCATACAACGAGCGTAGTGAAAGCTTTCAAAATTATGCAGCTGGTCGTTTTTATAGAAGCGAAATGCTTTATAAAACGCGTTTATTTTCGCCGCTACGAGATCGCCCATATTCCATTTCATAAAGTCCATTTTTTCCTTTTGCACTGATGAAATCTCCACACACGCCACGACCATTTAATATAACGAGATAAAAGAGTTCCGCTAACAAATAAATTAACAGACTAACGAATAAAATTATTATATGTAGCGCATTTGAGAAGTAATTTCGTCCGCTTTTTTTTTTTTATTGTTTTGTATTTTGCATTACAGTAAGGATGGAGAGTTATAAATGACAAAAGAAGAAAAAACAATTATTTATTTGATAATTTCCTATTATAACTATCTATAATGCAAAAAAACTAATCAGGAATATCAGGAATATTTATATTTGAACGATTGAATACGCTAATATTGAATGCGCCGCAATTTATTTTTGAAAAAATTTGATATGTCGAATCAGAAATTTTATATACGAATTTATTCGGATTATAAAAACAAAATACAAATGCTTGGTTATAAAAATACTACGTTCAATACAAATTCGGTCTCGGCGTGATTGATAAATATATTAACGGAATTTAATCTGCAACTAGATCAAACATGGTGCTAGCGGCGGGCGTCGCTCGAGTATCGATCCGGCGTAAGAAAGCGTCGGCATGCCTTATGCTACGCCACCAACACGGGCAACGTATCTATTTCGCTCGAGGAAAATATCGACGTGTCTTGAATCACGCGCTCACGGTCTCATGCGGCGCGCGTAAATATCCGCCTTACGTTCGCGTAATATCTTGTCGATCGCCTCGTTATCGCAGCTCGATAATCTCTCTCTTACACAACGTGCTAACGAGTTAAAAAAAAGGCGCGTCAAAGCGATTTGAAGAGATGCCACCTCCGGCTGGTGCAATCGCGACGCATCCTTCGCTTCCTCTCTTTATTTTCTTGTTAACGAGCGAGAATAACGATGAAGGAGAAGACAATATGCTGTTCTAAGAATGACTTCGCTTCCATTGTAATGCACTCTGGAATATTGCTGTATTTTTCGAGGAGTAAAGAAATTTTGCGGTAAGGGGCTGGCGGGGAGAACGCGGGGGAAAAATGATGGCCGGTGAAACGAGAGAAAAGTCGAGGTCTCGTAATTACTCTCCCACTTAATCGTTTGATCTCATTTGGACGCGTCAACCGTTACTCCGGAAAGTGAATCTTAGAAATAAGATCTCGCGGCTTTCCTTTCCGGATATCGGTCGCGGTGTGAAGCAACTTCCGCAAGGTAATTATGAGGGTCACGAAGGCGTCTGAGTAGCAAACGGATCTGAATTCGAAAGTGAGATATATTACATTTAGGATGATTATCGATCGTTTCTGTATATGCAGACTTTCTAAGTCGCAAATATTGTATTATTCTCTTTTTATATATGAGTTATTTCAATTTGTATTTAAGAGAAGTTTTGCTTTTTGACGAAAGTTAATTTTTTGGAGAAATTATTTCTTCTAGCATTACTATAAATTTATATAAATAATGTTAGATTGATAATTGTTTCGTATATGAAAGATAAGTAATGAATCAGAATTATATAAAAAGAAAAAGAAAAATGAAAAGAAAAGTCAAGTTCGGATCATTATTCTTTGTTCAAGCAAAAATTGCTCGGTAATTAATTAAGATTTTTCTACCCTTCTTAAGGCGCTTCACGACTCTTCTTTTCTGTTTTCAGGAATGGAACGATTACAAGTTGAAGTGGAATCCGGACGATTACGGCGGTGTCGACACCCTTCACGTGCCATCGGAACATATATGGTTACCTGACATTGTTCTTTACAACAAGTGAGTGAATTCCAATATTTTACTATAACAATATCCGCGGATACGCGATATTTTCTTCAGGCTATTAATATAAATTTTCTTCGCGTCTTCCGAAACGACCGACGGTATTACTCGCCAACATCATAAATCTTTCACGGTGGATTTCACGTAGATTTTTCTGCGTTCATTGATCTAACCGTATGCGTGGCCTCTTCGGATCGTACCGTTCGTTATCGCGGACCAACCATACTTTATAGGATTTTAGCGCAAAGTGCAAGGGAACGTATACCGTAAAGCCTCGCTCGGAATATTCCTCGGAGGAACGGCACGTCCTCACTGGCTATTTTGAAAATCCATGCTGCGGAAACGAGCGCGCGCGACCACGACGGAGAAACCTCCAGTTGAGAAATAGGATGTACTCCGGCACGCCGAGGACACTTTTACGAGGAGGCGTAGAAGCTCCTCGGAGAGGTCGACTCATTTGTTCGGCGACGATGGCTCATACCTGCATCCACTCCTACCATATCGCTGCCGCATTTTACGCTCGACGATCCCCGCCGTAACTTTTAAGTAATCGCGCGGAAAAGAATTACTTTTTAAATCCGCAACCTAAACAAGATGAAGCTTCAATATTTGGTGATCTCGAGGCAGATGTTCAATTTATTCCACGAGAGAGTAGTTGCCATTCTAGATTAAATAAGTAAAAATCGTCACAATCTCTTTGTAAATTTGACTTTTTATAAAAGCGTCAAATAAAACTTGGATTTTTGACAAAAACCATATTCTATAAAAATTTGATTGTGAAAAGGCTTGACTTTTTGCACAAAATGACCGAATTTACAAATAGTATGTAAAAATTATCAATCAAATAAGCGATTCTGACTTGCCAGTCAGAATTATCTATTAATGGTCACGGTTATAAAGGGAGGGTTATTTCAACAATCTGACGATCGCGCGTATGATGCCGACATCTATGACCGCGGATTTCATCCGTTGTGAGTCTTCACCATACACATAGTACTCAGACGCGATGACGTGATGCGTAATGTGCGGTTAGCTAAGCCGCAAATTGCGTAAGTCCACGCAAATTACGGAACCATTAATTCAGAATAGATCAAAATTAATTACCCGTGTTCGTTGATGAAGCATTTTGTTCCATGTAACAATTGCATTGCATCGCAACGATTGTAAATGCTAGTATCAATTTTTTTTTTTTTTTTGTAAACTTGTAGAAAGTATATTTTACGCGAATCGCGATGTATTAAATTGCTCATCGCCAGAAAACTATTTATACCTCGACATTTTTGTTAGGGGAAACATTTCAGTTAGCGAAGAGATACCGAGTTTTGTTGAAATCTATGAGATACTTTTAGAAATAAAGATAAGAGGCGGAGCCGCTCATTCTCAGAAAGGGTCGGAGTGGCATTCGCGTGATTCCTAGATAAGCAGTGATTTCTGGTATCTCCTTTACGAACAATCGACTTCTGAATGGCGAAGGCAGGCAATCTCATCTAAGGCGCCGAGGCGTCGTGTATCAAATAAACCGAACTTAACCCGCCCTATTAAGCTCCACTCAAGCGCGCGACGTTCAATCCGCCATTCTCATTTCCATCGCAGCTTTGAAGCCTCCCTGCACGTCCATGAGCCGGGCTTTCCAGCATCCCCTACTTCACGACAATATCCCTTTCATTCGTTCCAGGGAATACGTACGGCGCTGATACATTATGTAAAACTCAGCCTGACACTCCAGGATGGTGCTATCTGCACTCTCCGCCTGATATGGTATATATTTCCCCTTACTTTCAGTTGAGTGCGTAAAGTGCACTCTGAGGTAAGCTACTGTTGCGGTCTAATACAGTGGAGAATGTCGAATGGACTAAACAGATTTTCGCAAAATTACACTATACATGAATCATGGATAAATTTAATTGTCGAATACAGAAGAAACATTTTGTTAATTCAGTAAGACTAATTTTGTAGACTGAACTTTGTTGAATCAACAAAATTGTTATATCAGATTATTGACTACTGAAATATTGTTAACTCAATCAGATTGTTTGTTTAATTTAACAATTTCTTAATAAAATAGTTTATAAACTTGCAATATAAGATTTGCGTAAATTTTGTTACGTTTTATTTTGTTGATTGAAGAGTCATTTTGTCACTGACAAGCTTTGAGCTCTCGCTTTTGTGCTTTCGCATATTTCTAAGTTTTTATTTTAATATTATACATATATTATAATGGTTTTTGTTATATAAAAAATAAATAGTGTACGAATTACTTACTATAAATTAACAAAATTCATTTTACCGATTCAGCAATGTTATTTTATTCTGGCACAACAAAACACGTTAAAAAAGATAATCTTGTTGATTGAACACTTTATTAAACACTTTTGTCAAAATTTAAAATTACAATTATTTCTTAAATATGAAAAAATTATCATTTCTTTTAGTTAATCAACTTCCACTCTTTTTATATCATAAATTATATAATAACATTTGTTCTTTTCGTATAATCTATTAAGTTAGTTGACAGTTTAAAATTTTATTATTCTTTGGATAAGGTGGCTAACATTGTTTAAAAATCTATCTATAAAAAAAAACATTTTGCGTAAAGGTATGAACAAGTGTTTTGCTAATATAATGGACACCATGCAAAATTTCTATTGTTGGCGTATCTCTATCACTGGCGAAAACAAACAGCCACTGTATGTGGAATACAATAAAAATAAGTCTCCGTGCAATCAGTGACGTAAATAGGCGTCTATATGTACGCAAAGGGCCGGTAGAATAGCAGCCGAAGGATTGCTTAAGCGCAACGACTCCTGCGCGTAGGTATGCGCTGCAAAATGCAGAGTTAAAATATGCAGGAAACGTACATGAGGGCGAATCTCGTTACTCTATTATCACCGGATTACCGCACCTGCAGCTCATCCTAGATCCCGCGATAATTCATTCCAGTCGCCTCGCGAGCGAGCAAAGGTGACCTGGTAACAAAGCAACGACCTCCGTCGAAGTAATTGAACGCACTCGCGCAAAAAGGGTAGTCGATACGCGATTGTGAACGATGCGATTTCGATATGAAGAGGCCAGGCAATGAATTCGATATAAGGAAACGGAGAGAGAAAATAGTTCCCCTAGCAAGATAAGTCACTCGTGGCGCATTCAATCTTACTTTGTTATTATTTATGGGACAACTCACTCTCATCTGAAACATTCAACTCGAAATTCGCGTGCTAGGTTGCGAATTCTCCAGCGTTCGGGCTCGCTTTAACGCTTTGCGAAGGGCGCTCTCGCGTGCTCTCTCTATAACGTGTTATCAATTGCGGGATCAGTCCGTCTCGCGTGGACATCGTAAGTATCGAGATCTACGACAATAGGGAGCTTTTCCTGGGAACGATCGCCGGTGCGTCGGGCGAGACAGAGTGAGGGGGGAGGGGGGTGTAAGTAATATTGTCCATAAAGGGTGCCTTAGCGCGGAATGCGCTTGCAACGATTCCGCCATTCACAGAGTATACCGAGCCTTACTTTGTCGAGATGGGACAAACTACCGGGTAAGAGGATGCCGATGTTCTAGACAGCTCTGCTCGTTCTCGAGTAAGCCGCGGGAAAGATTATCGGAGACTTTACTGGAATGGCCGGCGATCCACAATGCCGGCCGACGTCGTGCTCGGGATGTGTGGGAGTCTCAAGCCCTCGGGAAAGTGGTTTCCGCGGAACGGTGGATACATTGTGGCACGCGAATGGGCGTCATATTTTTCAGCCATGAGAGGGCCCTTTGCGAAGGGCAGCGCTTCCTGTGGCGTTCTATGCCACGGTTATAAATAAGCGCATTCTAAACAGCCGCAGCGCTGTTGCTTGCGATCGCTACGCGCAACTCAATCCTTTGTGTTTAGCATGTTGGAAAAACGTCAAATTTTCTGATGTTTATATTAACGTAACTGTGTTCTCAAAAAATTGTAAATTTTATAGAAAAATTTGTTACGTCGTTGTAGTGCATTATGTAAAACTTATAAATTTTTTGTTACAAAAATTTATAAATATAAAAATATTTAAATAGTAAAAAATAATCTATAATATTATATTAAATATATATATGCCAGTTATGCCAACTATATAATTTATTTCATTAGCTAGATGTGAATTATTTCAATGATATAAAATCAGAAATTCACCCTTTAAAAAAACAAATCAAATTGATATTTATTTTTAGCTCCTTTTTGTTATACTGCAATTCTTTAATTGTTTTTAATAGCAATTTAGAGTATAAAAATTTTATTTATAATAAAATAATGTTATAAAAATAAATATAAAACTAATTAGTATCATAGCCAATTTATCCGTAACAAATTTCGCGAATGGCGAGCTAGCCGACGTCGTCTTTCATTATGTCGTGGGTTCTTACAGACGAAGTTTTTTCAAGAACTCATCTGGCCTCCCTCCGGGAGAGACAGCCGGGAACGGAAGAAAAAGACGGCGACGTTATCATTAAGATTTGCGACAAGGCGATGCGCCTCTCATCGCGGCTCGAAGCCGCATCGTGTCGTAGACGCCGGGGGTTTTACTACTTGCACGGAGAGTTTCCGAGATTTACATGACGTGCCCGTGCAAGAAGCGCGCCATAAAGCACGTCGAACGAAAAACGTGATTAATTGAGTCTTCGAACTTTCTTGACGTAACTCGCAGAATGTGCCGGCCGTTTCTTATGGCGTTTGCAACATCCTCTTTGTCTTTAATCGACGAAGTACAAAAATTATGACTCAGCCTGCGGAACACCGTAATTTTTCTCTCTCACAGCTCTACTCCCTTTTGAAATATTATCTGAATTTTATATAAATCACAATGCAGAACTTCATACTGCAAAAATACGGCGTCATGTAAACGTATCTTATATTATCTGCTTTTATTTATTTAAAAAATTCGACGAAATTTTACTTGAAGTATCATTATCATTTACTTATTTCATTACGCGGAATTTATTAGATATTTGTTTAAAGTTTATTTACGAAACGATATCGCGATTACGTAGACGTTTCTGATTCTATTTTATTGTTGCTGAGCGAAAGATTATTTTTCGTCTACCAGCGACAGGATGATACTGCAGCATTTAAGATTATGTAACATTCGTGTAACAGTGCGAACGTATCTCACCGAGAAATCCTATCCGTCGCGAGAACAAAGCTTAAACATCGTCTGACTACAAGCCGCGATTAAAACGTCACTTTTGAGCTGTAGTCTTGCATTATTAACCGTACGAACCGCTGTTATCATTGCTCTACTCTAATGAATGCTGACTTTTGACTGACGAAGCCTGCAGCAAGGCTAATTTGGTGGGTTAACGTAGGTGATGTTTCACGCATGAGCCTAATTTTCGGTGTTTCCTGCTTTGCTTACCGGAATTGTCGGCTGCTTTCACTATTCATGAGAATAATCGTTCGATCGGCCATAATTGGAGGATATACAGTTCATAGAGAATGCATTATACGATCGATTTCCGAAGAACTATGGTCGGATATGTACGATGTTTCAAGATTATATCGAATCAAACGCAGAAATGCGTGAAGTCATAACAACGAAAATACGGCTAAGAGCATTGATAAATTACACGAGTGTATTTGGCTTAAAATTTTTGAACAGCATTATTTTTTATAAAAAAAAAAATGTTTGTCGACTCGACTCTGGGATCACGTATAAAAATATGTATCGATAAAACACAACGTATAATTTATTCGGAATTTATTCGGAAGATTCTTATTTACCGAAAAAAATCAATACCGATTCGGTATCTCCGATTTGGTCTTGTTTCAAGTTTTATATTTCATGATTCGTTGCAATCTGCATGTTGCACGTGTATTGTAGACGCTGAACGGTAACAGTTACGGCGAGTTGCTCTTATTTTTAGTCCGCGCGCACTCTATACAGAGTTTGATAACAGAAATATAATTATCGGATGACCACAAAGTACGGGAGACCTACATTAACACGCAGAGGCTTGTGTAATAGGATTCGCAGACGCGAGAACTTTATCCAATATGCAGCTTTTGTTGCAAACAAACACTCGCGTTCCATGAGCTAACGTTAAACGTATAAACTCTTATATTATGTTATTTTCTCTAATGCATGTTAATTTCCTCGATTGCTCGATTTAATCCATTTAATGCTGAGTGCTGCAATGCTTTTTAGTTGTTTCACTGCAATGTATTCATATAAAAAAAGAAACGCTAGGTTTTTTTTCTTGTTAGTTGTTTCATTCTACATATTTCAGATATTCTAAAAATTATACTTTGAATTATTTATAGTTAATTTATAAAGGAAGAAACGATATATATCATCATAAATATATTCCGCACATTTATTTATATTATTATAAAAATAGTGCATTTGAAAACTAAAGCGAAGCACTACATGTTTTTGTAACTATTGATTTTCCGACACTGAGACTGCTAGCCGTTTTCTTCCTTTCGCATCTCGTATTCGCGGATAAAAGAATATTAGCTTATATATATGTGTATATATGTACGTTACCTACACTGTAGCCCCCGCATAGTCATGAATTATTTCGTCAATCGACAATTTATATGTCAAAGAACGCGTCTCGTCCCGCCTCGATGGAAGATATTGCGGTCGGTTGTAGGAATAATATCGTCACGTATGCGGGGCGAGACGACGGATGAAAAATTCACGAATTGGCGCAAAACCGGCGCGAAATGAATCGACACACGGCGCAACAGAAATTCAGCAATAACCGTCGGCCGTGCCGATTAATATGAGAATGCTAGGTCCGACTGTGGAAAATAGTGCAACAAGTGCAGTCGCAGCAGCGACAGCTGTGACAGTGCAACCGCCGACACAGCCCGTATTATATTAGAAATCTAACCGCATTATCTCGGCGAGTTTATTTCTCTCGGGCTCTATTTCCTTAGCCACGTGCAATAATATCGCTCGCTGGCGTATAATCTACGCGCTTACGTGTATCGTTTATTCGACGGATTTTCTTATCGCGCTCGCTGCGAATCTACCGTACTCTCGTAACATCCCGTATTAATGCCTGTCGAAATTTCCCAGCCCGCGTCGACAGCGTGGAATAATTTTCTTTGTCATCTCTGATGATTCAGCTTTTATCTACATCGCGTTTATGTAAAAATCATTTACGGATCAAAGCTTTTCCCGATTTTTCCATGTGAATAGGCACAATGTTAAATGAAAATAATAGTAAAGTGTTAACCAATAGTTTTGTACGTTGCAATAAATAAATAGAGAGTAAAGATTTATCGTTATTTTTATAGGATTAATTTTTTTAAAGAAAATTTAATTCTAAATGTTATTTGCGTAACAATAATTATTAATCATTTACATTCATATCTTGTTAAGCAGATTTCTGCGAGTAAATGTTTATCGATGTAAAATCAGAGAGAGAGAGAGAGAGAGAGAGAGAGAGAGAGAGAGAGAGAGAGAGAAAGAGAGAGAGAGAGAGACGGAAAGAGAGAGTTAATTTCTAGAGAAATTTATATAGGGAAAGAGCGCCTGCGGCAATAGATAGTTACAGCTATTTCGCGTTCAATGTACGCATCGAAGCGTGCATTGAATGCTTTGTCAAATTTTCACACGGCAACATTTGAAGCGTCGCTTTGCTTTATTTGGAATATCGATTGATATCGTTTCTATTGGCTTTACACATATGGTAGGAAGCTTTTAACTTTCTGTCGTGACGTAGCAGTTTCTCTTGTTATGAAGCGCGCATCCTACAAAATGCAAATGATTTAGAAAGCAATATCGGAAAGCAAAGTTATGCTGACGCCTTATAAGACGTTTCTTTAACATAGCGTGACATTAATTTGAAATATCTTTTTGAAGAGAGTTTTTTCATGAGAGTTTATTTTGGAGATAATTACGTTGGAGTAAATTAAATTAAAGCATTGTACACATGATACTGTGTACCCTGCAAATTTACGAATGCGTAATATATAAATATGATATAATATCATATGTATAAATATGAATACGAATAATTTTGCAAATTGCAACATAAGTTAAGATCCAAATATATTGAAGCGTTTTAAAGCGATATTCGACTGATACTTTAAGAGTTATCTTTTATATTGTTTAATGACGAATATATTAATTTTGTGTTTTCAGTGCCGACGGTAATTACGAGGTAACCATTATGACTAAAGCAATTTTGCACCATACGGGGAAAGTCGTGTGGAAACCACCAGCAATCTATAAATCATTTTGTGAGATCAACGTGCAGTTCTTCCCCTTCGACGAGCAGACTTGTTTTATGAAATTTGGTTCGTGGACTTACGACGGTTACACGGTAAGCATTACGATTCGTACTAATCATTTAGTGCGCAATTATTAATATTTATTACTTTATAGATATCATAAATTGCGCATTAAATATTTATACTTACAAAGTTGTTTAGTCTCTAAGTTATCTTACAATTAATAAATAATTACAATGCAAAGAATATTAAAAGGCGGTAGAAATTATAAAGAAGATGGTTATCCTGAATTATGCTATGCATATTTTTTGTGTAATTCTTGAGAAATATATACCAGTTATAAAAGTTTTATAACTGGTATAAAAAGTTTAAAAATCTATAATTCCCAATGCGCTGGATGGAATTTATGTAAAATACATTATGGTGATTTATTGCGAGATTAGATAAATGGATATTATACATATTTTTTAAGGGATTTGGAAATGTTTTTAATAATATATTTAACCATGAAAAATCACCCATTAAAGTTAATATATAAACTAAAAGTAATTTAAGTGACAAATTATTCAATATTTTGCATCAATTAAATTTACATTTTCATATTAAGAAGGAATCCAATTTTCATATTCTCATTATCATATAAATTTTATGTGTGGAGCTTTTTATGCCCACCTCATATATGAAAAATACTAAAACAAAATACTTTAAATATTATTTAATACTAATACTATATTTGATTATCATAAATTAATTCGAAAACATTTTTAACGATGATTTTATGGCTGAACTACTTTTTGCATCTTCTGTTATTTCAAATTGCAACAATATAAAATTTCCGTACGCATTCTAATTTTAGCAGAAACGCGTGAGAGTAATTGGAGGCGTCTGTAAAAGTGACAATTAGATAATTACACACATTTCGCAACATCTGTTTATTCTATCCACCGCATTTTCTTTCGCGCTCATTGTCAATCCAGTAGATAAGCCTTACGCGCGGGCCGACGGATATATCCGTCACTGACAAATCCGCCTGTCTGTGAGAGTTTTACTACTGTACGTTTGCGGATATAAATCCCACGTCTGCGGGGATAAGCCATTTCGACAGAGAAGCTCGTCCGCTAGCCACTTCGAAAACACAGTGCCACCAGTAATCAACCTCGCATCCACCTGCGCAGCGGATAACTTCCGTTTCCGCACTTCGAATTCAATTTCCCTATCGGCGTGTCTCGCGGGCTGCATCGAGTATTTTCCATTGCGAAAAAGACATTCGCGTGATTGAAGATAGAGCGACTGTGAAATTCTAAACTTAAACACGTTAGACTCGACAGTGAAAATTAGTTCGTACAAATTGATCGATATTTGTGAGATCTGTCAATTTAATCCGCACGCATTATCCGTAATAAACCAGCATAACAATTAATCATAAATCTATCTTCATTGTGGAGCGATAGAAATCAATGTTACATTAAATAAAATAAACAAGAAAAAAATGTTTAGGTATAAATTCCAATAGAAAATGCAATAGTTTTTAGAAATCGCAGCTTTTAATTCTATTATTCAAAAGCAATTATAATTTTTAATTAGCAGCCGTATTTTTCATGGCCTACGACTTTATTTTACCCCACGGAATTTGAAATTTTTAATGAGATTAAAGAAAGTTGGAATAGATCGTTACGTCATTACATATTGATTTTTTTTCAAATTAAAAAGAAAAACCTTGATTCTTTGAAGGACGAAATTGAAAAAGCAGGAAACAAATTCGAGTAGAGCAGCGCGGTGAGAAAATGCGCGAGAAAGGCACAGTGAATGAACAACGATCGCTCACTGAGCTATCGACAGATCTCAGAAGTGGTCCAGGGAGGATCAGTCGGCGAAACTCCAATGGCCGCTGCGATTTTGCTCTCCAGACTTTATTCCGATTCCATGATCCGCAGGCTCTGAGATAGTCAGAATCTATCCTGCGCAGCCATTAGAGGTATCCAATTTCTTCCGTTCACTCTTTCCGCTCTTCCTTCTTTCGTTTCTCTCCTTTCCACATTTCCACTTACTTCTCTCTCTCTCTCTTTCTTTCTCGCCCCCCTCTTTTTTTTTTTAAACAATCGCGTATCTCGAGAATCGATTGCGGCGAGGGATGAAATGGATTTGGAAGGTGGCACCGCACTCGTAGCGGATTGAGAAAGTCACCCGCAGATCGGAGCGAAAGCATATACAAGGTGTCTCAAACAGCACGTCTGTTTTTTCACGCAGAAACAGCATCTCTTTTCGAAATTTTGTAATTTCTAATAATATATAATTGATATCTTGTCAGTATATTCTTTAGAAATTAAGTCCGCGAATTTTTCTTATTAGAACATTAATCAGTTAACTAAATAAGAAATTTATTTATTCGTCTAATAATCGAATATTACTCGTTAAAACTGAAGTTTGCGAGAGACGACGACGTTGGTGGAGGATAATTCTGGAATAACACGTCATTAACGTGCTTACATATGTAGAGCTGTAACACGCACATACTGCCAACGCTTTGTCAGGAAGTTCCGTAGGACGTGCCGATTATCTGAAGCATCGATTTGAAGCATAGGCGTAGCGCGCTAAGATAATAATCTTCGGACACCCTAAGTATCTCGTCTGTGTGTTTGCTGATTTATCTCACGTAGGTGTGTTTCGATTATGCTCCGAATCGAATGCCGAGCAGTTGAGGATTTAAACACTAGATGCGGTGGAGTGGAATAACAATGGGGATTTAGCTACTGCAGTTTTGGATTAGATCCGTGGGATCGTGATGAAGATTAGTTAGATTACAAATCTTGAGATGGATTACTATTCGTGTACCAAGAAGAGGATACTTTGGACTAAAATAGTATACTTTAGATGAATATAGATTTGAGTTATGTATTGTAACAATTTTTCCATTAATAACAGCGATTTATACTTATTAAAACTAGAGAGAAAAAAAGAGAGAAAAAAGTCATTAAAGAATAAATTTAACGATATTTTTTAGGTATAAAAAATGTGTAATCAAAAATTTACGCACTATTTTTTGCTGTCACCATTAATTTTCTCTTCATAACTTTAGACGAAAATTTTAATTTTATACTCAAATTGTATCATACAATATATAATAAAATAAACAGTTAAATGCAACATTTTTTCTCTCTAAAGTAACAAATGTTTTAACTGCAAGAATAACTTTTGCCATTTTTTTGAATAATTTATCACTTATATTGTGATTCAAAAATTCTGAAAACATAAACAACTAGATAATAATTATAAATGATTACAAAATACAAAATCTTGTTTTTCATTATACTGTGATATAGTACTACTATTTGATAACTTCAACTCTTATTACTAATGCAGTCCGCAGTTTCAACTATTGAAATTATTTTTTGGCCGGCGTATAGTATGCAAATGCCTTCCTGTTATACGCGCGTTTTACACCGTGATAAATGTTCAGGTTGCACTAAATATTTGCTGATGTGAAGTATAAATTTATTTTAATAGCATAAAGCCTGTGCGTCGTGTGTTTTCAAGATAAAATATTCATATATATGTATTTGCGTGCAAGATATACATTTCATTCAACTCAATGTTAAAATATAATGTGAGAAACATGAGCATTTAAATAGCAAAATATTTTATGTTATATCGCGTAATGCCGAAAGGCATATTACGCACTCCGAAATATTGCGATTGTTACTAATTAATCAGGATCGGTGAAAATTTACTGTGATTCCGCACGGATCGCAGAATTTACGAACGCACCTTCCACGCGATCCGAAATAAGTCAGCAAACACACAGTCGGCATGTTTTATGCATTCGTAAAATGTGATTTTTATGAGCGGTCCGTGCCGATATCCACGATTCCATTCTACTTATCTGCACGATCGTCCTTGCCGTGTTCTCAGGTCGACCTGCAGCATCTCTTGCAGTCCGAGGACTCGAATGAAATCGACGTTGGGATCGACCTGACCGACTATTATATCTCCGTCGAGTGGGACATCCTAAAAGTGCCTGCCGTGAGGAACGAGGCGTTCTACATATGCTGTGAAGAGCCCTATCCCGACATCGTGTTCAACATCACCCTGCGCCGCAAGACCCTCTTCTACACGGTGAATCTGATAATACCGTGCGTGGGCATATCCTTCCTGTCGGTGTTGGTGTTCTACCTGCCGAGCGACAGCGGCGAGAAGGTCTCCCTGTCAATCTCGATACTCCTCTCGTTGACGGTGTTCTTCTTGCTGCTGG
Organism: Linepithema humile; assembly: GCF_040581485.1. Classification (NCBI taxonomy): domain Eukaryota; kingdom Metazoa; phylum Arthropoda; class Insecta; order Hymenoptera; family Formicidae; genus Linepithema; species Linepithema humile. The sequence goes on from NC_090128.1 coordinate 39,424,056, forward strand.
CTGAGATTATACCGCCCACGTCGCTCACGGTGCCGCTGCTGGGCAAGTACCTGCTCTTCACGATGGTGCTGGTAACGTTCTCCGTGGTCGTCACGATAGCCGTGCTGAACGTGAACTTCCGCTCGCCCGTGACCCACCGCATGGCCAATTGGGTGCGGGTGGTGTTCATTCAGTTTCTGCCGCGGATCCTCCTCATCCAGCGGCCGAAGAAGGAGGAAGACGACGACGAAGACGAGGACGGCAACGGCGTCGGCATCGGCGCGAACGGTGACGCCGACGACGATGGTGTCGACGATGACGAGGACGACGACGACGATATCGAGGCGGCGAACGGCAAGCCGCCCGAGGGCATCCTCACCGATGTGTTCCATGTTCCAGAGACTGATAAGTACGACACGTACTACGGCAAAAGGTTCAGCGGAGAGTACGAGGTACCGCCGCACGGGCTGCCGCCACCAGCGACGAGGTACGACCTCGGCGCTGTCGGCACCGTCGCACCTTGCTTCGAGGAGCCCCTACCCTCGCTGCCACTGCCGGGGGCGGACGACGATCTCTTCGGCCCGGCTAGTCCCGGATACGCTCACGAGGACGTCAGCCCCACCTTCGAAAAGCCGTTGGTACGCGAGATCGAGAAGACCATTGACGATGCTCGCTTCATCGCCCAGCACGCCAAGAATAAGGACAAATTCGAGAGCGTAAGTGTCGCTTCTTTGTCTCTTTTACATTCGCTGCTTTATCGCGAGCTTGTTCACACCGTCGATTAATCGTTAACTGCAATTATATTGAATAATGACGACAAAACTGAAAATTATACAACGCTTTTTCCACTTTTATTAAAGTAGAATAAAACTTTCCGAAGAGCCGATAATTTAATTTTTGGTTTGTTTACCAATAAACATTTATAAATGCCATTCTTTCGCAGTATTTTCATGATATTTTGTAATATTTAATTTACGATTGTTGTTGATTTATATGAGTTTATGCGTGAGGAAATTTATCTCTCAGCGTGAAATAAATAAATTTAAATCATAATTATAATAAGCGGCCATATAATTGAATTTACACGTGTTCTACCATTGTTAGAAAAATTCAATCTTATAAAAATTCGATTAAAAAATTTATTTATTAATTTACGCGTGAAAGATCGAGTTTCGAGTACATTTTAAGAGTTTAATTCATTAAATACAAATGGCGAGATAACTAATTTATTTCAGTGCATATTGTAGAAATAATTCACGTATGATTTCTCGCTGTGTTGACGTTATTATCCAATATAGCTACAGAAAGCTTAATTGCGTACTCAATGCACTTTATACCGTTTATATATTCAGTAATCGCAAGGATCAAATCAGTAATTATGGATTATGGAGGATTATGGATTAAGAGATCGTTGCGTATATCGCAACGTACGTTATAGATCATCTTTTACCTTAAACTATTAATAACGCGTTGGGAACTGTGCGATCTGGATTATCATCGTAGAAATTGAAACAAATGCGTTTGACACATCCGGATTCATGAACGCGTATAGTCGTTTTACTATATCTGCTGTTCGTGCAAACAACATTCAGTGTTTAGAGTGATCAACATTTTGAGAGCAGACAGAACTCTAATAGCACTTGCGCAGAATAACATTTTGATTGGATGTTATCGCCGCGTGTTTTATCTCGACTGAAATAATTCGAGCGATTGCATCGAGGCGAATGTTTATTCAAAAATCAGCGACAACCATTAAATCATAATTATAATAATGTTCCGAACGCTGAGGACCTTTGATTTCCGTATAATTTAAATTTATATATTTTCACAAATATTTTCAACGCTTTTAACTTCCAATAATTATCATTATTACAACTTGAGAAGAATATCTCTGACTTTTCTCAACTGCTACTATTTCTCGTAGAATTTTGTTCCCTTAAAAATGAGCTGTGTATAAGAAACCGCCGAAAGTCATTAATTCGGATAAAACTTGGTAGATAAAGCTGCCTCAAGAGACATGAATAACGATACTCTCCATTCGTGCCCTATCGCCCTTTAAAGGTGTGACGTCTGACCTTAAAACCAAACGCCCACTTTTTCACGTAACTTTTAAACCGTATGAAGTAAGGAAGATGTTTGATATAAAAGTTTGTAATGACTAACAAACTTGCTTTAAATATCGGTCTGCTTTAAATATAACACAGTTGACATAAATTTTTAAATATAGTTATTATTATATTGTATTATCAGATCACGTGTAAACATATTTGCTTTGCAAGAAAACAATTTTATGCAATATCGTTGCTGTATTTAATGTATGTATCATTTTTTTTTATTTTCACTTTTGTCGTTCAATTATACATATATTTGTGATATCACACACAAAATATATGTATAATATTTATCATGGTTCTTTGTTGGAATTTTTTATCTTTAGAATATTTTCTGCAAGAGCTTTTAAAATTTTCAAAGCACTTTTATCCCAATAAATTGTTATATTCGCGCGAGCAAAGTCCAATTATTTGATAATTTTTGAATGACTACATCTCACAATTACATTTTAGTTTGTAATATCGCTAAAAGTAGTAAAAAATGCAAACTGTTCGATATGGTGACTGTTTCGTTTCATCCGGTACCAACGATGATTTATATATCACGAAGTTTAACGCCATTGAGAGAAAAGATCATTGCACGTTTTATTGCGCGTATTCCGAGGCGATAGCAGAGCGGTGGTTTCTGATCGTAATATACCGTGTGTTATCGCGGTGACAATGCGCGATGACAATAATGTCGCGTGTATCATACGTAACTGCTTTGTAATTCTGCATGCACAATGCAGTAAAATACCTCTCACTATCCAAGTTTATAACATTGTAAGAGGATTGTTTTCTATTTTTATTATCAAGAAAGTAAAATGATACTAAAATGAGCGAAAACTTTATCTCATCATTAAAGCGCGAAAATCTATGAATGATTCTCAAATCAAAAGCAAGCAAAAATTTTAAGTTTTATCATTTTAAGCTAATTGTAAGCTTGTATTTAGTTATTTATATGCAATTATGTTATTTAGTCTTTTTGAGACTAAAAAAGTCGTCTAAATGCATCATGCATCTAAAATGCGATAGTTCTTGCGGTATATCGAATTTTATAGCGTGTAACGTAACGCGCGACCCGACTCAAACGCATATTCTCTAGAGATTTGGAAATCTCCTTCGTAAAATCGAAGGAGCATCAACTTTGTCGGGTCTCAGCGATAAACATAATCCGTAGCAACAGCCACGAAATAACGACGCCAAAAATATTGAGAAAGGAAAAGTTAAACAAATAGAAAGATTTCTTTTCCGATTCTATGTCTTTTCACACATTATTTCGTACGCATTTATCGTATTGTTCTTTCAAGCGCGCAATAAAAATGAAATATCTTTACATTCAAATCGATCACCGCATAATCCGCTTTGTAAAATAAAACGCGTTATTCAAATCGTTGTGAATGAAAACGTGGACGGAATATTTAGTCTATGATTCACATAAGGTGAATTGACGAAAAGTTGATATATGTACATATAACTTTGTCTTCATTCGTAACATTTGAAATAAAATTTTTTCTACATGAATATGTAAAAAAATATTATCACTTTTTTCTAACTTTTCAATTGCGATAATTTTAATAATTTAATTGCAAATTAAATTTCTGTTCAAACAAAATTTATTCTAGATTAAAAAAAAATAGGTTATTATTTATTTTTCTTCGATGCTTAATTGGTGACTTTTATTTATTAAATCTTTTATTTTTTAAATAAAAATTATTAATATTTCGATATTTTCTTCAATAAAAATTGCTTTCTTGTTTTATTTCTTTTGTTAAATTTTGTTGAATTTTATGAATAATTCTATATATCCAATTTGGGCAAGACATCTTGTTGTACCACTCTCGTGGTCGTCAACTAAATTGGAATTCCGTGATCCCGGATACGACTTGATTTCCGAATACGTAGTTTGCCAGGGCGGATCTCCGGATACCCGGTGCCGTGGCAAGCCATGCTCAATGAAGCATCTCATTTAAAACCACCCCCAATGTCGCGTGCATAACTTATTTGCACAAAGTATACACCGGAGAACGCATTGCGGCAAAGTGCCGTTCATTGCCAAATGCCGCCCGTTTTGCGACAAGTGTATACACTTTCAAATGTACATACAGAGTGTTCAGAAAATCTTATCTTGCTAAATCTCGTTTATATGCAAAGGAAATTTTATATCACTAATTTTGTGACAGTTCCGATAAATCTAATTCATGCAATTGCATTAATTTTTTTATAAAGAAACTTCGTTTTATTTTATTTAATTTTCATCCTTGATTTAGAAATATCTATACAAAATAGAAATATAGCTTCGAATCAAATTTATTTTCACAATAACAGAATAACAAATTATTTTCTGAGAAAAAAAAATATCGTATTCAATTACATTGTAAATGCTGTAAAACGTTATTTTAAACACACAATGCGCGTGAGTACGTATAGCAAATGCATTATATGCTTATCGCTCTATGTAAGCTAGCATATAATAACATACACAGGACATATACGTCTCCAAGTATTCGTGAACGTAGAGTATGCAAATGCACTTGCGTGTAGTAAAGGATGGAGGATAATGCAGCAGCCAATCGCGTTGTTGTAGCCAACTTTTGGCCCGTTTGATAGAACCGCATAATGCTGCTCCATCTTGCTACGTGAAACCGTAAGATCACAAAAGAGATCGAGATTATCTTCTATGTAGATAAAATGGAAAATGAGATAGTCGATGTTGCTAAATTTTGAAAAAAATTCTGATTTTGTAGTGAAAAAATCGTTGGGGGAAAATAGTTAAACGTACAGAAATTGGCATTAAGTATTACTTTTTGATTAAATTTTATATTAATTTATTTAACTGGGGGGGCTTCTCCCTCTTTCAAATTGAAAATATTAAAATACTTTTAAGAGCAGAATTATATACAGAGAATATTTATTCTCTAATTAATTATTCCTGGTAAAATACATAATTATTTCTAATAAAATGCATAATCGCACACACACACACACACACACACACACACAAAAAAGCGGTAATAATAAAATTTTTATTAACATTAAATTCCTATCAATCGTTCTTAATCATTTTTGCATATTGCACACGTGGAAACTTAAATACATACCTTTCTACGGCGCGTTATTGGTTCGTTCGTTCTTTTGCATCAGTTTAGGAAGCAAGATTACATGCTAAAAGTGCTCTTAGAGCAAAAATGTTTCTTCTAAAAAGGGAAAAAGATACGCGGAAAATGGTGATCGAAGTGCTAGTAACGTTCTGTGCATTGTCCTCGTGGAAGAACGTATCATAAAAGTATTGAGTGACTGTTTTATCGTCTCCCCGGCTCCCCTCTTGTCGCAGTGGGAATCTAAGGAAGTCAATACACTCTTAGCAAGCGAGGGATCGATCGTCTCTTTTTCCCCGTGTTTCCGGATACAGCGCGTAGGTGATATAGTGTTGTCGCACGAGGGTGCTCCAGCGGATCATGTGAAACTCGTCTTATAGTATACAAACGCGAGTAACGGATACGCCTGACAAGTTGATACTAAACATGCGTGAGAGACTCTCGATTCAGAGGACTTTTCCATCTTTATGAGAAATATATGCGGGACAAACAAGACATTTTCGTATGCGAGATGCATTCGACTCGGATCATACATAAACATGCGATTAATTAAACTAGTGGTACGAAAAAGCGAACAAATGTTATATTAAATTGCGCAGCTCAAAAATGTAAAGCCGATAAATGATGGCGTAGTTTAAAGTTCAAATATATATTACAGAGCTCACATAAAAAAAATATTGGACATTAAAATATAAAAATGCAGATGACATGATTTGTCCGAAAAATTCATAGTGTGTGTGCGAGTGTATTTTTTACTCTCCAAAATAATAGAGACCACACTGAAAGAAACTGAAATCTCTAATCTGCAATTTACAATCCAACTATGATGCATGTTTTCTTTGGATTGTTTCCAGGTGGAGGAAGATTGGAAGTACGTCGCGATGGTGCTCGACCGGATCTTTCTTTGGGTCTTCACGGTGGTTTGCGTGATCGGCACGGCGTATATTATTTTTGAAGCGCCAAGTCTGTACGATACCACGAAGCCGATCGACATTAAGTACAGCAAGATCGCTAAGAAGAAGATGATGCTGATGAACATGGGCCCCGAGGAGGACTAGTCGACGATACCGCGCGGCTTCGTGCCGCGTCCACAGCGGCGGTCGCTCAATTGCGGTCGGCGTCGACGACGGCGTTGTCCACGTCGTCATCGTCGCCGTCGCCGTCGTCGCCGTCGCCGCCGCCGCCGCCGCCGCTGCCAACGTCGTCGCCGTCGTCGTCGCCGCCGTCGCCGTCGCCGCCGCCGCCGCCGCCGTCGTCGTCGTCGCCATTGCCGTTCCCCGCGGCCGCCCATCATCGAAACTGCCGATTTTCGCGTCGACGTGGAAAAGGACCCTCTCTCGAACGCTTTTGGTGACAAAAGACATGGTGGTTCCGAACGACTCCAAGGACGGACAATGCAAGTGAGGGGATGCGATGCGACAAATGGGGTCATGAACGAATGACCGCCGGATAGAAGTCCGCGGTGTGGAATATTGTTCCCTCCTTGAAGAGGGGGCGGATCGGTTGAACTCTAAGTCCGACTACCCTTCGGGATGGAGATAAGGGCGTGCGACCGCATGGTACACGAGAGTAAGAGAGCTTTCGTGATAGAGAGTGAGATAGTGGATGTACGTATGCGTGTCTGTATGCATGCGGGAGAAACAGAAACGGAGAGTGAAAGGAGATGCGAGAGGATGAAAGAGAGGAAGAATATGAGAGAAAGAGAGAGAGAGAGAGAGAGAGAGAGAGAGAGAAAGAGAAAGAGAGAAAGAGCAAGATTGGACAAGCGAGAGGTAAGGACGAAAGATTGGGCGAGAGAGAGGTGAAAAAGTGCCAAATACGCGAAAAACACGCGCACCGTATTTTTGTAAATCTGGTTTCATACGTAAGGCTAGAGTCGTGCGGCGAGACGTCGAACTGCCCGAACTGCCGATTTTATATAAGAAGACGTTTACAGCACGAGGAGATGCGTACACCAAGGTACACACGCAATTCACACACGATACATACATATATACATTACACACGTCGGCATATATACATATACATACACGTACCAGCACCAACGTCACCAACCCGATATACTTATAAAATACACATATGAATACGCGCGTGCATCTTTCGGCGCACTATGGAGCACCGGGGGGTCGCACAAGTATGCAAACTTTTTCACATACGTGTTCGCGCTGACGCGGCAAAGGAGAATCTTCGATACTTTAAACTTGAAGAAATTCTCGTCTTTTCAACATTTTTACGGTGAAGAGAATTGTTTTTAATTTACACTCTTGAAAGTTGAGATTCCAAATCTTTTAAAATAAATTTTCAACATTAAGCACTTCAAAAGTTGTATCGTTAAATTTTCGGTGGACGAAAAATTCGTCGGAAATTTGATCGGCATGGCAACACGAGGACATTTTGCGTCTATTGATTTATCGATCGATGGATCATCGGTATCAAATTCTCCAATCGACTCATCGACGACGTTCTTCTCGCGGATAATGATCGCCACTTGATTTAGATATCGATATGCCGTTATGGACGCGAGAGCGATCCGACACTCGAGTAATTTACACGAGCGGCCAATTATCGAAGCAAATTATTCAGTTGATCGATTATTCCGACGTATCGAGTGGCTCGTATAGCATTCAAGCATGTGATGAGAGTGGCACGACTACCGGGAATAATTGATTGGCAAAATAATTTGCACGGAGCATTCGGCTTGTTTCATAATTAATATCATTAATTAACGGCGGGTCGCGTCGTGGGTGTTCGCCTTCGCCGTGAACGCGTCGTGTCCGAACAGCAGGGGAGAGTAAGATGAGGGAGAGGGGGCAGCCGAAAAGTCAATGAGAGGAACAAATCATAAACCGAACGAACAACTAACCTTGCGAACAACTGCCAATTTTAGATGTGGTCTCTTATCTAATCTACTTAATCAACATCGTAAGGTGAATGACGACGGTAAGTGGCATCATTCGGGTGAACGGCGATCGATAGGGCGGATGAATAGAACGGATAATGGTAATAGGGCTCGCGGCGTGCCAAAAAGCGGTTTCGGGCGCGAGCCAGTTCGCTCACGTGCCAAAAGGCGCGGCTTAAGATTTCGTTGTCTTTTTTCCCTTTTTTTTCCTCCATCGTTATTCTTGTCTCGGGGAAGAAAAGCTCGTCTTACCGGACCTTATCGATGACCATTCGTGCTTACGTACACGGGATAAAAACAGATTTCGAAATTATAAATAATCGTCGGAAATTGATTATACGACAATGACTCACAATCGCCTGAATAAGTAGGTAATCACATCGTAAATAAATAATTGCAATAATCCTCGCGTATTAATCACGCAAATTGAAGATAACAAAATAAATTTGCAGATATTGATATCGACGTTCGGCTTCGAACTTGGATTGATAATTTTCATAATATGTGTGCAATTGGTCATAAATGTAGACAATTAATACAGATATGTAATACATATTTTTTTTGTTTGATAAAAGCTACTACTATCACGGTTGAGCAATTGTGATGAAATTAACGGTAATCAATTTACATCATTAAAACAATTTAACCAAGCGCAAAGAATACGATTAATTATTAATTATAACGATGAAAAAGCAAAACGGGCTATTGAAAAGATGCGAATTAGCGTGCGCGTATGCGGAGTCGCATATTAATTATCTCCGCATGAGTATCATCGATATAAAAACACGGAATTTTATTCGAACAAACGTTGATTCGTGTAAAATTTCGTCGTAAGCACACAGGGTCGAAACTGTTGTCTCGTTCGAAGCAGGAATATCAATCGCAGGGATCGTAAGCTCGTCGTTCATTTCTTCTTCGACTTCCTCTCCGCAATCGCGGTGCATCGACCGCGGCGCTGCGTGTAATTTCTTCTCTCCACTGTATATACCGCGGATCAATACAGACTGCATACTTACGAGAAGACGAAAAAGGTAGCAAGGCGGGGCGCGCAAGAGGAAGAAAGAGGGATGAGAGCATTCGCGACGAGATAAAGGGATGCTAGAAAGCTTTCGACGTGTGTGGTCACGATCGGCCGACGTAGTTTTCGTCGCGAGCGTTTCTCGTGCGGCAGTGTTAACAGGAGCCGAAATGACGAGACAGGAAGCGCGAAACACGAGAAGGATACCCTATCTTCGGCGGGATAACTGCGCGGATAAAAACGCGACAGAAGTTAAAGATGACACGGTTTCGGATAGTTTTACCCCGTCGGAGACAAGAGGGAGGAAAAGGCGAAAGGGATCAGGGATGGAGAGAATGAGAGAAAGAGAGAGAGAGAGAGAGAGGGAGCGAAGAAGAAGAGGAGGAGGAGAGACAGGACGTAATTAGAGCCGAGAAGATTAAACACACACAAGCAACCGCGTATCGCGCGTACGCGTACACGTTTAACCACAGAACTCGTAGCCACACGAAAGAACGCATTCTGTCTATACATCTATATATACACACACACACACACACGCATACACACATATACATACATAAACATACATACACGTTATTTATACGCCGACGAGGAACGAGAGGAGGGCGAGGGCCGAGGGGGCGGTAGGCTTGCTCGCATAGCCCTCGCCGGCGATATAATAATCAATTTATTTGCTCACGTAAAAGGTAATGATATATAATATATTTCATATATGTGCATAGATGTAAAGAGATTAATTACATTAATTAAATAATTGTACAATCCGTGAGAGAAAGAGAGAGAAAGAGAGAGAGAGAGAGAGAGAGAGAGAGAGAGAGAGCGAGAGAGAGAGAGAGAAAGAGAGAGAGATGATGGGGACATTTCACTTGCCGGGTCGCGTGAGGCCGCGGCGGTGTTGTTGACAGTGCTTGTTGATGACAGGTAGGGACGGAAAGACTGGGTGTTGTGTGGATCTGTGTATACGAATGACCAGATCGAATCAAGATACACGTGTCTTCATTGGGAATGGGGGAAGGAGGGGGAGCTGGAAGGGGCTTTTAGACGAGCGTCGATCGAAGGAGCCAGATTAGCGCGCTGGGACTCGCCTGACAGCGAGAAGGCAGTTTGCGATGGAGTGGTGGAGTAACGCGAGAAGGAGAGAAATAGAGAGGGGGAGGGAAACAGAGGTGATACGGTAAAGAGATGAGGAATCAGGAGGTGCTCCGATAATCATCGCTTCAGTTCTTACCAATCGCTGAAGTGATCAAACTTTCTCATCGTGAAGAGGGTAGCAGCAGGCTCCGGCAATTAATTAACGAAACCAGGAAACGGAGGACCTGCAGCGGCGGAGAACACGGTCATCGGCGAGGAGGTGGACGGAACGCGCTGAGTGCTGCACGCATGTGTAATACGTGAAGGGGGGAGAGGAAAAGGCGGGGGACGAAGGCGGTGGGTCAGTGAAACCGAAGAGTGGCGCGATGAACAATGACGGGTGAGTCGACAAAAGCGGCTGTAAAATCGCCGATGTCCGGTTATCGTAATTGCGGTCCGTTTATGCGGCACGTTTATGCGCATACATGCGCGCGATCGTGCGGAAGAAAATGCGACATCGGGGGACACGGAAAAGTTAACGAGGAATCGGACTAAACCGCGTAGTGGCCAATTCTCGATGATGATGATTTAACTTCTCCGATATCGATTATTAATAACTCTTGAAACTGGATTTCGAACAACCGTGGCCGGCTTGGTTCATTCTTGTGCAATTTTAATACATTCTTGTACAATTTAAAATATAAAGGGAGCAAAATATTTTGATCTGTGCACATTAAACACTAATCGATCGAGATTAATAATATATGTAGTATCTATAAAAAATTTCTTTGTTTTATAATTGTTACAAAAAAAATCATCCGTTCCGCTTTTATATATGCCGCTTTCCACTTGGAAAGATTACAGATATTAAAGGTGTAATCTGTTGCGTGCAACACGTAAGTGTTAAAATTATCTTGCAAGTTTGCCGTTTTATCCCTTTGACTGCTTTTGACGTCAAGATATTCTTTTTTTAAGTATGTTTTCATTGATCGTTATTCTCTTTTTATTCAAGCACTTCGCTGCAAATTCAGACAAATGTTCCCGTTTCTCTTCTGCAATCGCGTTTCCCAAATTCGATCGATAGATTCGTGCGATAACTATCACACACAGCAAATTTATCTTGGCGGCTGGTATTTCGGATATGTCAGTGTCGCGCTAATTTGTTATGAAACCATATACGCGCGATCGGAATAAATCGCGGAGGAGTGTTACGCCGAGCTACCTCCGCGTTACGTCAAACAGCGTTTGTCATGTGAGAGCGTACGCAATGCGAAGCTCATTTTCGTGCCGGCGTGTGTCATCGAAAATTGGTCAGAGCCAGAAAGGGCGGGAAGGAAGAGAGAGAGAGAGAGACAGAGAGAGAGAGACGCGCAGAGCGACCCGATTTTCCCGCCTGCGGCTGTGGTTAATCGATACTGCGTGGCTGGAACACGAGCTGATAAAGCGCGCGCCAACGACCGTAACTACGATAATAAATAAATATTGATTATCGCGATACGGGAGAAGAGTGCCCCCCCCCCGTTCTTCTCAGCCTTCACAGCCCCGTATCCCGGCGCCATTCTCTCGAGTGATAGTCAAACGAGTCTAACGAATGCGATTATAATGGCGGAGAAGGAGGACGGACGGAGGCAGAGGATGACAGCGACAATGATAGCGATGACGATAAGTATTGTTAGTTATAGTGCAGTTAAATAGGCTATTCGTAATCAGATGACCGTGATAATCGTCTATAATGCACGACGGCGGTGTGTATATAGAAGAGAGAAACATTAAAGCGAACATTTGTTGGACTTCGAATCCGCAAATCGCGAGTCGGGAATCTTGCGGAGTCCGCAGATCAGTTACGTCGCCTCAATTAGCGCGTTCGGCTGGAAAATTGTACTCGGCCGTACACACACACATATATACATACACACACACCACACATATACACACACATACTGTAATCGGCAAGCTCGATTATTATCCGAATATTTGTTATAACGAAAAAAGAGCCGGTTAAAGTCTGAGCGCAGTTGTGAGTGCGTAAATATTTATAATATTTCGAAATTTATAATAGTAAAATATAATATTATCTAAAAATACACATGAGAATGCCATTTTGGTTCACTTCGGACCCCCTTTGATGGCTCAAGAAACTTGACTTGTTGTAAAGTTATATAACAGTTGTGTAACTGATTTGTGCACGCTTAGATCGGAATCAGACAAGTTTAAAATTAGGTTAACGCAATCAAATTATTACTATCAAGTTACACGATCATTAAGTTGCCACGTAATCATATCTTCAACGATATATACATACATCCCAAAAATACGCGCAGTGACAACGCGTCGCGGTTTGAAATGCAATTTTGCACTTCCCCATGCAGAAGCATTTTCTTCGTTTCGTAATTTGTCTTGTCATCCTAGATCACGCGCCGCAGGAATTGTATACAGTTACACAAAGGTTATATAACTTGGTGAAAATGTATACATATTAAGCTATCGATTATAATCGTCGTTATCAACGAAGTGCGCAGGTGGCGTGCCGGAAGAGTGGAGCGTCGTCCCTTTCGTTCTTTCTACAGAATCTCGTCACTCCGTAAACGTCGCCAGTAAGCCCCAATCACGCGTCTTCCTGTAATCGAATCACTTTCCCCGATTCCCGTGTTAAGGAATATAGGTAGCGAAAAGTTTATACGTAGAAATGAGACACACATTGTCACGGAGCCTCCCGATAATCTCGAACGGCGAGCTATATCCAATTGATGACGCGAAGTCATCGATTAGATACAGCTCTATTTATAATCGGAAACGCGTCTCACACAAATGAGCAGCTTTCCTCCGGCATTTCCGGCAGTTATCGCTTTCTCTCATTCATGCTTTCTGATATTTTATGCATTTATTAAATTTTGCTTTAATCTTAATTTGGCAGATTCTTTTAGCGTGCATTCAATGTTGGAAATCTAGGAGCTGTAAAATAGATTATGGTGTCCAAATTTCCGTAAAGTCAACTGTGCGCGTTACAAAACAGTTCGCATTGAAAGCACGTGTTTGCAGCAATTATTAGGCATTTCTGCATGCTGTATGATTGTACGTGTACAATTATATTATAAACAATATCGCCGATGAAAGCCGTTGTCTGTCCGACCGGGGGGGGGGGGGGGGGTGGGGTGGTTGAATCGGATCGCGAGATAATTGCGATTCCCTTGAAATCAGCGATTTCTGTTTTCATTTGCCATCCCGCCGCATCACCTCTATCATTTTACACATTCCGCGTCCGGGGTATTTCATTACATTCGCGCGCGAGTGGAAACGTAGTCCGCGTCAGTGTAATTGAATTTTTCAGTCACTTCAGCCTTTGGCAGAAACGTGATTCATTAGTAGTGCAAACGGCGGTGGAAAATTAGGACGGGCGTGCAAGGTAAACGAACGAACGAACGAACGAACGAACGAACGAACGAATGAACGAACGAACGAACGAACGAACGAACGAACGAACGAACGAACGAACGGAGTGAACGAAGGACGTGAGCACGTGGATTAGGTAAGTTCTGATTTCGTGCTCCGCGGCCGCCCGAAATATCAGAGATCACGTTTCCTGCGGATTTTCTCTCGCGTTACTTCTTTCGCGACTCGCTCGGTTTATTTTTGCTATTCCGCCCATGTAACGCGCACGTCGACGTGGGCGGGACTCAATTAGTGGAATTATTTAATGATCTGATTTTATTGTGAGAAGTCACATTTAGAATGTAGCAATGGAATTCGTCACCGGGCGCGCGATGCAATTCAACGTGACTAAATAACCGCCGTCGCGTGTCGATTTTAATCGCCGCTGATTTATAACAATTGACGGCGCTGAAAAGGATTCAATAACATCTATATTAGCGAAATTGCCAGTCACACATTGGTTTATTATTTCGGAATAAGTTTAACGAGTGTATTTTGTTGAATATTATATCTCTTTTATAAATTACAAACTGTTGATCGATCGCGATGATTTTATCAAGAGAGAGATAGTTTCTTAATTTTTTTTACTTTTATATGTTTTAGTTTATTAGCGAAATTGCCGCGAAGTGCGTCGGACCAGATCTTTACAAACGAGGTTGCAGTTGAGCGCGCTCCAAAGTCTGTTTCTCGATCTTACATTTGTAGATTTATAAGTTCAGTGTATAGTTCGTCGTCACGTCTAAAGGATCAATGAAGAACACAAGAACACGTATAAACGTGAAAGCGCTCGCCGTTGTCTTCGATCGTTTAGGAAATTGCATCGCAAATTTCATTTTCGCAATGCGCGAGAACATTGCGTACGTGTACAGAGTTTATCACACACACTATTCGTACATGTTACACGATATGTGTACCATTCGAAAAAAGCAAGCGAATGAAGGAGATATATCGAGAGCCTTACAAAATATTTCACTTATTTCTCCAATCTACTATTTCCTCTTTTATATTTTTTATATCCTTTTCTCGATGAGACGTATTAGAATTTAAATCGAAAAGGAAACGATTTATTTGGTCGAAATTAATAGCTATAGAATTATAAAGGATTTAAGCTAAAGAATCAAATTTCAAACTTTTGAAGAATTAAATTTCGCAGATGCAAGTAAATAACAAGATTCTATTTTATTCATTTACTTTGAAGTGAAACTTTGCTTTGATTTAATTACGCGAATATTTGATTGTTGAGAATTAAGAAGTTGGAGATGACGTCCAATTAAGTTTTCGCTAAGGGACGAGCACTCGGAATTGCTAAGGAATCTGTTACGTAAGACAATGGGCGTGACGTTTGGGGCATCGAACAGACCGAGTAGTTCGGAATTGCTATTCACCTTCCGCTTTTGAAATACGCACGAATAAACAATTGAATTGATACGGCCAAAAGACGTAATTAAAGATAAATGTTTTTAGTGAGAATTATTCAAAGCAAAAGAACACAAAAGTTTATTTGTACGTAGTCCAAAAGCAAAAGCGGTGAACAATAATTTTGCGCCACTTTGTATACGTACCTACCAATCTTGTAATTTGATATTATTTAACACGCGGTAGTCCGTGAATGAACGTATCGTGTACAATGTTAAATTACACTGTGATTATCAATGCGTGCATTCAAGAGAGACAACAGTTGAATAGCAATTGAATTGGTATTGACTCCGATTTGTTCAATCAAGAAATACATGTCAATCACATTCAGTCGCCGTACGATCGTTCTCTCTCCGTTGAATACACTCATCATTGAACTTAGTATCAGTAAACTCGAGAAAAAAAAAAAAACTTTAGCATCAGTAAACTCGAAAAACTTATAAACACTTTATATCTTATTCATCCATTTTTACCTGATTTGTAATGTAGCTTGCAAAACGTGACGTGTAATTAAGGATGACGTGTGTAACTTTGAAAAAGAAATCGATAAGAAGATAGAAATAATAAATCATCGCGCATCGCGAAATGAACCCGTCTTCCTGCCTTGAAACTCCTATTTTCTCGCAGTCCTCATGTACCCGAACTGATGGATTATATTATTAGAGCATATTGTACTACCTATACACGCGAATATATAGAGATTGTACAAATTCGTGTATATATGCGAGGAACGTGGAATAGATCGTTAAATAATTTAATAAATCGTAAGAAATACTTCGTAAGTAATGAATTTTAGATAGATCTCTTAGATTGTGATCCACACGTTGTAACGAAGCATCGCTGTCGAAGTACCGTAACACAGTTGGGGATTTTGTGACTTCATCGCGATTTTTTAACTTTGATTTGATAATTCGTTTTTATACAAAATGATAAAAATTGCAATTAACAGGATGACAATTTACTTTTATCACATAGCTACAATTTTTGAAACATTCTTCAGCGAGATTTGATGAGTTTGCGGGCTTAAGCGGTCTGATACAATTCTAATAATTGTTGGTAGTGATTTATGAAAAAAGTGGACAATTAGACCGACGTTGATGCCATTAAAATCACAATAATAATTCTTCAGTCAATAAGCACCAGGAATTTCATATATCAATATTTGTTGCAATAATAACGTGCGCACGCTACCTGACATGTTGCAATTAATTCTAAATATTTCCCGACATTGCAGGCATAATGTTTTGCGTGTGACGTGTCGAATCTGTTTTTGAAAGTTGATTGATGTAAACGAAATGTCACTTCGGAAAACTGATATTTCTCTGTTTTAGACTTGGAAAAACGGGGAAATGGATTTTTTTTTACAATATGACATTTTTTTACATGACTGCATTGTATTTTTAAACTTCAAATAATTGCAGACTATAGGAGAATTAATATTTAATCACAATTTCTTATTATTATTATGTTAAATTGCACTTTTATATAATTATAATTTATATAGTAAATCTAATTCGTTATGTAACTATATCATAATCACATTATCCCATAACTGAAATAAAAAAAAATGTCTTCAGGAAGGATATATTATTGAGAAATTGTGTAAGAAATTGTGGGTCACAGTCATAAAACGCTCAATAAAACAAGCACTTATTACCAGAAGCTCAAAGAGTTCCGTGAAGCACTCTTGCCTGGCCGATCGCGGGGTGATCTGAGAAAAGTGTGAAATAACGAAAGGGGATGTCGTGAGGATGAAAGGAATTGGCGTTTTATCTCGGATCAGTGAGCGTTATTTATGAATAATAATAATAACACCTAACGACAAATCAGAGGCTTTCACCGTATTTTCCATCGAGGGGAAGACATGTGGAAAAAAAGTTGGGAGGAGGAAGAAACCAGAGACAAGAGACTCGAATTGTTCATATAAAAATTGATAGAACAAACGAGATGGATGGAAAGAATCTTGCGAATCCATTATCTATCAGGGTGAGAAATCTGTTTTCATCACGACAAAATCTTTACCTCGTTTTGTATTATTGAATGCCGCTTTCGCTCGTAGCTTCGCTATGTCGACGTTCGGTAAATCGATAACGTAATTTATTTAATTTTTTATTTATCTAAGAGTGAATACCGTAATTCGAAATATCTTTGATTCGATTAAATCTTCCTTAAAGTGACGAGTTTCTTTTTTTATTCCTTTTTTTATATTGTTCTGACTTTTTGGTAAATAATTACGATTTGTGAGCTGAAGAAAGAAAATAATGCAATTATATTGGATAATTTCGTCTACAATAGCAGACAAATTTGACTTTCATTATATTGTAAAAATAAAAGACGAAATTATTCATACTCGCACGATATGAAAATTACACGTATATTCACAGTTTCTTCCTTTTCCCAATTCCACAACTTTTAGACTGACATGATTTTTTAAGAAAAACAATCACTAATACTACTCAATCAAGCGGCGAAAATATGTTGCGATTTGATAAAATATTCAATATTTGTGTAAACGAGAACTCGAAAAGGATTACTCAGAGCTTTAGAATATAAAATAATTAAAGAAAAATAAAAGGAAATTAGAAATACGCCAATGTAAACGTATCAAAGTTTTTTATAGCACTCACAAAATCACCGAGCAGTCCAAGCTTCTTTCGGATTTACGAATTTGTTTCGTAGCACGCGAATAATTTGTGTTGCTCACGAAAGTCCGGCTCTCCTTCTGGCACGCACCAGGCTGTATTGTGGCCGAGTAAATAATGCAACGGATAAAATGTTACTTGCGTCGTCAGTGCGTGCCGACGCAGTAATTGCACGTCGCGTATAAGTGTTTGCTGCGTTAATGTTTCGCACTAGAGCTATAATTCGTGTGCGGTTTTTTCGCAACGCTTTCGCACGGGGGAGGAATGCGGAAAAAAGACGCGCTCTATGATGGGGGAAAAAAAATCTGAGTTTTATCCTGTTGCGTGAGAAATCCACGTTACGCGCAGGAGAGAGACGGAGCTAAGCACTTCGTTACTCTTTCACAATTAGCGAATGAAAGTTGACATTTGTACATAAGATAATATTACAGGAAACGTTTCTGTTTCGAAGATCGATGTGTATATGTAATAATTAAAAAAATTTTCCACGCACTCGTTAATAATTTCAACCGAATGAAAATTTTATTTTTCATATTTATCGACGTATAAAGTATTAACGAAAATTGCTATTTGTTTAACGAACGGCAAGCATGAAGAAGATTATCCGCGATAATCGCAGCGGAAACGATCGTAACGAATTATTCCTCGCTCGTTCCGGGGGCGTTTTCGAATTAAGAGTATCCTTAAGCGTCGTGTTTTCCTTAAGTGTCGCAAACTTCCGCGACTATCTTCAGAGGCAGCTTTGAGACCGCGAACTCTCGAGAACGTAGGTCGGTCCTACAATGAGGCGAGGCGTCGATTAAGGCGGACACTTAACAAAGAATTACTATCGCATGTCTTCCTGTGAGTACCCTTCGACTTTACGAGACTCTTTTGTGCGCGCCCGCGCCAATTACCTAGAGAACTTTCTTGATCGCATCTTTTGCAAGCGGCGAAGCTGCGCGCCAGCGGATCGGAGAGAGACGTCATGAAAGATCGACAAAGTAACTCCGCTCTCATCGCCGTGAGGAGTCTTTCTGCATAAATTTTACCTCCACCTTTTGCCTTTCTTCGAGTACTTTGCGTTCGATCGCAACGCCGAGTGAGTGCGCCGCTGGATATTTTCGCGAGAAGAGTAATGATCAACCGACTGATGTATCGCGCGAGAGTACCGTTGTGCCGCTGTGATTTCGATGTTGCGGATTACCGGCGAATCGACACAAAAACAAAACGCGGAAGAAGCGTGCTGCTATTACCCTGCGAGTCATCAAGACGAATCGCCGTGGAGAACGACTGGCGTATCTCAGAAGAGCGCGACGCGGAAGATGAATTATTCCGAAAATGACTCGGCAAGAAACACAGGGAGAAAGAATGCCACATTTATCCGATTTAGTTCGTTCGACTTTTCGTCGCTCGAGCGAAGACTCGAGATTACGTTAAACCGCCGTGTATGACTACTTCACGCGATCCCCATCGGATAACGAGAACTCCATTAAATACGAACGGCAGTTTTGATGTTGGTTCAGCGCGGAAGACATATTTACTTAACCGTTGATTTACTTATGCTTCTCTCCGGAACTTCCAATGGAGCTGTACTTCACGTTGCAAGTAAGTAAATTACGTATCTCACCTCAAGAGAAGACGAAACACAATATTCCGTTGAAGCCCGCTGAAGCAAAAGGCTGCTCAAAGCAGTCACAACAATTTAAGGCAATTAACTCTTTCCCAGAGGAAATAATGAGGTTAAAGAGCGGCGGAAAGAGAAGCTGGATTTGCTTTAATTCAAGTAGAACTCCATTCGTAAGATTAAATTCAGATAGTCGGATAAGCAGCATAATCAGCTTAAAGAAGCGAGGAACAAAACGCGCGGTCTCAAACAGAAAATAGATTCTTCGTCCACTCTCTCGGGGTCCTTCCTTTCATATCTCTCTCATTAGTCGCCGAAACGCGATGTTTGTCCGACACCGA
Source organism: Linepithema humile (assembly GCF_040581485.1). Classification (NCBI taxonomy): domain Eukaryota; kingdom Metazoa; phylum Arthropoda; class Insecta; order Hymenoptera; family Formicidae; genus Linepithema; species Linepithema humile. Next base: position 39,443,648 of record NC_090128.1, read on the forward strand.
GGCGCAAAAGAGAAGCGGCGAAACTCGCGAAGCAACGTCACTTCCTCTACTCGTACTATCATCGCGCGGAGTTCTTGCCCGTCTTCGAACAAGCTCTCGCGACGAGCCCACGCGCTCTGATCAGCCAGATGGCCTTTAGAAATAATCGGAGCACTCGACCAAAACTGCATAGACTGCCGAAATAGGGAGTAAACGATTTTCTTTTGTAACGCGCCAAATCGTGGGGCGCGAATCACGGGGAGGCCCAGAGAGCTGTAATCCGACGCTACACAAAGTTAACGGAGATACTTCGACCAAGATACTAACTGCCTATATTTCGAGGATACCATCGCAACAACACAACAAGAGCTGCTTGTCGCGGGTCAAAACGGGGGAACGCGGGATTTCGCAGCGATCCTCTCTCTCCTCCGCTTCCGCTCGAGCGGGGAGATCGTCGAGAAGAATGCTCTCGGACCGCGGGAACGCGGACGCAGGAATGTTTCTTTGACAGAATATTTTTCGAAACGCGCGCATCGTCGCGCTTTGTCTCGTACGCTGTTTATCCCCGTCGAATATTTTCCCACGAATTTTCCTCGGCGGGCGTTTTCGTAGGTCGTCAAAGGCGAGCTCGTCAAAGACATTCCCCGCGAACACTGAGTCGTCCATTGTGGCTCCGGCGATGTCATTAGACGATCAAAAAGATCTTCAGTGCCGGCAAAATGGAAGAAATATCATCAGACGGGAAGGCGAATGGATAAAGCGGCTTTGATGGAAAGACAACGTGCCAAAACTGTCGCTGCTTCGACACCAAATCCGATTGTAAAATATACGGGGTGTGTAAATAAATAAATATTCGCTATGAAACGGGCGTGAACGCGACTCGACCGGGTGGATTCATCGAATTGAATTATAATCGGCTCACCCATCGACAGCCACCGGTTGTGACAACGACACAAAGCCAACAGAACTGCGAGCAAAAAAATCAGCCGGCGGGAAGACAAAGGACTTTTCTCGGTCGTTTTTTTTGAAGCTGCGCGAAAATATGTCAGCTCGGTGATGACGATCCCCATCGCGCCGGAAATATCGAGACGGATTTTTTTTTCTCTCCCCCCCGACGCGCACATCGCCGAAGCGCGCAGCATTTTTCCCACACGTTTCGTATATTTTTCTACACGCCTGTCCCGCATCTTCGCCGCCGCGTGCGCAAACGAGAACTTGTTACCCGCGTCAGCAGCATCGCTATTATTGTCGGTATAGTGATAACTGCTATCTTTAATACGACTATCGTTGTTACACTGTTACTGTTATCAATCAATTGTCGTCATGTCGTCGAGCGTGTCCGCGACGCTTCGATGTGTCGAGAAGCGGGCGTATGTGTATCGGTCCTTCCAGCTGCGCCCACGCTTTAATACGCGGCCTTGGCATTACGTGAGCGCGATATGACGTTTACAAAATTCAAGCGCAAATATCAACAATCCGCGTGGGTGCTTTTAGAACGGGGCGTAGTTTAACCTTTTCACTGCGCTAGGCGCGCGATATACGGCTGACAAATTCCATTTGTTACTACTGTACTATGACAGCATGTACATACATGCATACGCTTGTATCGCGGATGCTTATACGCGCCCCGCGTTTAACCCGATATTAATTGTTGATATTTAATTTAATGTACCGAATATAATCGACATAATTTAACGAACTGTCAGAGACATTCGCGTACAAAAAGATTCAGTTTCACGCATATCGATGGCTGTTTTTAGCAGTGAACGGGTTAAAAGCCGCGTTAAATTTGATTTTGTCCGCAATGTTCCGAATATATCTACGAATAGCGAACAAATCGCGTGCGTAGAGATATCTCTAGAAGCGGCGAAAGGACCGAGCGTGCGATCGAATCACGAGAATGAATGATAGTGAGCCAGTGGGTTTGATAAAGATACCGCGATTGATGTGAGCATGATTATCGAGATGGCACGATAGAGTGACACGTGTCCACGTGGTCGCCGAGTGGACATTTCCGGAGACTAATGGAAGACTAATAGGAGACTCTCGAAGTCCTTTCGAGCGATCGAACGGATTAAATCGGAATCTTTGCTCAATGTTGTGTATGTGTGTTATTTAAACAAATAAGACAAAGTTATTCTGTGTAGTCGACACAACGTCGACGGAGATAAACATTTAATTACGACATCGTGTATGTGCGTAGGACCGCGAGAGACATTGTTATCATTTTATCACGGCCGACGCAATGCCGACCTGTTTGTAAATTACACGGGACATTGCGCGCACCAACGGACGTGCGATATTCCGGGACGAGATGTTGAGAAATCTGATATGAAGATGGGTGGTATTAGATAATTAAACGTAAGATTAATGATAACGACACATTAATAATTATAATAAATGAATAAATAAGTATCGAGTAAAAAAAAAAAACGTCGGTGAAAACGGTTATTCTATAACAATAAGGAATAATAAACATATAGTAATAATAGTGATAAATAGTGAATAATATTAATAAATAATAAAATAATTATAATAAGAGTAATAATGATGTTAAACAACAGTATTAACGGTAACTCTTATCTTTAGAATATATTGAGTGCTAAACTAACTCACGACAAAAAATAACTTACGACACACTGTTAATAATTACTATAAATAACTATTAGTAAATAAAGAAAAAAAATTCGTGTAAAACTGATAGTATTGTTAAGACAATCAGACTCTTATTGCTCCGGCCACCAAGTGGGGCCATCCATGAATATTTATTGTTGAGCCCGTCGGCTGTCGACGCGACGGGTGAATGATGAAAAGAGCATGCGAAGAGATCAGAAGAACAAGAGAAATTATCACTCCCTCCCCCCTTTTTTCTATACATTTCCGAAAACCGAACACGGGAGGAAAAAGATGGAAGCGAGCGGGAGGAGAAACTCAGACTGACGAGAACGATGGCAGTGGAAAAGGATGAAACAGGCCATACCTTCGACGCAGCCTCTTCCCCTTGCCGACGCCATTCACCCCTCGCTCATGGCGGACGAGAGGACTGTGGCGAATGAATGCAAGGAAGAAAAACTGAAAGCGATACGAGCGACGAACGGGAACGACCGGTGAAGCGACGAGAAGCGGGGTTGGACGAGAACGCGGCACGTGAGACGGAAGTAAGTGTGTCGAGTGTGCCGCGGGACATCTTTTTGTACACCTCACATTTTCTACGATTAAACAAATTAAAAAAAAAAATAATAATAAAAATAAAAAAGAGTTTGAAGGAGAGCGTGTAAACGGCGGCGAGGATTATTGCCGTTGTATTTTGCGGCGGATCTCCCGGCCGCCGGTGATTTTTCTCGCGCTCGCGGGATTCTCCGAGGGTGATTGGCGGCATCGCCATTTTCAGTTCTTCGCGGTCCATTCTCGTCAGCGTCATTTTCGCGCTGCGAGCGGGCCAAAAGGACGCGGAAAACAAATATGCATATTTTGCATCGCACACGCATCGCATGTACATACATTCACACACCTACACACCTATCAAATATCACCGCACAATCGTGCGCTTTCTCTCGGAATCGCGAGTGTACTGCACATCATATTAGGTTTTCGGCATACTACAACTTTGGAAGCTGGAAGCTAAATTAGAAAAAGCAATTTTTTAATTAATTTCATGTAAATTTTATCTGAATAAATACGTACAATTTAATTCGCACGTAATCAAATAGTCAATAAAATAAATGGGAAAGTTGCTAGAATTAAAAAAATTAAATTTGTATTGATGGAAAATTGAATTTAAATTTTCCACAAAAATGGTGGTGGAAAGCGTGCGATTTCTGATGCATAACATGTATATACACACGTACATATATGCAGCATCGAAACTTACAAAGCATACGCACATGAAGCACTCGATACGTAGAGATGATAAAATCGATATTTTTCAGGAAGAATAGCTGGCGAAAATCGAAAATGCTTCCAGTGAAAATAGAGGTGGCGAGCATTGACGTTTCCTAATCGATGATTGTAATTCCCAGAATATTATTATGTCGCCATCTCTAAATGTATCCATACGATGGAACGGAAGTAGCGATTATCGAAGACGACGTTCATTCGCGATTATCGAGCGATTTTCGTTTGGTCGCGTTAATTCTTTTTATGCGGAAAAGGAATTTTCATGGCAGAACCGCGTACGTGATCGATCGAAGGGATTTTCGCGACTCGCGCTTTATCGTCGTCGACGTACGCGTCGATCGTTCAGCATTTTTACGACACAGGCGCGCATAGATGTTCTGATTCACTCTGTACGTACGCGTATATACATATACATATATACACATTTATATATATACCGCGAAAGGAAGAGAAATCCTCCCTCGTCGCGTAGCGCTTTTCGCTTGGACGGAGGGCTTCTGAAACCAAAAGTATGCGGAGGGGGAAGAACGGCGCGCTTTTTTAGTAGAATCGATATCTCGATCGACGGACCGATGACAAGGTTCCATGCACTGTCGTAATTTCGTCCGCGAACTTTGCCAGCGGGAGCGAACGGTTCTTTTTTACTTAACAATGATCTTGAGCTGATATCTATTTTTAATGCCTGGTGCAACAAATCATGCGTTGCGTCAAGTATTTATCATATAAAAGGCATTAGTACTTAAGAGTTGCTAATCAATCTTGAAAATTGGAAAAGATATCTTTATTTTTAAGTAGAAAATTTTTTTACAATTTATGTTGATTTATTCTAATACTCATGCACTCTTAAAACATGAAAAATATTGTAATTTTTTAAAATAAAAACATTAAATTTTATTAATATTAATATAATTATTATAATTGGATTTTCTGCGCCGAGGCAAATATCTTATTTAAATAAAGATACGTTTCATTTTCTTCACTCTTTACATTCAGAGATAATTTAAGAATGAGAAAAATGAGTAAAGTTGTAAGTGAGTAAAGTGCAAATTTTTTTAGAGCGAAACTGGATAACGTTATCCCGTTGGTGTCTCGCGTATAAAAGGTATTAATGCCGTCGTTAGAAGGAGGCCAGTTTAAGCTCTCCTTCGGGCTCTTTCGATCGAAACTCCGACGCGCTCCCGTTTTTCCTTTTCTCTCTGCGTTCCGCGTTCCTTCATTCGTTCATTTTTTGGCGATCCCGACGAGCGAATTGCAAATACCGAACGCATCGCTCGGGAGGCACGACTACGGCGATTACGACGTCGCGTTAATTAGATAACAAGATAACGAGTGTCTAAGGGGAATTAAAGATAAAGCGCAAATAAACGCATGTTATATACGTATATACGTACATAGTCATACACATGAGCGTACACACGCGCATCTCTACACGTATACGCTCACCCACAAGCACACCCTATTACACACACGCGGCCATACACGCGGTTAACGTGTAATACACGAAGAATAAAGAAGAAAAAAAAGTAACATACGAGCGTTTTGTTATATCCATAAAAACCGTAGGCGAACGTGTGTTATAAGAGAGTAAACGTACCGAATCTACAGTTAAATGTTTACGATAAAATTACGGGTAATTAAGAAATTCTAGATTTTTTCTAACTAATCGAATCGTACGGCGGACTCGTGCCAATCCTCTAGATTTACGACCTAAAACGAGATATACAAATGGAGATGAAGCTGTTATCCTATATTAAGTAAGCTTGAAATATATTTCATCATATGTATTTACCGAACGAGTGTTGCGTTCTACGTGCGTGTATGAGTGCGTGTGGCGTGTACGAAAAAGAGTCACGTCTCGAGAGTGATACGAAAATTCGTGGCTGTGCGTGAATTCCTGGCTGTGCGTGAATTCCTGGCTGTCTGTGTACGCATGTGCGAAAGCGTGAACAAACGAAGAGTTATGATACGTCGAAGCGAAGAGATGTGAATAAAGCGGAGAAAGAAATAATTTTATCAAGTAAGTTGTATGCGCCGTGCGAAACACGCGACAGTGGCAAGAGCAGCGAAAGGAATCGTCAGGCGACGTTATATCATTCGCTTAATTCATTTTATATAATTCGTGTTGGTCAGCCGCGTATTTGATTATGAAATTTATGACTTAAATGCAATAGATACGAAATTTTTTTATCTATAAGTTACTAAAATACATCTTTGTAGTTAAATAAAGATGCATCGCATCTTTTTAAAATTTTCATATCTAACAGTGAAAAGCATTTAGGAAACATTGAAGAAATTTCCACAAAATTTCACTCGTCGATGGATATCACTATTTGACGCGATCTCATTACATTGAAGCTGATAAATTGAAATGCCGTGCCACAAATTAGCACAAATCAGGAATACAAATTATGTTGGTTTTGGAACACTGTTAATTAATAGGACATTGTTGCTTTAATAATTATCGTACAAATCTTCCTTTGCTGTTATTGTCATTATAATATATGTTTCATGCAATATTTTCATATGTTATCCATATACTTTCATATATGCAAAATATTTGTATTTAATAATCCTCATATATTATTTCGTAATATAGTCACGAAAAATTGGCGATCAATGCGTTTGTGATAAGAATGCTTGTATTTTATACACGAGATTATCGAAAAACTACGTGATTTGTGTAACAAAAATGGAAATTCTACATGTGTGTTAAATGGGAATTTTCAATTGTGATAAATCGGATTGTATTTAAATACGAATACCGACGATTCGTGAAAAATATGTCCATTTTTAAATCGGCCATTTGGAGTTATCATTATGCGTGATAAGCGGAAACGCAAAACATAATATTTGTTACTTCTTTTTTTTGCCAAAAATTATAATTTAAAAAATTGCAAATATTGCTAACAAATTAATTTTTTTCTATTTAAAATCTTAATTATATACATAATAATATCATAGTGATAATGTATAATATTACATATTTGATATATTTAGTAGTTTATGCAATTATACAAATTACCGTATCATCAAATTTAGCAGTTTATATAATTATTTGGCCTTTCAATTTGCTTTTGTGTTTTTATCATGCTTAATGATAATATAGATAATGTATTTATCAGATGTCTTTTTTAAATTATTATTTTACTAATTCCTTCCATTTATCATATTCTTTGTTATCAATTTTCTGTAAAAAAGTTATATTGTCATTTTTAGCAAATGCAATTCACATTTTAATAAAGAACGATTAAGGACGAAAGTAAAACGCGGTAACATCATCTAGGAATAATTGTCACAAAAAGAAATGTTTGAAAAATAGCAAGAGGTAAAAATGCTGTTTTTTGAAAGATCTGATTATCTCGAGAAATTTAAGAGACCGTGTCATCATAAATCATCGTCGCAATTGCTGCATTTAGGGAATTTGTTTTTTTTTTCCACCATTTCGATTCCGTGACGACATTGAGCTTGCGCCATCCGCGTCGCGTGTCATCACGTCACCGCTATTGTCATTATCGGTGTAATGTTTATATTATCGCTGTATAGAAAATGAAGCGTTTAATTAACCGACGCAGTAACGAAAGAAGTGAGATAATTATTGCTATACATATGTACATACGATGCGAGGCGGGGGAATATATAATTGCGGAAAATATGAGAGGGTGGAGAGCATTTCTCGCCGCTATTGCTGGTCATCGCGATCATTATTATACGATTACGACGATTATTATTATTGTAATCGCTATTATCCTATTATTATAACTATTATTATTATTATTATTGTCATTGAATATTATTAGCGTGCGTTATTATCGTTCTGACGAGTTGCATTCTGACGAATTGGAATGACGACGCGAGGTGATCGAGATTTAATCGATAGCGTAAAAGAGTGCAAAGGAGCAAACAATAAAAGAATGTACACAGAACGAACAGCGATTGAAATTGTGCGGAACAAAGCGCGTGAGGAGAAGCGCGAAATTTGGGGAAGAAGAAATTTGTTTTAAATAAACAACGAATTACCGAGATTTCTACATTCTTGACATGCCGATCTCTCTATCTGTTTGTCTATCAGTCTGTTCGTCTGTCCGTCTGTTTGTCTGTCTGTCTGTCTGTCTGTCTGTCTGCCTGTCTGTTTCTTGTGCGTCTGTGTCTGCTGTGTCTCAGAAACGAGTGCCACCTGCCCAACGTGCGTCCATTATATTTCTTCTTACTTGATCGTTGCACTTAGTATATCCGCATGAGCATTTCCTCCTTGAAGACTTCCGTAATGAGGAAGTCGGCGTCACGACGACGCCGGGACGAGACGAGATGCGGCGAATGTTCGCAATTGCATCGACAAATCGTAATTAGCGCACCCTCATTCGGCAATGTGTAGCAATCGTTGCCGCGAGTACTCGAGTAATTCGGTATTCGAATATTGGAACCTTAGTGTACGGACACGCTTGTCGGATCGGTTGAGTATTAGTGACTTTTATATATATTTACGGGCACCGTTGTCATCGATCAATCAAATCATATTCATATTTGGATCATTTGATATTCGAATACTCGAATTTGACTCTTCGAACGTCGCACCAGTTCTGATTTTAGTATTAAAAAATCGGGATATTGTGACATTCTAATGAATATATGTTATTTATTTAGGACCGGCGATGTCCGAATAAGTCGATCGCTTCAATTTTAGTGTTTGGTTATAACGAGAGAATCGATTCATTATTTGGATATTTAATAGCACTAATATTAATCTTGCAGATCTCTTTTTCAAGCAAGTCACAAATATATCAGTATAATTCGGATACTGGATATTCGAACTGTAATATTTAAATACACCTTTATTTGCTCACATAAATATGCGGATTACGATATTCGAATTATTCAATATTCGGATATTGCACAATGTTAATGGCCATTAGTTAGGAATACGCGGTTTTCGCTTTTGTATTTGCTAAATGTTACCCTAGTATTGATACATCGCATTCACACGTCGAAATATCGGGATTATTCGCATTGATTATTCGGTTATTTCATCAATTCGAGTTATTTCGATGGCTCTATATAGCGCGATTATAACGCCGCTTAATTCGAGCCTCCGCGAGCCTTGAACGCTACCGATACGTATGATAGACTGTATAGTAACTTTTACGACTTCTTTTATACATCCAATTTAGTGATAGTGATGCCTAGTCGACGTACCGGATCATAATATACCAGCAATGAAATCGCACGATCGTGAAGCGCGGCAGCAACGGTATTATTCGTAATTTTCCATTATTTTTATTGAACTGCATTTGCGAGTAATTAAGTGCACAATGTTACTGACATTTGCATTGCACAATAAATGCAAAGTTTCGTGAAATAAGTAAAGAGATCGCAGAAAATAAGATAATCTGTATAGTATTTCATAAATCTAGAAAAATATGTTAATTTATTGAAATTAATCTTAATAATTAAGGAAAAGAGAAAACCAGGACTATTATCGCAAATTAAGGAAAATGTAAAATTTAAAAAATTTAATTTTTAATTTAATATTAGTTTCACGCACTTTAAATTAGCGGTAATGCAACGGTAAATGCAGTTCGCATAGCAAACGTGAAATGCTCGAATATAATAAACAAGTAAGAACTTTTAACTCGTCGAGAATAACGGACTAAATTTCGTTAGGTGTCTTTGTCGCGCTGTCACAATGCGTGAATGTCACAGAATTTAAACGAAAGCGCACGCCGTAATTCTCGTCGACGCCGATCGCTTTGGCGATCGTTGCTGCCTGAAAAAGTCGTCGCTCGTATATTCAAACTAGTGGTAACATAGTGGTGATGCAATTAATATTTGCAGTTGAAACTCATATATTCCGGTGACAATCGTGTGAATTTTACCCGTGATACATGCGATTTTATATTGAATGTTGCTTGTATAACACGCATCCGGCGAAACGACGAGGCTCGCCGGGGCTTAAACGCGGCATCGGGAATACAGTTCGCGCGTGAAAACGCACACGTGAATATGCGCTCGCACGTTCGTTCCTTCGTTGTGTTACCACGCATTTCTTCCGTCGCTTCGTCACGAAACGCACACGCCGTCTCGCGCGACGCATCTCGAGTCTTGCTCGATCTCGCGCGGTCGTTTCGAGGGGCAAATGGCACTTAAATCCGTCTATAATTCCTCACGTAATTCCGCTCCCGACGAAGAATTGAAAAGGAGGTGTTCGAAGGGCGGGAGGGACACGACACGAGGGAGAGAATTAGAGGATAAAGATAGAGGGAACGCGTGAGCGAGGGAGAGTTGATACGGAAGGGAAGAATGATGAAGCAGAGGAAAGAAAAAATCGGAAGCAGAGACGCTATATGTGTAAAATATTAATTACCTAATTACAAGGAGCCATTACTCTAACGGGAAGAAAAAAAAGAACACACACACAACACACATTATGTATGGATAAACTAAACTAATCTATTTGTAAGCTAACGTCTACACTCTACACAACTATTCACGTATGTAAAACGATTGAAATAACGAACGGTTAAAATTATTGTTTAAAAAATAATAAACGTATTGAAAAAAAATCATCGATCATGTTAGTTATTTATACCTTGTATTCTGTTCCCTCCTAGTCGCAAGCCACATTTTCCCCAAAAAATTTATGTCTGCGTACATCAATCAAACAGCTGAAACTTTATACCTGCTCAATATTAAATTTTTTTTCCCGAATGACTTTTCTTGGCAATTTTGATCAATAAAGCACTTTAAAAGCTGCTGTAAAATAAAATGTAAAATAAATAATGGATGAATTTTAAGTATTTGAGAAAAGTGTTTGGTGAAAGAGTGAATTATCTATTTAGCTGTAGAAACTACTCTCTTTAAACTTCTTTCCTTAACATGAAGTTGTAGAGCTCGTTAATTTTGCTTGGTGTGTCGGCTAGCTCTAACGTCGACGTGCTTCAAACTGAAAACTTCCGATAAGAAATACTGTCTTTTCCTTAACTTCTTAATTGCACGCAACGTAATATCACTAGCCATTGACTTTACTCCTCTACCTGTTTTTTTTTAATTCTTAAAGTTTTTTTCCAAAGTTTATGTGCTCATAAAACTTCTATCTTTCCGCCATGTTCTTCTTAGAAAGTGGTATCTATATTAATGTTTTTTCTATAGAAAATTAAGAATTTTTGCTATATTTGACTGAAAAAAGCTAGTGCATACATTTTTGCTTTAAGATGAAAATCGAGAACGAAAAGAGGAAAGGAAGATGGATATCATCATGGATATGGAGATGGAAGAAAATATAAATTTACGCCATTTTCTCGAGAATTAATAGCTACGAGCAATTTAATTGAGCATATAAAAAACCATTAAGGCGCTCTTTTCCTCGAAAAACAAAAATTAGTGTCACAAATAATAAATTCCAGTTAATTAGGATCAAGTCGTGGAAGTTCTTTCATTGAGATGGAGCAGCATTTATATTGCACTATTTAAGATCGCGAGATAGAAGCAAATTTATATTGATCAAGCGAAATAAAGGAACAATTACCACAGGAAACTTTGAAACAATGCACCTTAAAGAGAAATTAAGTTTAAAGTTTAAAATTCATCTAAAGATGTTAGCTCTTAGATACACGCTCTTAGGGAAACAAATTCAATGTTAAATTAAGATTTTACTGTAACATGCCTTAATTAACGGCTACACCGTAATGAGCCAAGCCGAGCATATTGAACATGTAAGCATCATGTATGGTGATTTATTTAAAACTTCCTCGCTCTCATTTATCATCGTTAAAAGATTGGTAAAACTCAATCACATAAAAATTTTCTATTTTTTAATAAATGCTATACAATTTGCAACTTCTTCCTGTTAAGATGTGAAGAGAACAATTTTGTATTTTCTAACTTATATTAAAAAATACAAATCATAGACAAGAATATAGTTTTTAGCAATTATATGCAAGTATAATAAATAAATTCACTCACCGGTCGTTGTATCTTAGCTAAGTACGCTCTCAGCTGTACCTGGAAACATTAATACGTATATACATATTATTATAAATTATTATACATATATTTAATACGTTAATTAATATGTATTGTTAACTTTTATTAAAAATATATGTAATAAATTGTACAAATAATTATTAAAATATTTTCATAATTATTTAATACATGTTTTCATAAACATTTTAATAAACATTTTTCAATATTTTAATAAACATTGCAATATTTATACATGTGGATTACAATTATGTACATATTTAAATAGTCAACAGATAATTGTACTCACCAGCTAGGATATTGCAGTTTGCACCATCCGCTAACAACGTTGCAAATTTTGCCTTACTGACTGCTTTGCATCAAAATCATCAAAACATCAATTGATAAATCCATCGACGAATACTGGAAACAGCATTTGATTACATGTATTATCGAACGAAAGTTAACTCATGCATTTCATTCAAAATTATACACGTAAATTCACGTTATTAATTTGCCGCGGTATGTGATACGTAAATGTGAGATAAAACGCATCTCGCATCGCAGTCTATGTGTATATGCAATCGCAGCCATATTTACGGCGATTGACTCGACTGTACGAGTACGATAAATGATGATCTTGACGATCAGACACGATGTGCACTAGCGAGCAGACATATCTTAACTTACGAAGTTGTATAAATTTTCAACAATTTGAGATATACGCATCTAGGTAATTGATGCAACTTTATAATGTTAATGCATTTTTGGTCGCTTGTGTAACAATAGTGCGTACGATCCACAATGTATGCTATGCACATATTTAACATAAAAAATTACTACTTACGTCACTTTATAACCAAGAATCTACGATTGACACTGTTCATCGCGAACATCCACTGTAAAAATAATATGTTTCGACACTTGCCCGTTACTTTAATTGACACTCCCGACAAAAATTCGTACTTGTTATGCACTTTGAATGAATAAAGTACACGATTGATTGCAAAACTCATCCGCAACTCTCCCCATCCCGCGCAATGTTATGTGATCGCGGTATGTTGCCTATTTTCAGTAGCGTAGCAGCACAGTCGCATGCAGCTTGCGGCGCGAATTCGGCAGTTGCTCAAAGTCGCAGGTTAATCCGTCGTCAATGGATTTCAATTATGGATTTTGATCAACCCAAGATTGATGACATCATTGCATCGTCTCCATCAATAAAAGACTTAAATTCATAGGCTGCGTTCCGAAATTCACTGCCAGTACTGAAAATCTGCAGTTTACGTTACGTATATTGTAGATTTTTAGTACTGGCAGTGAATTTCGGAACGCAGCCATAGTAAAATAGTGATTGATCAACCTTGGGTTGACCAAAATCCATATAATCGAAAACGCTATTAAGGTTCAAGATGGGGTGCATCGATGATCGATATCGATTCTAAAGTCTATCTTCTGGTAATATCAATAATGTTAACATTGATGCGTGCTTTCTTTTGGTGATTATAAGGCGCAATAAAAAAAATATTACAAATAGAAATAAATATTAAATATTAAAGCCAATGTTCACGATGCTAGAAATCGGTCCGAAAAATGTAATCAATCAACTTGCATTTTTTATGAAAACGGCAATTTTATTGACTACATGTTTCTCGGACCGAGATCTCGGACCGATTTCTAGCACCGTGGCCTTAATGCCCTAACTAGACCGGAGGATGATCCTACTTGTAGCTTATTTGAGTGCATAGTTTGACATACCGACCGAATCGATTTAATTGGATAAAAAAAATTATTTGATATGGTTAATACGATTGGAAGTCAACTTTAATATAATTTTAACCTGTCAAACTATGCACTCAGATAAGCCACAAGTAGGATCATCCTCCGGTCTAGTTAGGGCATAAGAGAATGGAAACTAATATGGTGAAAAGCAATTCTCCCCGCATGTTTGAGTTATCGCCCCCTCTCGCCTATACTAGGACTTTAGACTTAGGCCGGTATTCATAGTCCGTTCTTATATTTAAAATCGTCTTAAGCACGGACTTATATTCGCTCTCTTCGTCACACATAGATTGTGTCTGACGAAGAGAGCGAATATAAGTTCGTGCTTAAGACGATCTTGAATATAAGAACGGACTATGAATACCGCCCTTATTAGTCCCCCTATTCCTTAGTCTATGCTTTAACCCTTAGAACATATATTACTAAGACACTATAAACGTGAGTATTCTCACGTCTGCGCCATTTTCGCTTTATTTTCCCACTTTTTGTCCTTTCACTCTTTTAGCTTCTTAGCTCGCCCTCGCTGAGCTAAAGCCGGGGCCCCACGGCGCGTAAAGGCTCGCCGAGCCACGGCGAGCCGAGCCAAATATGACGAACCACGCGCCGTGGGACCGAAGTGATTCGCTATGGCTCGTAGCTCGTCTAGGTTCGTCAGAGGCTCGGTTCGTGGCTCGCCTAGGTTCGTCAAAGGCTCGGCTCGTGGCTCGCCTATGCTCGTTACAAGTTCGGTTCGTGGCTCGCTTATGTTTATTTACAAGTTTGGCTCGTGCATTGTCAAACGAGCTTTAACAAGCCACATAGGCTCCAGCGCGTGACTCGTCTTGGTTTCAGTTTGTAAAAATTACGACTTACGATTTACTGGACTTCTCGACGGCTCGTTAGAGAGTGATTATTCCGATAGATCATCGGAGTAACGAGTTTTTGGGCGAAGGTTCTCGCATGTTCGAAAGCCTTCCCTAATTCCGTGATATTTGCGCGGATTCGCGCTCGCGCAGAATCGATCATCGCGCAGCATCGATGATAATCGATGCTTCAATTGCCGGAAGCTGGCGTTGTCTATCGGCCGAAATCAGTAATATTTTTCAATAGTGCGAACTAAATAATTAATAATTGCCTAGAAATGGACAAGTTCACGCGAGTACTGACAAATAAATGGTGCAACGACGCGGCTTGTTGACTCGTGACTCTGCAAGTCCTTTGACTCGCGATCAATTTACCGACATTCAACGGGAAGAACGAGCCGCGAGCCGCGAGCCGCGAGTAATAGCGAGCAATAGCGAGCAATAGCGAGCCCACCCCGGTCCCACGGCGCGTGGTTTGTCATATTTGGCTCGGCTCGCCGTAGGCTCGGCGAGCCTCTACGCGCCGTGGGACCCCGGCTTAAGAAGTTTGTGGTGATTAGGCGGGGTAATAATGAGCAGCTAAGCAAGCCTAAGTGAAAAGCAGTGAAAAAAATAACGATTTTGTGTGCAAATAGTTGACTTTATAAGTGATTCGAACGCGGTAAGATATATTGCTATATTTGCGCGCATTGGTTTGATTTGTCTTTGAGCATGCGCATTGTCGATTAGGCGCATTATATATCCATCCTTGTCTGCGTCAACTTTCAAGCCTATGCTCCTTCCAGTAGTATATGTTCTAAGGTTTTAACCCCTCACGCTACCGCTCCATAAATTCTTACGTCTATGGTTGAAACGTTGCGAGTCTGCCTCACATCCGTTCCATGGGAAATTTGCCGCACATTCAACCAGACCATCATATTTAACAAGTCGCTCAGAAAATTCTTCGTAAACCTTTGAAATAAATCGTGTATTTTATCCGCTAAAAGTGCATAATCGGCGTGAGTTATCAGCACCGAGCATGGCGATTAAAGTAAACAAATTCTGGAATGTATTATTTTTGATATTTTACGCAACTAACAATATTTTTCCATTGTTTGGTTTGAAATTCTAACGTGCTCTACAATTTAATACATCTTGTGTTTGTTACATTACAATGCACACTACAGTTTTTATTACATGTAACATTTAAAAAATTCATTTCTAAGATAAACATTTTTCATTTTGCTTGCTCCGAGTGCGTGAAGAATATCGCAGAAGATATGTGATATACTTATACACGTGCACGATGTGTTGGGCCCCATATGTTGGGCCTGACCACGTGCTACATTGGGCTTACGACACGTATTTTTCTTGTTGCACATGGTATGGCAAATTCAAATGGCAAAGTAAAATATAAAAATAAAATACACATAATTGACAACAAATGCGATTCTTCGATGGAGCTAATGTGAAAGTCTGACAATAAAGCGGAATTTGCAGTGGATCGAGTAAATTGCAATATCCTAGCTGGTAATTATAATTATTTGTTTGTTACTTAATTGTGTACATAATTATGATAATATATAGAGAACACAATTACGTTTGTATTTATTAAATATTTATCAAAATCTTTGAAAATATTTATTGAAAGATTTATTAAAACATTTATTGAATATTTATTAAAATGTAGAAATTATTATTTCGACAATTTATAAAATATAATTATGTTTTAATTCAAATAAATATAAATAATATGTAATAATTATAATATAAAATCAGAGTTGGTCTTAAGAAGGAGAGAACTTGCATATGAAGGAGAGAACAAGTATGCGAGCTCGCTAAAATAAAGGGACTCTGGAAAGTTCCAAAGTTCTCGAAAATTTTTTCAACACCCTTTTCAAAACAGGTACCTAATCTGCACATAGTAACGGTCATACAGAAAATAGGTGCCACGTGAAGGGCATCCTCTTCTGCTTTATTATAAAATACAATATATAAGTTTATAATAATTTATATTATTATTATTTTTTATATTATATTTATTTTATATTATATTATTACTTTTTTAGATATATATATAAAGCTGGGAAGGCTAGGCTTTGCTAGGATACAACAATTGGTAAGTAAATTAATTATATTTAATTACTTGCGTAATTGTACAAAATTATATTATTATACATTGTTTACCGTGCTTTATTTACCTGCATTTATTATATAACGATTGAAAACGATTTTTTGACTATTATATTCTTGCTGATAATTTGCATTTTTACAAAGAATTAATACAATATAAATATTTTGCATTAATTATTATGTCTGCTGTTTATTACTCTTATATCATAAACTTACAAAATTAAAAAAATTTTAATTACATAAACATTTAAGAAAAAATTTGCTCTTTTACTTTAATGTTTTTGCATGATTAATATTAGGATTACTGCAAAAAAGATTAGTATTTTTCTTTTTTTTTTACTATATATTTAAAATGTTATTAATTTCTATTAAAGAATATAATTTAAGGCCTAAAAATTTAACCTTTTTGTCATTAATTTCATCAATTATATATTATATAATTTGTTAATTTTTAATATTGCAAATTTTAAGTTTTTTTTATTTATTTTATCTAATTTTAAATAAAGTGAAATAATTCGCGGACAGCACAAGAACAAAACTAAGGGGAAAAAAAAAGAAAAATCACTAAAGTTTGATTGTATTTTAAAATTGTACTTATATTCTCAAAATAAACGGTTCCGTAGTGAATAATGAGCTTTAGAAAGGATAACCCTCTGGTTATGAGCATTCACTAGAAGTTTTCGTATAGACATTAATATTAAAAACTCACGTGTGTGCCGGGTGTGCCCTCTGTAGAAATATATAGCGAACAGTTACAAATGTCGCGGAAATTCTACCGTGTAAAGCAGCCTTTCCCCAAGATTTATTCCGTCGAATGTCTGCTTAATATACAAGTCAACTTTTATTCGAAATCGGACATACTACTGTCTATGTGATGTTTGTTATGAGCCACGTGCCAGATATAACAAAATCCTGAATATGATTACAACGTGAACAGCCTGTGTCGCGTTGCGCGGTTGAGATAACATACGGTGAAATTTTAGGTATAAAATACATAATTCATATTTATGTTTAGTTTCCTCCGCGATATGTAGCAACATGCTTAATATATATATATATATATATATATATATATATATATATAATATTGTAATTTATTTAGACAGAAGAAATCTAACAGAGGCTATTCCGATACTTTATGTGAGATGCTTGCAAACTCCCGTTCGATATTTTGCTGTGTATACATCTATTTTAGAGTTTATAAAAAGAGTTTAAACTTAAAACTCAAGAAGAACTTTAAAAAACTCTTTAAGTTTTAATCTGCAGTATGCATAGCTGAGATAATAGTTGCTACTTAAACATAGCGACAAGCAAGAAATTATTGCAATCATTAAAATTGCCACTATAGATTGAAAGCATAAAAGTAGTTGTCTAATAGCTATACAAGTTAACTTTCCAATAACATTTAACTTTTTCCGAAAATGATAGATGTATAAAAATTGCAATTCACTTTGCGCTACACTAACGAGACTTCGCGAAACTAAGTTCTAGCAAATTCCGTCAACAATCATACATACGCGCATTGCCTGCGATAGGGATGGAGGGTACTCAAGTCAGGATAGCGTAAAAACGTTTCGGGGAAACAGAGTTCCTTTTCTTCTTCTCGAGTGTCATTCTAACATACCTCCGCTTGAAAATCTTTGTCGTGCATTTTAAGAACCATGGCTACTTGCATTACATAACGGATTTTTCGTTCTCACCTCGAAGGACATGTACGATTTACGATTATTGATGCGCGTCTTTGCCAAAACCGTTTTTAGATTGATTGATTCGATAATTCAGCAATCTTATAAGTAGTAAAATGTCTACGACAAAGATAAATAAGAAATGATTTATTAAAAAATATTTAATAAGAATTTTATTTCTTATCTACATATTTTTAGATGCCGTATAATGTTTTTAACTTAAGATATTAATCACTTTCCTTTGTAAGATTTGCTAGAGATTTTCTACATTTGGATCCATACTTAATTTCGAATAAAATTAATAAATAAAATTATTCAAAGGAATAAATAAAAAGCTAAATAGCCATTGCTAGATGATCGTGATAGTGTATTCAAAGACAAATAGTAAAAACAACGTTTGTTGTTCGACTTGTTATCAGGCCTTCTTCAAGTTCATAGTAAAGAAATGTAATATTTATAAAGGTCGAAACATTGTTTTTATTATTTGTCTTTGAATACACTAGCAACCGACCATCTAGCAACGGCTTATTTATTCTTTTGAATTTATTTCATTATTTCAACCTTAATATATTTTAATTAAAAAATAAAATTATATTTTATGTGCATAACGAGTAATATTTTGGAGAAATATTAAAATAATTATTTTTGGGATAAAAAATGAGGTCTATTGATTCTTTTTATATAAAGGTCTATTGATTTTTTTCATATAATGTTTTATATTAAATAATATTTAGATAATATATTAACTCTTTTTAATATCTACTTTTTTTAATAATATTCAAATAGCATAGATTTTCATTTTTTTGGAATATTTTTATAACAAATACAATTTATATTTTTATATTTTTTAATAGAAAAATATTTAATGAAAAATATAATTTAAAAAAAAAACAATTTTTGTAAGCAATTTGCGAACTGTATGCGTTTGCGATGGATATTCCTTGAACGGTGCGAGAATAGAGTGATCGATAGGATTTCGGGCGAGTGTCTTTTGATATTGTCGACGCGTTGGAGACGTGCATTTCAATTGTGTTAGTCATAGTTAGTCATAGTTAGTCGGCATAGAAAATTCGAACACGTGTTGAGAGCAATCTATTCAAAACGAGGAAGAAAAAAACATAGGAATGCGAAAGATATTTCGTCGACATCAAGTCTCGCAAAAGAAGGTAGACACGGAAAAGAAACCAACAACTCCAATTTGCTTTTTATCTTCACAGACTAGAATTAGTCATAGTTAGTTAGTTAGTAGAAGCGAAGAAGTTATTATTAAGCAGCAATGTATTTTTTCGGATATTTAACGTTATAAAATTAAATAAGTAAAAAATAATGTAGTCATATAGAATAATATATCTTTATTTTTTACACACATTTTATAACATTTTATACATTTATTTTTTCTCTAGTTTGACTGGGAATTGAAGTATCGTCCCGGGCGGTGTCTGCACGTAGTCTTCATTACTCCGGTGAGTTTGTTCTTTATTATAATATTTTTATTTAATTGTTTTCTATTTTTCTTAACCATCTTTATATATGCTTTTGATATGTTTTATGTGATCTAAACTTTTTTCTTTTTTTACTGTATTTTGATGAACTAAAAAGACTCTGAAATTGTAGCCGACATAATTTTTGTGATTTCTACGTAAATTAATTTATAATACTTTTCGCAACATCTGCTGTTTTTAACTTTTATAGCCTTTTTTGTCGTTGTCTTTCCCTTGTTTTACTTCTTTTATATTGAAATTTATTGCTCCACGATTTCATGTTAGGGACAATTCTAGTCTGTGAAGATAAAAAGCGAATAGGAGTTGTTGGTTTCTTTTCCGTCATTGGTGTCTATCCCTCTTTTGCGAGACTCGATGTCGACGCAATATCTTTCCATGTCGCATTCCTACTGTGCTTCTTTCTTCCTCGTTTGAATAGATTGGCTCCCAGCACGTGTTCGAATTTTCTATGCTGAATCGCCTGAGACTTTTCTTACAGGAGTTCCTTTCCCTTTTACTTTTCCTTTTTTTATTGTAGACAGAGTAAAATATCTCAAGATACCAGAAGAATTTGTTTTGAAAATATTGTAGCCTGGATATCCGTGATATGGATATTTGAGTATTTAAAAGATTAGGCATATTGAATAATTAGAAATTTAATTGTTACCACAAAATTAATTTTTGATCGCATTATTTCTTTTTGACCAAGTAATTTCTATAGTACGTTCAATGTATAATGATAAGTTTCGTGCTATGTAAAACTTATCCATCTTATACATATAAAAAACTTGCAGAATACCTTCGGAAATGCATTACTAATAAACCCACGTAACTCTTGCATACTCGTTCTTGAGATGTTGTATATATAAGAAGTAAAAGAAATATCGAATTACGAAATAAGTTAAGATAGAGAAAGATGTCTTGCCATGAAATAAACGTATCGATATTATTTTTTAAATTTTCTGCAGTGTAGGTATAATTTTAATCCGCAACGACAAAAGAAGGCTATAAGAACACGAAGCGCAGATGTTGGAGCGTAATAGATACTATAAATTAATATACGGAAATATCATAAAAGTGTCTTTGCCATAATTTCGGGCCCTTCTTCGCTCAACAAGGTACAACTGAGAAAAAAAAGAAATTTAACAAATAAACGAAAAGAATGTAATTTATAGTTGCTTGTGATATCCGAAAGGAGTTATAAGTATTGCCATTGGATAGCCATTATTGTATTGCGCCCAGCAATAAATTACTATATATAAATACACCTATAAATTTAAACGTATTTTCTTAGATCGTATTTCTTAAAGTTCTTTGAGTTAAAATAAAAAGACTGAAAATTTGCTACAAGCTGTATGTAAAATGAAACAAGCATACAAAATTTTTTCAATCTTTTAATCTTACAAAATAGCTCTTTAACGAGTCTTTTAAAATAGTTTTTTATCAGATTATTTTGTTATAACTTTTTAACTTTATTAAATTAATTAATAATTAATTCTTAACTATTAAATTAACAGGTTTTTTGTTAAAGACATGGGTATAAAGCAGTGCTACTCAATCTTTTTGTATATGCGAGCTACTTTTTTTTTTAATAAAGCGACTTCGTGGCTGCTCATGTACGAAAGAAAAAATATAATATTAAATATAAAATTATAATATGATTTTAACATTTATTAATAGAAACTAATAGAATTTATTAATAGAACTAATAGAAATTAGTAGAAACAAAATAAATATTAAAATTAGAAACATAAATTTTAATTAAATAAAATCAAACAAAGTACAAATCAAAATGTGAAGATCTATCAAAAAGCATGTCGCTATTGACCGGTAGATCGCGATTGATTAGTTGGGCACCGCTGGTAGAGAGCGTTAAAATTTCATGTCTTGCATTATCTTGAACATTTTTGAAAACAAGATGTTAAAGGGAGAAAGCTTCACTTACGCCATAAAATAATTTTGTACATTTAAGAGTTAATGGTGAAAGAAGCGATCATAAAACTTCGTCTATCTACGGAGAAAATGAGTTTCTTGTGCAATTGACAAAAAAAAAAGCATGAAACGCATGAAACGTATCTGCTGTAAATTTGCAAAGTAGAAAGTCGAAGATATAAGTGTTCTCCCTGTTCTCTTTTCTCCGCCAAGTTTATCAGAAAATGACCTCGACACACGCGCTCTTCCATGACGGCGTAGCTCGTTTTGTATGCGCTCCCTGTGTTTTACAAGACAGATCTAATGTCTTTTTCCAAGTTCTTTCGATGCCATTTCGTCGGTGACTGCAGACACTTAAGCTTTTTTTTACTGGAAATATATTAGCTTTGTACAAAATTGGTATTTCACACATTAACGAAAAAAATGTTTTATCGCACGTTACGTACATCTTGATTAATTAATGATATCGCATTAAATATAAGATTAATTATGAGATGCAGCAAAGTAAAAAAAGAAAAATTTGAATTTATAAGAAAGATATGAGGCTTCAACTTCCTATTTCTCACTGTTTGGGGCGGAAATAGTCGAAATTTTCGGTTATAAAACAACTTGGAAGCGTTCATATGTATATTTCCGCACATTCGACTGCATTTAAATTTTTAGTACTAAAAATGTTGTTAAAATCGGACTTGGGTCGGATACGGAACTTTAGTTTAATATTTTTCTTTATTTTTATTATAGGAGATAATATCAATTCAATTTTCTATCACATGGTTTTAGAAAATGTCTTATTTTAGCGTTTATTTTTTCTATTTTTTGATCGTAAAAAGTTTTGCATACAAACGAATATGCTTATATAAATAAATACAGTGGCCCATATTCAGAACACGCTTATAGTGATCGTTAGTGCGTTAACAAATCGAAATCTGATTAATAAAAACGATAAGATTTTGATTTGTTTGCGCGCTGACATAAGTTATAAGCGCGTTCTAAATACGAGCTATATTATATTTTTTCTTTTTCTTTATGTTAATATAAAAATTTTTTTTATATACATGGAAAGAACACTTTTGCTGAAAAATTTAAAAATTATGACAGATACAGATCTAAAAATAAAATTCGTTGGACATTCAAAATTTATCAATAGAACACTCGATTTTGATTGATGAATCGTCAAAACTTTTTACTGTAATATCAAAAAGATCGGTTCTATTAATAAATTTTGATTGTTCAACCAAATTTATTTTCAGATTTGTATCTGGCACAATTTTTAGATCTTTCAGCAAAAGTGTTTTTTCCATGAATAATAAAAAAAAAAAAAAATTTATATTAATTTATATTACTGTAGACAAACTGCTATAAAAAAATCTTTTTAAAGTTGCAGACACAGTCACTGCAACTGTCCATTATTATTATTATCTCCGAAGGCAAAGAGCGTGCATCGAAACGGTAAATTCGAAAGATTCATCTGCAATTCTCTTTCTTGCAACCTCATTCTAAAGGAAATTAATCTCTGCCTTTTGCCGACGCGATCATAGTTTTATTGCGGGGTAGCGCTGTAATTACGACGAAAACACCGGAGTGCGCGCGCCGATGGGCTTTGGTTTCCGCGGGAAACTCTATCCCTTCGCGTTTGTGTTACCTCTTTGACTCTAGACGCTTTCCGTTCGATGCGTTTCTAGTCGAGGATATAATACCGATGGCGACATGCGGGAGTTTGTTCTAGTGATACTGTGGTCAACCGAACAGGAATACCGATGCATCGTACGCGAGCGCGCGTCGTATTCCTGTGATCTTAGCACAAGGCGCAGCTTAACATGCTACTGAAACGTCGTTGTTAATGGATCGAGCTCGCATTTCACCTATTGTGTACCCAGGAAAGTGGAAACTGGCAGTGGACGAGATGTAATTTCATTATTAATCTCGCTTGCTGGAAATCATGACGTGCGACGCATGAGATCTCTTTGAGCTTAGGATGCACTTTAACCTTTTGGTTTTATTTGGGTTTAAACGAATTAGGTCAGATTTTTCTTTTACTATCCATAAAAATATTCCATGTTTGTATTCCACAGTGGAATTAAATAATATGGATAGTTAAATGACATTTGGATTTATGTAGCAAATGCAAATTTTTTTTTAACACAGCTACGAAATAATTTTGTTGATTTTTCGTGAATGGATAGAGATAAACCATTTCAAGGCATAATTATATTATATATTATATTATTTGTCAAATTCCAAATTACAAAATATCGTAATTACGTGTCTTTCAAAGAATTTGCAAAATCAGTTTACTCATTCGAATAATCCCGCATCACAAATTGGAGCGCGGCCATTAAAAGTTAATTACGTATCTCATTATATATGCAGTGGTTGATAATAAAATAAACATACTACAGTATGCAACGACTCGCATGTCAATCAAGTTTATCGTGTAAAATTTTGTTGCGTTGTAATACCATGTTTAAAATTTTTTAATAAAATAAATGTTAAAACAAAATAAACGTTACATTTGCTCATGTACATGCTTATGATTGACAAGAGAAAATTCCGTAACATATTTTTGCGTAAAGTAGTCTGCACAAATGATAATGTATTGAGATGAAGCAAAAAGACAGCAGGAAGGGGGGGAGGGGGAGTTTGTTTCGGGACACAACGTACAGGACAGCCGAAACTGCTGAAAGTAATCGAGTGTTTCTTTCGAAAGGCAATACGCGTCTCACGAAATTAAGTTAATCAGAAAGAACCAATTTCTTTGGGAAGTACTGCGGCGTGGTACGGGCAATGCCTTCCGAATCAATACTTTACGTGTCGCGAGAGAGGAGCCTCTCGGTACAACGCTGCAAAGCGGCTTAGCATCTTCATCGATAGCGCGTCCACGTCAGTCTATATTTATGATGTTTAAGTGCGTGCTCCTTGTATACTTAATGGACTTAACGGAAATCATTATCTTCTTAAACTTCGTTAAACTCGTTTGTAATACTGCCTAAGTGGTAATTAACAGCGATCGCCGGCTGTTTATCAATAGTTCAATAGATTCCACGCATTAACAGCTTTAATAAAGGATTGAATTCCACTCGACGCACTTAAGGCGTGATGAATCGACATGATTTATTCGACGAGGCAATCGCAAATTGCGTTATCGATAAAGTTTTGACTTAACTTTGTATTTAAAAAATGTAGATAAAGAAATTAGCATGAACGCGCACTAATATTGTAAACGCGATGGGATTTTTTATGCACTATCATCCGCGGTGAAACTTTCTAGTGGATTTCCATCGAATGTTGCATCAGAATCGTTAAAAAAGCTACGGTCATAACTAGTCCTTTCAACGGAAGCTCAGGTTGGAAAGTTCGACCACATAAAAATCGTTGCATCGAGTTAAACCACGCGATGCGCCGTAAGCCATTACAGGATCCTTCATTGAGACCGCGCCCATATTCTTGTACTGTATAATACTCGTTGATAATAAACTGGATTCTTTCTTTGCAACAAACTAACACCGTTTACTTTAACAAGTGAAGAAAACACATTTTTTTCGCCATTAAATAATTGCAATTTCCTTAATTTTTTATTATTAAATGGTCGAATGGCAGTATTATAGTTCAAAATGCAATTTTTTAGATCATAGATTAATTTTTCGATATTTTATTTTTAGAAAAAAAGAAAAAGATAACGGAATTGATTAAAATTAATTGACATTAGTGTAATTGACACACGAGTCATTCAACCACTCGCAAGATTTAAATGCGATATTTGTCACAATGGTTCACGCACACCTGTATTTGCAGAGTAATGCAAATTGTGCGGTTATTTTACAATAAAACTTATTGATGTCTTTATTTTGGCAGGCATTTGTCGTGGAAGGGTCGGAGTACTTACGGTGCTCCAAGTTCCACGAGGTGTCGCGATGCGTCGTGAATCCAGCATCGTCGGCGCCGCATCGACCGCGAAATTGCCTGCTTCGACTACTTGTTTGACGGCATCGTTTGTTCAACCGGCAGCCGCGATCGGTGGGGAGCAGAGATATCTCTTACACCGTTCACCTGCAGAGATTGTGGCTAACAGTACGGAATTGACGGTAACGTAGAAAAGCATGGTTGTTATAAGCGGCCTATACACCACGCCCGGTCTAGCCCGCGAGCTGGGGCGGTGCCACCGCCGTAGAATCGATATCTGTTCACTCTTACCGGATTTTATTTACCGGCAGAAAACTGGGAGGGAAGAGACATTGGAATCAAAAATAAAATTGCTGCGTGGGGCGAGCAGGAAGTGAAATTGATAACGGCGAATTGTCTATAATTGATGCGCTCCATTTCACGGTTGGTTACTGCGATCGGAATTACTTTTAAATTCTAATTCGTGCTAAAGCGATATTTTCGATTTAGCGAGAACAATAAATGTTTCATACAGTCCATTCTTCTTTTGGATTAAATATATAACTGAACTATATATCGATTACAGTATATCGATAAGTATATATTGCGCCGTATAAAAAAAGAAAGAAAATGGAAATCAAAATGAATTTCGGCCTTTAATGTATCTTATAGGCGTCATCGGTCTATCGCTTATTAATTTTACCTAATAAGTTCATCTATGAAAGTTAGAGTGCAGCCTAAAATGTAAAAATTGAGTTCCCAATTTTAACTGACATTAAATGGCAACATTAATGCTCCGTCAGTGCAATTATGCTGACGTAATTTTCTGCAATCTAATTTTCATCATCGCGCAGATACGAGAAATTAAAGCTTCTAAGGCTTTAGCAAAGTTAAAAAAATGCAGCTTTTGAAATTTTGTCTTGATTATATCTCATTCTATCTGCGCGAGAAGTGACCATTGAGGCACATATAAAACTTGTGCCAAGCGGATTGCATTAGCGCTCTACATTTTTATAAGCTACGTGACATATTACAACGTAATTATTGAGAGCGACGGAAGTGAAATAATGAAAACTTGAACTTTCGGGATTCGCCTCGCCCCGCTTTAATCCGATTTAGACACGCGTCCTGAATTACAGTTAATTCCCGTGCTTGTAACGCCGTAGTTAATCGAGATTCTACGACGCGCCGCTTTTACAGGATGCGTCCCTCTTATTATGGATGCATGTCGAAGTCCCTTTATCTGGTGTAGCGTCCAGAAAAAGGTAGGATTACACGTGTGACGAGGCTACCAAGATAGGTGCATCGCACCCGCCGTATAACGATAAAAAGCCGCGCCTTGCAGCGGAGCAAAAAGGGCGTCCCTTACCGGCAAAACAAACACGACGTCGGCAATAAAACGTAAAGCAACCTTTACGGCATAAATAGGGCGAAAGAGCATCTAATGGGTTCACCGTCGTTCAACAGAGTGATAACTCTCGTAAATATTCTATGATATAAACCTTATTCACATCTTATTCGGCGATTATTTCAGAATCACTCGAAAATAGTAAGAGTTCGATATCTTGGTTCAATTTCACCACAAATCTAATATTTGCAAACATTCAGTTATTGAGACTATTAATAATTAGAATACAGAAAATCCTACGCAAGTGCATTACAGCATTAGGTAATGCAGAGTAAATAAAAAATAGAATTGCCGAGAGTTTCTTTTTAGGATATTTTATCTTTGCCACGTACTGTGAATAAAAAAAGCCCCGATAACAGATATTACTTACGGTTAATACCGAATTACCGAACCTACCGATAATATTATTAACGAGCTCTGCTTTTGCCTTGCAATCAATATATCGGATTTCTTTCATCGCCAATAATATCAACGACATCGGCGCCACGAGAGTGTCATTATTCTCGCGGAGACGCCCACCAGACATCGACGTCATCGAATAAACCCAAAATCAATTTCTCCGGCAAGGATGATAGGCTTTTTGCACAATGTCTCTCCGGTGGTCCACAGGGCAAAACAGTCATTTTTATGTTACCAATGTTATCTGAGGATTTCTCGAAAGACAGAATAGGTCATATGAGTAATTTTTCATTTATTTATTTTAAAGCAACGCTATGATATTAAGAATAGCAAGTATTGAAAATGAATAAAAAAGGCTGACGAAGAAGGAAATAAAAGATTGAAGAAATTGCACTTACTGAAAAGAAACAAAAATGTAATTTAGCGCTCATTTCAAGCAAACTGGCGTATGTGTAATAAATTAAAGCGTAAAATTTAATTTTTATTGTGTAATATAAAACTGATAAAAAGTATATATTTATAAGAATTTAATTGACTTATTTAAAGTTTAATTATAAAATTTTACTCTGAAAATATATTAATATTTCGATAATATAAAGTATATGAATTTAAGAATTTATGGTTTTCTAAATAAAGTTATTTCGCGATTTCGAAGTTTAAACATAACATTTTTGATGGTTTATTCAACAATGATTAAGATTTTACTCGAAGTAATGTCTGATAAGAGTATGTAGAAAATAGGCTTCGGTAAATTTATAATTTTTGCAGCGAAGAGATATGAAGTATTTATGACACGTAGCAAATACAACATAAGTGCTATCTCAAGGGTACTCTTCTCCCTTTTAGTTTCCATCACTCACCCCTCCTACTGCTACCGGTTCTTGATGCACCATCCCATTTCGTGTCATATCTCACCCAATCCACGTCGGCCGTTTCCGATTAACCTTCTATCATATTTTCTTGTATACTTTATACTGGCATATTTGAAAAATGAGTACCCCTTAAATGGCAATTATGGATAGAACAAACAATAGATAAAGTAAATATAAAACAATAACAAGTGTGAATACCTTATCGTGCAATTTTATTTGCGTGATTTTTACTTGAAGTCGGTGAAGTATAATTTGTTATATAATTTAGATATATTTTACATATTTCAATCAGATTGTGAAAATATTATTTACATATATTTATTAATTATAAGATGACTAGTTATCTTTGTGGTAAAGTCATTACTTATTTTTTGAAAATTGATTTTCACATTTTTATTAGACAAAAAATTAACTAATTTTATTTCATAAATTTATAACGCATTTAATTTTGCGAGAATTAAACTTTTTTATACTTAACCAAAGGAGGATTACTAGGATTACACTTTTCTATCATTTTTTATAAGCTCTGACATTATTTTCGTTTATTTCAATTTATGCTGCATTACGAAAGCAACACTATTATAATTTTTTGTAACGAAAATAAATGTTTTTCTTTCCAATTTATATTATTTATCCTTGCAATATAAGCAAAGGATAAAAAAATTAATGAAAAATCTTAGAAAATTTTAGTTTAAACTTTGATATTATATTATGATAAAGTTGAATAGATTTTTATATTTTGGAAATATCACATAATATTGGCAATGCAATTGCAAATATAAAATATACATTTTTTAGAATTTTAACAGTACTTAGATACAATAGTGCAGATCTCATTGGTTATTTCTTCTCCGATCTCTTCTTATCGATTCCCGATATATCTTTGCATTTTATGTTCCATGTTGTTCAATCCAATACAATACAATCCAATTAGTTAAATCATACAATGCATAGTAATAGTGTATATAAGAAGGAGTTATTATAGAACTTGTTATGGAAAATATTAGGTATATATATCCACTTTGCCAGTATTGCATAAAATGTCTCTCCAGATTTTATCGTTCTAGTTTCCATTTTTAATTCCGCTATTTTCGAATTACCCGTTTTTTTGTTTAATAGTACATCTACAGATTTTTTTGTATAATATTAGTAATTTTTTTAACAAAGCTCGCACTCTAATATTAGATCTAATAGTAATGTTATATCTTTAGAAAGCAAAAATTTCTTTTTTTATCATTTTATTATTGCAGCTCTTTGAAGTTCTTTACTCTGATTGTGAGTAAATTTTATTTATCTCGTCCAGATATGGCGGTGTCAGGATCTAATTTAGGCAAGTGTGTGTGTGTTTGGTATTTATTATCGGGAAAATTTTTTGCTTTCAAGGGATTTTTTTATTATCTTAACTCCAGGATCTAATTTCCGATATCCTTTCTGATTTTTGCCGTCTATTTGTGAGGAAAGAAAAGATCATGCAGGACGTTGGACGTAACAGTAACAATGATAAAGAAATAACAATTCACTTATTATTTAATTTAATTGTTTAATTTAATTATCCATGTTGATATCACTTATTATTATATTTATGATGATATTATAATGAGTTGTAATCACATATTTTTTTTGTGACTTATTTTTCTAATATTTGCAACATTAACGATATTATGAATAACTAATAATGTAGAAAATTAGATTTTTTCAAATTTATATTACTTTGATGCGCCTATATGTGTATTGTGATCATTTATTTTATATGCGCGGGCGAAATTATCGACATCGGTAAGGTCATGTCGCGCCGTCGAAATCAGGTTACTGTTTGCATGCATCGCGTTACTTCATGTTGTACCTCGGCCAATTCGTGGAAGGTTCATCCTCCGTGCCAAAAGTTCCGGTGTAGTCCGCAGGATTCCCGGGGTGGTCGGATGGAGGTGCGTTATATCTCCCGAGGGCCAAGTCGATGAGGGAGAAACTGCATCCGGGAAACATGGTGACGCAGTCCTTGCCTTCGTAGCCGGCTTTATGTGCCCGAGTGTACGTGTGATGCTCCTGCGGCTCGAAGGAGAACACTTTCTTTAACGGAAGTCTGCAATGAGAGACGAAAAGGGTCGCGTTTAGTTTGCGAATCATGTATTGACCTGCCTACGTGACGAATTATATATCAAAGAGCCGTAGAAAATTGACAGAGAGAGATTCATTTTTTGTATTATTCGTGAGATATTATTTTTGAAATATTGTTCTGAAAGGATGGTGGAATGATTTCTCAGAAGGCAACCTTTCGTAGAACCCTTCCTTAAAGTTTCGCGAATTGCGTGTTCTTATGTTAGTTGAGATGATCAGCAGACTGCTCGTAATAGTCCATTATGGGATAATCGAGGGAGTATTTCCACGAGTTTGTTGGATAGCAAGAGCTATTTTAAACCGTGCTCGTGTTTAATCCGTCATCGTTTGCGTCGTGAGAGAGTCATAATGATATTTTATTGTTTGTAGAAAGATCTTTTGTTCCATTTTTCTTCCAATTTAGATAAAATCGAAGAAAAAATAACGAAAGTTAGCATTTTAACAAACATTTTTCTATGTTAAATAATTTTATATGAAAAATTAAAAATCTAATTAAAAAGTTTGTTAAATGGAACATATTTAAGTTACATTATTCAATTTGATTGCACATTTCTGAGACGCTAAAGTATACAAAAACATTTAACTTATTTTAGATACATTTCTTATAAAACTATTATTTATTTATGACAAGAGGACATATAATGTTACGTAGGATGTTTTAAAATAAATAGGTCAAGTAATAGCAAAATAACAATCGAACTATCGAAGCATCAATAGCTTTCGTGCTGTAAACGGTCGAAAGTGAAGGGTTTTTCACGAACGAAGTGAGAGGACAAATAGCTAACAAAACTATAAAATTATATTGATCAGTTCATGTCAAGTGGAAAATAACCGAATTTAAATTTTCAGGCTATTGAAACATGAAACAAATTTGCAATAAATTTTAGCATTCTTTTTACTGTTTTTTTCCACATTATTTATTACAAAATTTGTAATTGAAATATAATTTGTTTTCTCTCTTTTTTTTTATTTGCATTTTTTAAAAATTGTGTAGCGTTTGATATTTATAAAGTAAAATGAAGAAAAGATCTCAAATAATACAGTACCGATCCACGACTCTTCGAAACATGTTTGTCAAATTCTTTTGTTTTGTTTAAGGATCTTACGAGAATGATATTCTCATCATTTCCTCTATTAGAGTGTTTCCTTTCGGCATTAATCGTTGAGATGCTTCGCAAAGCGCACGTAGAATACATGTCCTGCCATCAAAACCCATCCTGAAAATATAAGAGAAAATGAGATGTAAAATTGTAATATAAAACGACGCGTTTTTTTAAAAAATATCTATTCGAAATTTTAGATATCCGAATCATTCTTTCATTTATCGTTATTTTTTCATAAAACAATAAAAAATTTGAAATTACGAAAAGTAGAAATGTATTGTTACATCCTTAGCCATGAAAAATCGGTTGGATGTCGGACGGTCCGACACAGCTTGATTATTATAGATCAGCAGGAAAGGGCCTTATAAAGGCAATATTACGAGATGAACGGTTTTATTTTGATTAGTAACAGTCGAAAAAGGATTAATCCCAGTAAACACTAACCAACAATAACATGACATTAATGTTATAATTTCCCATTTAACAACGTTACTGTAACATAACATATTTTATTAATTATTATATTGTTGAAGATATTGTTGTTGTCAGAAATTATAACAATGACGTTATGTTACTGTTGGTTAGTATTTGATGGAATGTTATTCTGTTACCAAGTCGACCGCTCATTAGTTCCTTTTTCGATCAAAGAAATTAATTCCTATTATTCGAGACTGAACCTCGTGTAATTTTAGAGGAGAGTGAATGAGTGGAAAAAGTCTGCTTTTAAACAAAAAAATAAAAAAATTTATTTAAGAATTTATTTCATATTGTTTAATCATATTAAATAAAGAACGAATGTAATTTCTACAACAGTAATTGAAGTGACAATAAGAAAACTTGATATTTTTAGTTATATAAATTTTTATAATTTTCTTACTCGTTAAAATAAACGCTTGTATATGTATGTATGTGTAATAGATGAGGTTATATAGGATTACGTTGGGAGTTCGTCTGGGGCGTCGATGAATTCTTCAAGGGATACGTCCTGAAGTTGGTCAGAAGGGCAAGTAAAGATTAGGGATGGGCAAGGTGAGTTTTTTTATAAAATAGAAGAAAGGTAATAGAATGGTTCGAGTGAAGAAGACGGAAGATTTGGCATATGTGCGCGAATGGTTATATTAGTCTTGCGGTTTCCTCCGGTGTAGCGAAATTCGCCTATGAATAACTTTTCTTAATGCGTAGCGGAAATATGGTGAGGGAAAACTGTGAAGAAATCCCAATAATTATTTTGATTTTGAACCTTTAGCCTCGACGATTTTGGTTGATGATTAATTCATTAAAATTATACCGCGATTTTTAGAAGCGACTCTGCTAAATAACCCGATAAAAAAGGAGAGGAGGAGGATAATGAAATTGTTCCGATTTTATCGAATGGAGATATAATATTAAAAGCTTACTATTTATGTGAGATATTCGAAAGTCTGTTTTGCGAGTAGAAGAGCCAAAGTCAAAAGCCACACCAATTGACGTAGAGAAGAAGATGGATGATTCCCACGAATTAGTTAACTTTTTGTTCAAATTGAAATTTCACTTAACAGCGAAAACTTGAGTAAGAACTAAGTGAGAAAATAAGTGAGACAGTGAAACTGAATTGAAGAATAGTATGTAAATCAGAATCGTGAGTTAGCTTGGTGGTCGAGAGCTCGGCTTTTATACTCTTTTTTGGAGTAAAATTTTAGTTTCAGGATTTTTATGTAACTTAGGGACGTGATTTGAGAAATCAATAGTTTTATATTTTTTTAATGTCTCTATTATATTGCAATTTATAACGTTGCAATATTGCTACAATTTGAAATGTTCTGATTCCACTATCTTTTTTATATTCTGAATTGTATATCCGACATCTGATTTTCATCTTCTTTTCATTCTTTATTCAGTAATGTCACGAAAAGAAAGAAAGAACGTAGAGTAATCTCTTGGATGTAACGGTATAATCATTTCATGTTTAAAAAATGTTTCATAATGGATTACGTGTTCCGTTGACAGGAAGAATGAATATAATATGAGAGATTATTCTCTCTAATTAGAAACTCATAAATAAAATTATTATAAATAATGCCTTATAAGTTCAAGATGGTCAATAAATATGTCCATAAATGTATGGTTTACAAAAAAGGGTAGAAGATGGAAGAGAGAAATTCATCTTTCCAGCAGCAAGCTTTGAGCCGGCGTTTTAGTTGTAAGGATAAGGATCTCGCAGATTTTCTCATCTATCGTAGATCTTATTTTGCCAAAGATTAAAGGACGTCTTTGAAATTGTACGATCAAAAGTTTTAAAAATCCGATTCGTCTTCCATCAAATTCAGCCTTGATCTGTCGAAGTTGCCTCCTTTGTAATACCCGCGGATTGCCAGGTCGCGATAGCAATTTTTCTGACTTATCACTGCCACTTTGCGGCCGCGGAAACCTTAGGGAGAATTTGCAGGATGGAGACAGCAGTTATCAGATTTCCCCGTTGACTGCAAAGCCATACAAGAAAGAAGAATATTATAGGATGCGTGTTCTTTTGGATGATCGATAAATTTTATTCTAAATAAATTCTATTTTCTTCTGATAGAAAGGCAAAAGATTTTCAAAAACACGAATTATCCAAATTTAAATATTCTGCAAATTTAAATATTCAATTATTTTATGATCTAAACATTTCACACAATTTCTAATTGTTTTAATATTCTCTTTCGAGAATTTGAGAAACACAAAATTGATATTTTGATGTATATATTTTCTTTTCGTATGAAATCAAAGCATATTTTAGACTTTATCTTTCTTCGGAAAGATTAAATATAACAATTTAAATTTTTTATATATTATAAAAAAAAAGAGAGATTAATGTTGATCAGGAAAATAAGATAACGAGTTATTTATCGTAATTGACGAACCCGAACGCATTTTACGATAATTTAAGAAAATCATTTATTTTGGAGGGTCCTTTGCAAAGGGCGAAATTTAGCAGAATGGATCTTAAAGAGATGAGATGGAATTAATACCATCAATTTGATAAATCGCTCTGATATGCCATCTTATCTCGCTCGTTCTTTTACGTTATATAAATGCCACCTATTAAAATATTTTATTTATATAGCTATCGATTTACGAGTATTAAATGGTTTAATTTTTCTCAATATAACATTTTTTTTTCAATATGGTACTATTACAACTGAATCAAACTCATCTAGTAACTTCTCTTTCGTATATTATTGCTGGGGTATAACCCAATGGTTAATCCCTGTACATTTTATAACTGATTGTTCCTATAATTGATTAAGTGACTTTGGTTGTTTTGGTCTTTGGGTTACAGGCTTCGTTTGCGTTGGCTGGTTGCCGCTAAGTTGTTGCGTCTTTGTAGGCTTCATGATAACCGCGTGTGGATCCTTTTGATTTTTGGATTTTCCACGATAAATACGTTTCGCTTTCACTTTCATACGGAAGGGGTTTGGAAAGCAAATTATATATTATGTCGTTGATGCAATGACAACGTTTTAACACAATGTAGTGTGTTATATGCGTGAGTAAGTTCTATAAAGATTTTTGCTGTGAATAACTTTCGTCCAAAATTTACCAAGGATTCTGATGCGTGAACTTCGCTCCAAGAAACTTGGGTTTCTCGATATAATATGATATAATTTAAATATATGCATATATATATTTAAATAAAACTACGGACTCTCTGGTTGTGGGAGAAATATTAATTATAGAATTTGAATTATTTAATTATAATTATTATTAACCCTTACTATTAGCTTACTATTAGCTCTTACACTTTCTCTTTGTATTTCAAACAATTACTATTTTATTGCTAAATATTTTTTTTTAACAAAAAGAAGAAAATATTCTCAATTATTTCGCACTACAGATCACATTCTCGAAAGATTCTTTTGCTAAGCTACCGCAATCTAACGTTATAAGGATTTCCGAGTTAAGTTCTTTCAAGTAAAAACGCTCAATGGCTCATTGCCGTGGCCTTATTTCGGGTGGAAACGGAGTGCCGAAAATAATCGCATCTCCCTGGCGGAGGGTATAAATCTGGTTATGGCCTCGAAACGCGGAAGAGAGAGAAACTATTTTCCCATGGTCGTTGGCCCGAAAAACGGATAAATGGTCCGCCAGACTCGTTCAGAAACAACCCCCTGCCGTCGCTATCGGGCCACCGTTCCGCGGCCGTGGAAGAGCCACCCTCTGATTCATGCCACCTTTAAGCCGCACCAACGGCACCACCACCCCCGACCGATCCCTTATAAACCACCGGCGACGTACCCTTGCACACACAGACGCATATACACGCACACACATACATACATACAATCATACACACACAATACGCATATACATACGCACACAACCCAGGCATTCTATAGCGACCGCTATAAGACTCCGGGCATAAACCATTACTTTAACATCTTCTCCGCGAAGGGATGAATGATTTCGTGCGGATATTAGCCACAATATTCTAACGCGCGCCTTGTTATCCCGGGCAGGGCGAAATAAACGACATTGCTAAATGTCGTTCAATAAATGTCTTTTAAAGCATCGTGAGGGGTGCAATAAACGCGTTCCCTAAATTATGTGAGATTCGACAAATGGGCTTTTTTTGTCATTTTCTGACGTCAGTTGCCAGTTATTTGTCTTGCATGAGTTATAAATAACATAAATTTATCTTTTTATTAACGTGCTGCGGTGTTTTCTAAATGGAATTATTTTTCCTCATTTAGAGTCGAAGAATTATGATACGAAAAAAGACATACTTTCTCGAAAAGATAATTGATTTGGACGAATTAGAAGAAAGTTTTGATAGAGCATTTAACCAAAGAAAAGCTAAATAGATATAATAAATCAATATATAGATACAGATAAATATCATGAATAATTCAATGAAAGTACAAGTTGAAATTGTTTTTTGCTATCATGCGGATATAAAACACAATGAAATGTGATCCAGGTATAAAAGATCCTTGAATATTTAAGCGGACATCTTATATTCTCGTTCTTATCCATAATACATCCATATATAGTTATAATCCTGCACATTACCCAAAGTCATTCGGTATTGCTGTAATAAAACGTATCAATATCGGAATCATATTTTTTTCGTCAATTGTACGCATATCACATGAATTCATGCATTTTGCTATAGTAATTTATGAAGAAAATTGACATTAATAAAATCACCAT
The DNA here is from genome assembly GCF_040581485.1 of Linepithema humile. Lineage (NCBI taxonomy): Eukaryota > Metazoa > Arthropoda > Insecta > Hymenoptera > Formicidae > Linepithema > Linepithema humile. Next base: position 39,480,253 of record NC_090128.1, read on the forward strand.
TAATTTAAATGAAAATTCTTTAATTTATTCTCATATATTTAATTTGATTTATTGATTAATTTATATTTTTTTTGTTGGGGGATATTACATGAATTATTACCTGCATATAGTTTTTTCATCAAGCAATACATTTGACGTATAGTTTCCAATATATGTAAATTGTCGGAAAAAAAAAAAAAAATAAAAGACTTAATATTGTGCGATATCACATGCGCTGATGATTGATATTAGCGTTTCGATAAAATGTAATTTAAATCTCCGTCGATTAATTAAAATTAATTGGCTGAATCCTGCAGAATGACCACGTCATACCCACCGTTCAGTGGTATAATATGACTTGACAAATTGTAAGCTCACGTGACGTGATAATAGCGTATCTCTACGTTTAGCCGACGACGCGCGGTCGAAGAGTTCAGTCTTGTCAAGCGTCATTATTGCGATATATCGGCTTTTCCCGGTTAATGCGGCTGATACGTCGGTACGCCGCGATAGATGACACGGAAGAAACTGAAGTACTTCGGGTCTCCATAAAGAGACAAGACGGCCGTTCGATCGTGTCAGAACCACTAAAGCAGCCGTTCTATTTTATTATCGAGCGCGTCTCTTGTCGTGAGCATGGAAATTCGTTGCTCCCCAAGACGCTGAAATCCAGGTTAATATATTCGCTCAATTTGAATGGATGACGGTAGGCGACGTTGATCCAGGGAAATTGTTGTCTTAACCGTCCGCGGACGCGAGTGTTATTAATTGTTAGCAAGAACAGGATTAATTGGATTGCAATTCAGATCGCATCGATCATTAATTTGTCTGTTTATTATCATAATCTGTTTGAGATGCTTAACTATTTGCATTATGAAACCGATTTTGCATGAAGAATTCTGCACGGAAACGAGCACTTAAACTTTAACTGGAACATCAGCTTTTGTCACTATTTAAGAAAAAATTTAAACGCTAAATAATATATTAGAAGAGCATTAAGAGCCGTCGCAGGACGTTAGTGCAAAAATTTTAATTTTTTCTTAAAGAAATTAATTATTTAGTTTACATGAGACAGTTAAATTGCACACCGATCTCAGATCGAGATACTTCAAGTGTACGAAAAGTTAAGTACATTGTTCTGACATATGGAGAATCATAATGTACTAATAGGAATTACGCTAAAATTGTTTTCTAAAATATATTTTTAATTGTGATAAGAATTTATTTAAACTCTTGTATGAAAATAGATATGTACTATCTATTGCCACGTAATGATATTTCTTTACATTTATAAATAACAGTGTTTTTCTCTTTTTTTTAAGTATAGAAAATAGCTCAGTTAAATCGTTTTGATGTAAGCTTTAACAATTTCACGAAGCACTTTTATCTATTCTAAATTTTACAGAAATAGTATGTTAATGAAGCTTCTATCGATCTGTGGCCAGAATACTTACGCATTCATGATGACCTCCAGTTTGTTGTAAAGGTCCCTCCGATGTCTCCTTTGCAAGTAATAGTATTCCGATTTGGGATACTTCTTTCTAACGGGTGCGAAGTGATGTCTGATGTTGTCATTCCATCCTGAATATTTTAAGGCGTTGTTTGTATTAGCGACTGCAATGGAATTGTACGCATTCTTCTTGTTGCCGGTTTTCAGTTTATCGTTTCTCAGCTGCAAGAAAGGCTCCAACGCGGGCTTGCTCTCGTTGGGCAGGTCGTAGGAAATACCCCAGTTAAGACCCTCTGTGAAAATGTTGTCCGGGGTCAGGGTGTGCACGGTCATGCAGAGAGCGATCTATGAACAGACCGCAAGTGCAGCGCTGCGTTACATTCGTGGTCTACCAGTTTGCCATTTCTTCGCTCTTTTGTACCTTCGTCATATTTATGAGCGTTAATATGCAATCTACAGGTTTTTTGACGAATCTCTTACCGCGAATAAATCAAAGAATACACGCGCGTTATGATTTTTTATCACCAATAGTTTTTAAAAGAGTTCGTGTTATATATGGCAAAAATTTTCTTTATAATTATAATTAAAAATTTTGCTTGACAGAAATTAATAAGTAAAACAAATTTTAAGAAACAATTTTTTATAAAATGAGTCTTTTCCGCAATCATTTATTATCGCATTAATCATTTGAATGATTAATGTCGAAAATAATCTCCGCTATAAAATAGCAATAAATAATAATTAAATAAAACAATTCTGCCACATAACTTTAGGATTGTGTACTGGCCAGTGCATTGAAACGATAAGCAATTAATTATCTAGTTCAGCGCTCGGAATTAGTTGCACATTTCGGGCCGATTTCCGAGACGACGCCTCCTGTTCCCCCACTACCGCCCGGCCGCTGGAGCCCGAGCCGCCGATAGCTCTGGCTCAGGAGCGTTTTATATTAGAAATAGGCTGGATTGTTTAGGCATCTTTCAGGAAATCGTAACATTTTCTTCATTACATAAATAATGTTTATTTTTATTAATACATAATATATATATTTAATTATTAATGAAAATAAACATTATTTATGTAATAAAGAAAATATTACTATTTTCTGAAAGGTACCTCAACAAAACCCAGCTTATTTCTTATATAAAACGCTCCTGCGCCAGAGCTATCGGCGGCTCGGCCGCCAGCAGCCGGGCGGTAGTGGGGGAACAGGAGGCGTCGTCTCGGAAATCGGCTCGAAATGTGCAACTAATTCCGAGCGCTGATCTAGTTAATTACGGCATAGTAGTTTCCGATCGATGACCCTTACAATTAAATATTAAATCAACTTGTGCATTCATTATATTTGCATTTAAATTAATATTTGCTGTAAGAATTGGCCGGTAAAGCTGAAGATATAACGATTTCTTGCGTTATAAACAATAATATAGTTTTAAATTAAAAAAGGAGTTTTAAACATTATTTTAAAATCAATATTTTTTTTGTATGTGTGCGATACTTACAGAAAACGTAGAACCTTCAGGAAAAACGACGTAGCGTCGTTTTCTCGAAAGAATCGTTTGGTACTTATCATCCGCTTCGTACTCCGACAATACCAGGCAGAACGCTAAAAACATCAGATACTTGGCGCTGTAATCCATTGTTACTCTGTAAAAAGTATACTTTGCTGTTGATCAGCAACTAACATAAGAGGTAAAATAGTGCGTTTTTCTTAAACGTGTAACAAGCGAGCGCTGCGATAATATTCAGCGATATTTTTCTGCAGAAAAGCGAAGAACGCAATAGTTTTTGCGATATTACAATTGAAAATCAATGTCAGGATTAAAATTGTTATTGTAAATGAACTCGATGGAGTTTATTGCCAATTCTTTTTGATTTGCGTATTAAGTCCAACTTATTCCAAATTAAATATTACACGTTAACAGTTCTTCGCAACTTTTGTACTTTCTAGGAGTTTCTATTCCTACTTAACTTTGTCGGCTAGATTAGTTGATTTCTGAGATGTTTAGTATATTTTTCTTTACGTCTTTCATTTATTATACACTGAGAAAAAAATGTACTAAATTTTAATAAATATTTATTTGAATAGTACTAATAACATATTTACTAAATGTAAATATATATTTATTTAGTACAAGAACCAGTAATTTAATTTAAGTATTTTTTTTTTATTTTTGAGTAAATATTTATTCACCGTAAATAAATATGTTATTAGTACTATTCAAATAAATATTTATTAAAATTTAGTACATTTTTCTCTCAGTGTACAATTACGCGGCACAAACATCCAGTTAAAATTAAACAGAATTATATAAAACAATTTGCGTAATCTTTGATTGTTGTTAATGTCAATTGTCATGAAAGTCACAGCATTGTTTGTTCTGACAAAATGTTGGCAGTAATTTTTTATCTGAGCTTGTCGTTTCCGGGATTAAACGTGATGGCCTTTGAAGCGAGTGTGCTAGCGCGTGGCTATTTGTATACATTGTGATGCACAGCTAAAGCGCGTCTTTCTCTTTCTCTCTCTCTCTCTCTCTCTCTCTCTCTCTCTCTCTCTCGCCGTTTTAAATAGCCAAACGGTATCTCGTTAATCCGGGTTTGAAAATCCGCGTCAACCGAACTACTAATTTCGTCACGTCAATGAGGCGCTTTGAAGCGAGAGCAAATTATGTCATTGTCATCGCGCAGCGCGAAATAGAAAGAGCGAGCGCGGGAGATGAAGTTGCGGGAAGCGCGGATGGAATGGCGGAAGGAGGAGGGGCAAAACTTCTTCCAGCGTGAACTTGTAAAGGAATTACCTAACTTTCCGGAGAGCAAATCTCGGTATAATCCGTTGAAAAATTGTTCGACGACTTTCCTGAAATAAAAGCAGCCCATGAGCGACGTCGGTAATGCGGTCTTTTTGCGATCGCGGAGGAGCGAACTGCCGTAAACCACCAGGGCTCGTGATTCGAGCCGGTGACTCCGATAGGTGGGAGGATTAGACAGGAAGTTGGAATTGTACGAGGAAATAATCTTGGGATAAATAATCCGGTCGGCTACGCTTCAATGGCTGGATTTATCGCGAGTTCGCAGATATTTAAGAGCGCGGAGCTCTAACCGGTACGGATTTTGCATCAGTTCGGAATTAAATATCAAATCCAGTATGCAAAAAAACATTTTTTTTTTGCCAATGTCAACTTAAGATTTTAGTATCAAAATATTAAAGATAAAATTGTGGAAAATGCTCATCGAGACAATATTGACTCCAAATTCTTGAAAAATTCTACAGTTGAAACATATTTTCGCGTACATGTTTTAAAATAGATGAAGGATTAATTTTTTATTTTGCAACGGTAGGGCACTAGTGATTGCCATTCTTCTTCAACGTTAACCCGGAAAACTTCTGAATTGCTAGCATTAGTTTCTTTCCTGGCAAGGGAATACGTGTGCACGCGCCGCAAGACGTTACAGTCACGGTGTACATGTACACGGAGGAGAATTGTACATTCTCACGTGATTATACATCGATCACCGTCCTTGCGTTTCCGGCCACGAATCCCATAGATCCTGGGTGAGGTTACCCGCTCTACTCCCTTCGCGTTTGAGGGAATTTCGCTCACCCGACAGCGACAGACAGGATATTGTCGCATTTCTCTTAAAACTTGGCTCTGCAACTTTTCGTCTTACCGAAGCCAATGCCGACTTTCGAAACACGGTTGAATTAAAATAAGGAGTTGAATAAAAAGCAATAAAAAAGTTACAATTTTTATCATGCATAAAAATAAGAATCTTTTGCAGTTAAAAATTTTTAATTGCAACTTTTTTCGAAATACACAAACGTAAAACAAGTTTTGGAAGTTATGCAATAATTTCACAGTGCTTTTAGTGCATAACTTTGAAATAAGTACATATACTGCACAATTTATTACTCTATCTTTGTAGCCTGTGCATGTCATTTGTTTAGTCAGCAAACATTACAACTTCCTATTTTAGGGGAAGGGAAGAGGGATTCTCGTCAATCTAACTCGATCTTATTACTTCGGCGCAGATGTAATCAGCGCCAAACGTTGCTCGCTCGAGTTGCAAACCTCCTTCAGCAGCCAATTAATTGCAACGGTACGAGATTATTAATGTACTCCGGTCGCCGGCGTAGCGTAGAATACCGTGAAATTTGTTATGCAGGAAAGTCGATAAGCTGAGGTAACCATTTATGCACATTTAAAATCTTGGTTCGTTAAGATCAGTTAATGAATGCGGTAATATGTAATTTACTTTTAATAGATTTTTTTTAAATAAAATGTAATTATATATATATGTTATATGACATTAATGTTATAAAATGCATTATTAAAATTCCGAGGTAAATAAATTGAGGCAAAATGATTGACGTATCGCAATTTTAGACAAAGTTCATATTTTTAATCTATTATTTACATAACTTTCACAATCAGTAAACCTATCTGAGCAAACTTGCTTCAAACTATTCAAAGAATACGAGGGATGCCGTCTGCTTCTACAGATTGAGATCCGTCGACTCCCCGCAATAACGAATATCCATTTGATGAAAACCAATATTTATTGGTTTCCCACAGCATTCAATTTTTATTCATGCATTTCCTAAAAATTTTTTTTTAAAAACATATTTCACACGAAATGTTTTTCTTCGTCTGACAGCGAAAAGCTTAACTCGACGAAAAAAAATCGTACAGACTTTCAAAAAATCAGTTTTGAAGGTCAAAGTTGGCACTTTAAGAAGGCGTAAACGGAAGTAAAAAAAATTTATTTAACCTGCGAAAACAATCATAAATATACCAAAAACGTCATTTTTGATCCTTTTAATCTCATTTTTCTCAAAAACCTGACGTGATGGAGCAATTTCGTTGCCGAATTCGGATTCAGCGCACAAAATTACGTAGAAAATGACTTTTTTTTCCAGAATGCAGAACCGTGTAGGCTTGTGTTATCCGTTAAATTATCATTAAATATCCATAAACAATAATTTTGATACTTGATTTACTGCCTATTAGATACACATAGAGAATTCAGTGGTTTTACGCCTATTTTTTTACTTTCTCAATAAATAAAGTGTAATTATTTTTTCTACAAATATTACAGTATTTTATGCCGATAACTGGAGTAACTATATATTGTAATGTTTTATTTATTGTTATATGATAATCAGTTTGTGCAATGTTACGCGTTTTATAAATTTATTGTATATTTTAACTTTTACTAACAATCCGAGCGCAATATTAAAGTTTGTTACACGACGCATATACGCAATTATTTAAAGAGCACGTATAAGACAAAGTAATTTGTGCAAAATTGGTTAAATATTTTTCAATTTACATATTATTTAAATAGATCAAAGATGAAACACTAGTTGTCAAACATTTCTTCTTGATTAAAAAAGATTGAATTTAAAACTGATTGTAATCGAACGACTACCGCATCCAATCAAATTTGTTTGGGATGTAATGAAGAGAATCGCCTAGATTCGATGATGCTAGCTAGATGCATGCTAGATCGAATCTGACCGATTAGTTTTCATGAAATGGGTATCCGTTATTATATTAGTGGAAAGTCAACGGATCTCAATCTGTAGAAACAGACTGCATCCTTCTTATGCATATTCTTTGAATAGCTTGAAACGAGCTTGCTCAAATATGCTCGCTGATTATGTTGAGTTACGTAGATAATTGATTGGAAATATTAACTTAATCTAAAATTGCAATATGTCAATCATTTTGCCTTAACTTATCATAATTTTAATAACGTATTTTATTAACAGTTCTATTATAAAATGAAGACGCTCACATGACAGAGATAGTATGCGAGTCAGCGCTTCAATGCATTGCTAATTCTACACTCAGTCGTCGCATAACACTATTCACCCTCGAATGCTTATATTCGCAATGTCTTGATTTTTAATTTTTTTTTGGCAATTTTTCATCGTGAACCTGTTTTCAGGCTTAGTTTTTTCTTCATTTTCGCTTCTTATTTTATCCCTGCCGCCGGCATTGGTGGTTCGAGTTTCTCGACGTCTTCTCCTCGCTGTTGAACAGATTGGTAGACACTTTGTCGCTCATAGAACTGTCGATTACGATCTGCAGTTTATTCTCTACGATAATGTTTTTTTCGTCACTTTCGAGGGGATTCAGATCTTCTGGATAATTTTTGCTATTGCTTAAATCGATAGCTTTTGCGGTTAGTACACTGCTTCCATAACAAATTTCTACCATTTTTCTTCTTCTTTCTGTTTGTTCTTGATCTTCGCAAAGCTCTCTTTTTGTCTTTATATTTCTGACTTGCGAGATTTTCTCGAGCTGCATGTCATCGAGATGTTCTTCGTTACTCGTATGTATCACGTTCCATGTACTTTGCATCTTTCGAAGGAATTCGTTTTTTTTCTGTCGTTTGTCAATGTCCTCACAGCTGTTTTTACGTTTCTTAGTGCTTTTGATTATTAAGTCTTGCTCACGTTTCTTTTCCGAACATTTTTTTTTCACTGTACTCTCTTGCTCTGATATCACCTTTCTTTTGGTATAATTTTTTGTTTTAAATCGCAAATATTTGGAGCGTCTTCTGAATCAAAGACAATTTTGTTTCAAGATTGACTCGGCCATCAGCATATTATAGCGATTCTTTGTATCTTAATTCTTATTTGTCTTATAATTAAAGTATAAAATGACAGTTAACTGTTGATTTTCATTATTCTTAATATCTAAGCTTCTTAACATATCGCACTCCCGTAAGAACATTTCACAAGTGACACAAGTCGAAATTTTTCGAATTTCGTATTATGTGCTATTATGATTGTATTCTAAATACATCGGCCTTCAATCAAGAAAAGTGACGGAACAATTTTATTATTAATTTTATTTTTATTTTATTTTATTAATTTTTTTATTTTTGATTTGTGTCACTTTTTTTGCGGTGTGATATTATGTACATCATATCGCTCGACATTTGATCCTTCTATTAATAAAACAGAATCAACAGAACAAAGTTATTTAATTGTGCAATGATAATTAATGTATTAATGGTACATATTCGACGATCTCTGGTTATTTATCTTGTATTTTTCAAACTAGCAATAATCATCGCGGTTTTAAGTTAATCGGTTCTTCATCTTTTAACTCTTCAGTTGTAAACAATTTTTAAAAATTTTCTATTCCAAAATAAACGTGGGTAAATTTTATTTTTTAGTTAAAATAGGTAAAAAGTTGGCAAAACGTTCAGCGTTTAACGGTATTAAGAAAGTCTTTTTCTATTTGCAATCTATATTTCGACAATTATCTAAGACAATGTGAGTGATTTTTAAATAGGAATTTTCGTCAACGGTCAAGTTTGCGCGAAACTGTCCGATTATAATGCCTTGTTCTTTATCTATTCCTTGAATCAGTGTCTATTTACGCACGAAATACGGTGATTCTATTCTAATAAATTTGTCCGTTCGCATAATATTAGGTCTATGCATAAGTTCGTACGGTTGAGTTGGCGGGTCAATAATCTTAAAAATTTGGCATGCGCTTTTCCTTGTGGTTTTTGCATGACTCAGACGACATCCTGCGCCACGTGGGATTAATTTTTTAGTTTGTTCTTTCGTTGTTTTGCCCTCCTTTTGAGATGAACCCCGACAAAATCCATCTTCGCCCATGTATGCTTCTTTTCTTTGACCAAAAAGAGACAGCAGCAGAAACCAAAAAAATTTTGTGCGACACAATGAGGAAGTTGTGTCTGTAAGCATGTGTGAAACGTGGTACAGGCGTTTTCGATGTAGTGATTTCGATGTTGACTATCGACCGAGGTTAGGTTGTTCCAAGAAAACTGACAATGGAGAGCTGCAGGTCCTGCTTGACGAAAACTTAACTTACAGATTGTTACAGTGTGCAGCTTAAAAAGTTGGTCCAAGTTTTGCGGGAAAAGTAGCCAAAACATGCGCCAAACCAACGGCAGCTCATCTTCCTGTACGACAACACACAGCCCCATATCGCAGCAGCGACAAAAAAACTCATTCTGGAGCTGGGCTGGGAAGTCTTACCGCACCCGGCGTACTCACCAGACATTGCCTTTTCGGATTATCACCTGCTCAATGCAACATGGCTTGTCTGGTGAGCACTTTACTAATCTCACCGATGTGCAAAAATGAGTTGATAATTTCTTCGCCTTAAAGTCAGTGATTTTCTACCATCCATTTGCTGTCGTTGGCAGAAAGTTGTCGAAAGCGGTGAACAATATTTTGAATAAAAAATGTTGTTGAAGCCTATTTTTACATGAGTTTGAATTTGACCAAAAAACGAGGGTTATTTGAAAAATTTGCAACCTGATAATAAAAAAACTGTATTTTTCTTTTTAAAATTATTTCTATTTCTTCAATATAATCTGAACTTTAACACTTTTGTCTAGAGATGCTCTCATGCTTTTCCAGTCTTTCAGCCTGAATTTTTTGTTTTAGTTTGTCTAAAAAATTAATATAATACTCTCCCATTATTATTAGATTCTTTGGAAAATAATCAATCAGGAATACATCCCAATATGTACATCCCAGTACATACATCCTGTAGCAGAAAATTGAAGCAATAACCTTGGGAAGCAAAACTGACTTTAGCTTTTTCGATAGCAAAGAATTACTATGTTTCCATTATTTTGATTGCTGTCTTGTTTCTATCCATCTTACAACAACAGCTTTTTCATATTTAATTCCTCGACTAGAATATGAAATGCCAGTTCATCTGCCAACAGCCTCTACAACTGAAGAAACCTTTCATCGGCGATCTTCCAAAACAAGATCATGCTTTATTCATGATTTCCGATGTCGTACCACTTTTTGAACATCTACTGCAAGTCATCTTCCAAACTTATACAACGATTAAATTCTAAAGCGCATTTTTGTATAGTTGAAAAAAATTCATTCAACATACTTTTTATCTCGTTAAAAATTCCCGTTGGCGTTAAACCGTTTTTAACAAAAAAAAACTTTATCGCTGCACAATGTTCAATTTTTTCCAAAAATATATCACTGTGATACTCCAGTTTGAGAATTTTTCAAATGATTTTTGTATATTGATAGCAACTAGTTTGCTACAAACAAATTATCTAGTATAATAAAATGAATAAATTCCATATGTATTTCCACTATTATAATCGAAATGCATAATAAAAGCGCTTACATAACAGAGAAAATACGTGAATTATATATATATATATAATGCCTCAACGCATCGCTAATTCTGCAGTAATTTATGCAAAATTAGCTAAATATTTTTCAAATTACATATTATTGATAATAAATAGACCAAAGATGAAACACTAGTGCCCAACATTTTTTCTTGAATAGAAAAGAATTTATCGAATTCAAAATTGAATGTGATCGAACGACTACGACATTCAATCAAAATTATTTCTGATATGCTGAAGAGAATCGATTAGATTCAATGATACTAGCAAATCCAATCTGATCGATTATACAAGTCTGCGTGGTTCTGCATTCTGGAAAAGAAAAGTTATTTCCTACGTAATTTTGTGCGCTGAATCCGAATCCGGCGATTTTTTTTTGAAAAACATTTTTCACGAAATGTTCTTCGCTTGACAACGAAGAGCTTAACTCGACGAAAAAAAATCATACGGAGTTTAAAAAAATCAGTTTGAAGGTCAAAGTCGGCACTTTAAGAAGGCGTAAACAAAAGTAAAAAAAAATTTACTTAACCTGCGAAAAAATCATAAATATGCTAAAAAATGTCATTTTTTACTTTTTTAACCACACTTTTCTCAAAAATCTGATGTGATAAAGCAAATTCGTTGCCGGATTCGGATTCAGCGCACAAAATTACGTAGGAAACGACTTTTTTCCAGAATGCAAAAAAAATTAAAATGTTGCAGGTCTATGTAATTAATTATTCCGAGCACATTCCAGGCTTATCTTGATTGTATAATCAATCCCAAATATTTGGAAGCATTTAAAAGTATAATATTTGTTGAATGATTTCTATTATTTTATCTATGGGAGAGACAGAAATATCTAAAATGATGTACAATATTCACAAATCCTGGGGATATCACTGATATAATCTTCTTTAGTAGGAAATTGCCTCAGAAAATTGTTCGATCGCGTGGGAGTGCACAGAACAAGGAGTGGCCAAGTATTTTTATGTAACGGCGAGATGGCTAGAACTTTTCCTGCGTAGGACGAGAGACCGATCTCTCGCCCTAAATATATCTCGTAATTCACTTCGGTAAGCTTTTTAGGAAGTAAGAAATTAGCTTATCATGGAAATATGACGCCAAGGGAAATGATCGATTGGTGACAGCGATACTATGAAATATAATACATAGTGTGCGTGATACATAATGTCGTGTCAGTTTTTTTTTTCGACTAGCAAGATTTTTTTTATAACTGATCAAGTATTTGTTAATTTGTATACAATTTTCGATTGAAATATTAACGCAAAATATTATTGGTGAAACAATAATATTAATGTCAATATATTGTTCTTAAGCACGCGAATTCGTTAATAATAATCTATTGAAGCATTAGCGCGCGGCTCATTATCTCGTAAATAGATTATGATTAATTAGTTTATTGAACAGTTTGCTAGCTGAATTTGATTTGCCGGAGTCAAAGAATATCTTTATGTAAAATTAACTGAGTACATTAACACGAAAACTACATAAAAGCAAAGTTGTATCGTTTGATCTCTCGTGTGACATGAGATGAGTAATCGGCTAAAGGCTTCTTCATATTATCGACATTTCTGACAAACTTTCTTTTTTATTATTATTCACCTGCCTTCTCTCTTTCTCTCTTTCTTTCTTTTTCTCTCTCTCTTTCTCTCTCTTTTCTCCTTTCTGTGTGACTGCATTGAATATTGAAAATGTCACTTTTTTACTTGTTTCGCTTTCATCGTTAGAGCAAAATAGTATTATGTCATCTTGTTTTTATCAAATCGGTAAATCGATAAATCGGTAAATAAATAAAGGTTTTAGCAAATATAAGAAATTGAGGATGATTGAGTCATTCTTTATTTAATTCAATCGTGTATTTCAACTATAAAATATACGATCAACTGTTTCTGGTTTTTTTTTCCGATCACTCATCAACTGTGTGCAAATATTTAAAAAAATTCCACAAATAACTCGCGCGTTAAATATCAGCATGTAAATTCACGCGGTTCCCATAAGCCCCATTCGATCATACGTTTCCATCATACGCGAGTTCGATCGCCGGCCGACACGCTGCGCGCTCTCCAAGCAATTATTCCGCCCAATCTCCGGAATCTCCGTGTCCGCGAATGCAAACGAAAATGAAATGGGAAGTTGGAGCTGTTTTATTTCGTACCGGCCGGTGATCGAATCAAGCGCGAGCGGATATCCTCGAGCTCACCTGCCTCACTTATTTGGTTCTCCTGCGGTCGCTCCACGAGAGCTGCCTGGTGAATGATCTCCCGACTCGGCTGGAACGACCGTTATTATTGCAGTTAGGCGAGCGCGGGAGCATTGTCGAATTCATTAACGTCCAACCGCGTGCTCGGATCTCCGTTCCTCGGCTTTATTTAGCGAACGATTAACGGCTCAAGAGCCGAACAGCCGGACACGTTACTGGGTGTGAGCGTAAAATACTGCCGCCACTATTAGTGCGATTAACGTTTCCGACTGCATTGTGTGTGTGCGTCGAGTGCCTCTTTTCTGTGTGCACACGTTCATGCTTTAGCGTATCCCGTGGTTGCATCTATAATTTGAAAGCATTTATCATCGTTGCAATAGGATTTTTGTCGATTATTATCGTATATTTCTACTGATTTTTAGAAATTAACTATGTAGCAAATCATGAACGTATCGTTAAATAGAAAATGGAATTCTTGTCTAAAAACAAAAATTATTTAGTTAGAAACATCACTTTTAGATAAGTGTCAAAATTAAATTGAAAAAATATATTGAAAGTGTAATATAGCCAAAATTTTAGATACAAATAATGCGAAATATTGTGAAAACTGTTTTCAATTAGACATTTTTAAAAAATGGTTGAGATAGAAATTTGGCCAAAATTTATTTTTTACATTTAGATTTATCAAGTTAATGTTGCCAAATTTAGCTATCGATAAATGACAGTTATATGTAATTTGCACTTGTCAATTATACCGCAGAAGCATATGGAATTGTCAGATTAATTGAACGGTGAATACTGAAATAGAAGCTTGTTTATCTACGAGGGAAAAGTTATAAATTCAACGCAAATTGCCAGTGGTAACACGCATTTGAAATGATAATAAGGCCAGTGGTAAAAGCAGATCGAGATGATAATATCGAATATGAAACCAATTCCATTATTTTATATGTATGAGTAGCCTAATAATATCAAGCAACATTCACTTAATTACTCCCATGTAATACTGAATGTATCTCACATACAATACGATTCGAGATTTTCAATTGAAATGTTCGTATAGCGGAAATTGTGGCTTATTCCCCACCGCAGGAGATAATAGATTCCAGAAATTTATACATTTTGGAAATTTTAGTTTCTAATAACGATTTATCTTATAATGATTATTAACGATTATCTTTGATAGGTGTCGAATCAAAATTAAGTACATAAAAATGTGCTTGGATTAAACTTGTTTTTCTGCTTGTTTTATTTTTTTTTATTTTTTTTTTATTATATTGTAAATAATTCTCTTTCGAAACATATGGTTTAAATGCATTTATTCACACAACAATGTTAGAAATATCACAGTTTTTTCACATATGAAAAACCGGGTTAATCACATATGTGATTTTTTAATAAATTACATTATAGAATTTATAAAAATTTTGTAATTTAGGTTTTAATCGAAGAATTTATAAAAAATTATGTAATTAATTTAGCTTTTACTCTAATAATAATTACAATGTTGTCACGTCTCCGAATATAAATTATACAACAATAATTTCAACAGTGAGAATGGACAAGGATAAATAACTTCGCAATCACTTTTTGTTCGATATGCAATATCATAGCAGTCATAATCGTCAGCATCCTCGAAATTCCTAAAATATACAACATTTTTAATAATAAAACTAGAAACAAAATATCTCAATTTTGTTACTACAGCAAATTTGTTATCAAACATAATTGTAATATTATGATATAGTAAATTTTTAATGTAGCAATAAAACTAAAAAATAATATTTTTAGATTATTTTATGAAAAATGCTAATTTAAAATTGATATTAACCATATATTTTAATTACTATAAAAGAATATCTATTTATTATAAAAAGTTTGAAATATATTTTTACCTTAAAATAATTCGGATAGCATCCTCGATAATTGAGAATCCCGGAGGACTTAGCACCGTTTCAGCTTCGCAAATTGTACGAAGAATACATAATCGTCCCGGTAAGTTTTGACTAAAATAGATACATCGATACTAATTAATTAAATCCAACCTACATCCGCGGTATAAACGGAGTTTCTAGGATGATTATCTATAATTATCTGTCTGTTTAGTAAAAAACACATTTAAAATGCATAAATTCAATACAATTTAATGATAAAATTAATATTTTAATATTTATCAGAAGATTGCAGTTACTTTTTTCTTGTCTTTTGTCTTGTTGAAATATGATACTTCAATGTGGGAAGATATTGAGATAATAGAAATATTTATATTAATTAATTGACTATTTACACCTAATTTTTTTTACATGTTTAATAAAACTTACATTTTTTACATTTACACATTTATATTTAGTTTATCAACTTAAAAAACGTAATGCTTTTAACGATAATTTCTTCATTACCTATTCAATGCCATTTCGAAATTGGCATAAAGCTCTCGTCGATGTCGACGTTTTATCTTGGATGGTTTTTTAATTAGAGTTTTTCTCAAATCTGCCTGACTAGGTATAGGCCATATCATATCGAATTCCAAATCAAGATTCCAGTTACTGGGTTCAGTAATCTGAATTGACTTGAGCAGAGTCAAAGTCATCTAAAAAGGCAATTGCATATGTACATCATCAAAATTAATTTTAAAAAATTGGTATAATTTTTATAATGAAATTAAAAATTAAGAAATAATGATTTATAAAAAAGTATCTCAAAAAGTGTTTTCTTGTTTTAAATTCACATAATTATAATTGGTTATTTTATGTATTTTGCCAATAAGTTATTTCATAGGGTACAATCACTTATTGAAGCAAAAAAAATTACATATCTCATAGATTTGCATACTCAGCAACTGAACGGTGATTTAAACAAAAAGTATTTGCCTTCGAGATGTTTTCTCATGAAAGCATTTATCGCGTAAGCGGTACCATCTGTCTAACCGATCTCTTTCGACCCCTGTAGAGCAAATAGTAACGCCCTCATAAGAGTCTGATATAGCAAAAAGTGATCCGTGCTGACAGCGGGTTGTCTGACTCACCACGAAAGCACTCCCCTTTGGAAAAGTGAGTTCCCGTCTACGTCTAGGTAAAATCTCTCTTGACCTTTGGCCAGCGGCACTTAAGTTGGTGTCATTACGGTAACATACCGTCTCTCCCAGGAGCAACAACGGGTCTAGGATCACAGCGAGAATCGGAACGAGCCATGGGGCTCTCATTTCTCGGAATTACCGGGCGAAATCAGTCCCCTTTCGCGCACGGGACTCTGTAACCTCCCGGGAGGTCACGAGATGGAAAGCATTTTCAGAAAACCCGGGAACATCCTTCGCGGTTACGTCGAAATATTACACTTACATTGCGCGAGCGGAAGCGACTCGCCATGGGACGGTGACGCGATGGCGTCGCAATGTTCATATTTGCGCCGCGAATTATCGCGTCTACCTTAATCCAGGTCGAGAGATAATCTAATTGTCGACGTGCGGACGCCAAACAAATATTTAGATGTAAAATCACACCGTTAATTGCAATCAATTCTTTAATTAAATTCCGCAATAAATGTAACATCTGTAATTATAATTCTGTGTTAGACTTTACGCATTTTATTTTTCTCTCTTCTAGAGATGTATGTATATATAAAGACCACATACAGAATTTGTTATTATTTCACAAATATAAAATTATTCTTAAAGCATAATGTATTCATCATAAACGTGGGTTAAATTTTTCAGTCGTACACGCAACCTTACGCGGAGCACTGCTCTTGCGGTGGCAATAAAGTACATAGCTCTATCTAGTATATGGACTACATATACTTTTGCTCCGGCATATTTTACGTTGCGGTAAGATATCTTTGCAGTGACAACGCAGAATAAATTTTAGTCTTTGTCAAGTTTTAATATCTCACAGTACACAGTACACTAAAATATGTAAAGTATTTTAATATAAAAGCGCGAATATTTTATATGAGTTAAAAATAAAATTATAATTGTCAAAATAATGCAAACAATGTAAAATATTAGAATAGATATCAAGGCAACGTAGAATTTGCAATTAGATATTTTGCTACGATCTTAAAAACTTTATATAATTTACGTCTTTGCAAATTGATACTGATTTTCGCGCGTCTTTGCATTCATCGGGAGAGAGCTCATTAATTTTTCCTGGTTTCTCGCAGGCCATTAAAATCTGACAAGCTGTCTCCCATTGCGGAGTCCTCTGGCTTTTCCATGCTAATCTTGAAAAATCTCACCAAAAGCTCGACCGTTCTTTATGAGAGGTTCATTGGCTCTCCGTTTTGCTCCCCCTTTTTACCGCAGTCTTCTGCACACTAGCTAGAGAGCCTTTAAATTTCGTAAGTCTCGCGAAATATATTCAGGAACGGACTACCTGTTTTATCCAATCCCAAGGATCCGAGTGCTCTCTGACCATCTTCGCAGCTTCCATCTACGAGGTAATTTCATTTTGGGCTTTCGGATTCCCTTGATCTATTCTCCTCCCTTTTAAATCCATTTTTTTATTCTTTTCGACCGACAACACTGCCAGTTCTATCTTGCTACTCTGTATTCTTACGGAAATTGTGTGATTTATCTAGTACTTAAAATTGAACAATTTTTTTGAAAAAGAGAGAGAGAGCACTTGTGTGGAATACTTATTAATCTCGTTACTATAAAAATCTATAAAAAAAAGGTATACATAAAAAGTAGCGTAATAGAGTGATAACTTTTTACGATTATCACGAGGAATTTTTGACGAGATTCTTGATGTTCTATTATAATGAGTACCTCAAACGTTTATTAGATTTGTTACGAAGCGAGCGAAACGCGTTAAAGTTGCGACGTCGAGTGTGAGTCGGCTATTTCCTCGAAATAACATAATGTCCCTCCGAAGCCCATTTTGAACAAACATTCTAGTCGCCATTAAGGAAACCAGCCGACATGGAGACACTCATCTGTTTATCTTGCAATAATAGGTCATACACGCGGAATAATATACCGCGTGTGTCTCTCGCACATGTGCTCCCGCGGAGTTCCAAGACACACCCGTCCGCTCGTGTGCGACATTACGATCGCATTACGCTGCGCTGCACGTACGGTGACGGTAAGCTAACGTAATACAATTCCCCTTCTGAGAACGTCAGCTGGTAGTCGAGTTTGCATCACATGTCATTAGCGCGAGTCGTCGTCAATTCGCAAATCGCAATCCCTGCAGCTGTCTTCCCCACGATGTCGGTGGCTCACACCGCGGTGTGCCACTGCGGTGGAGTTTATCCGAAACTTTACGCGCGCCGATAACGGCTTTTCGCGAGATCGCATTAAATTGCGGTTTACATATATTGGCAGAACATTAATTTCTCGCGACGCATGTATTAATATCAGATTATCCGAAGAAGTGATTAAAAAGATATTCTCGGTATTTCTGAGATATTTTGAGGGAGTAGCTTTTAGCATCGAAGCTGAAAGTTTATCGTAAAATCTTCAAATAAAATTTACTTTGTTAAATTAATAAAAGAATAGGATTATATTATTTACTTTCGCAAAAAATTGCAAATAATTATATTTAAAATGTTCGAAAAAATGCGTATTTAAAAGTGAATAGACTCCAATGCAAGATGCACAGTAATTTGCACTTTGTCGGAGGACGCTCTTTGTGATACCTGATGCTGAAAGTTCTGTTGTAATCCAAGCAATTTGGTAGTTACGAGGAAATTCCAAGAACGACGTCAACTGCATAATTCGAATTGCTGATGTCATTGTTGCCGACATTGTTGTCGATCTTATCACGTACCGATGGTTACTATTATTCGCTTTTACACCACCATATTTCGCTATTTTCCTCTCAACTAAAAACACAGTAGCTACATGGAACGCCTTAAAAATTACAGTATGTAACTTCGCACTCTGTATAGAAAGAAAAACACACTTACACAAATTAATTTGCAACAATGTTGCGCGCAGGTTTATACGGTCAAAATGCACAGTAAAGTGTAAAGTTTTTATAGTTTGTATTATAAAATACATAAATACAATATTAAATTACAAATACATTTCATTTTATAGAATAACAAGTCATTTTATTAAAAGATTCTAAATAGGTCAGAATCCACTTAAATGTTGTGCTCAAATAATTGACCGTAGTTCTCTGCAAAGAGATACTACTTATTGATAATTTCTCTTTTAATTAATAAAATCAAATAAAATAAATATTTTTTAGCTTTGCAAAAATGTGGAAAATCTAATAATTTAAATATCTCCGAACTTAAATAAATTTTTAACAGTTTAGAATTGCAGAACACAAAATTATTTTAATTTAGAAAGTGCATTATTATAATTCTTATAATTAGTTTCACAAATCTTTTTACAGTAGAAATCGTCAAGTTAAAAAAATGCTAGGGCAAACATTTGAATAATATCTATTATACAATTTGTCTATAAATTCTAAGTTCCGTAATTGCTCAAACACTTCACTAATCTGATTACGGTGAAGAGACGAGAGGGGGAGAGTTCTTCGTGATAGCTGCTCGTTTCGCGACTGTGTAAGATAATCACGCTGATTGCAGCACTTCAGAAGACATCTGGGCACTTGGCGTGCATCTCGTCGCAATTCTCACCCAAGTGGTACGTTCGCTCGTATTCGGTCATCGGATCGATGTCGTACCATCCCGCAGGCAGACTGCAATCATTATTTCTCGTGTCATGCGAACGCCCATATCGACATCCGAGATTCCGATTTATCCAATTTGTAATGCACGTGCATATTGAACGAGATTCGCGATAGAAAAAGACAAGCGTATGTAAGAAATTTAATTTAATTTATTACTCACGTAAATATGGCGTGTAGGATCTCCTCGACGAAGCTCCCTCTCCCGACGTGGTCGTGTTTACGCCTGGCAGCCTTGCAGATCGCTTTGAGCACGCAGGCTTTGCCGTCCTTCTGTTGGCTTTACCGTAGACATAACGTGAGATACCGGGACGACGATTTGGGAGAGATGGGGGAAGGGTAGCGAGAGTCGTTTATCATTATCATCCTAGTTATCGTTGTCGAGCTAGCTCACCAAGAGAAAGAAAGAGAGAGAAAGAGAGAGAGAGAAAGAGAGAGAGACAGCAGTCTATTCATTAGGTTCGCGATAATACCGAGGGGCGCGTTGATATTGCCAAGCGCGAAATGCTCTACTGTAAACGCGGGGGTGGTTTACAATGACCCCTCATGCCCCCGTTGATCCTTGCTAAACAACCGCGCGCCGTCGTTCCCTCCAGTTCCTCCCACCCTTCACCCTAAGCGAACAAATGCCGGCAATTAGGCTATAGCTTCGCACAATTAGAATTAGAGTAACCACCGATTCTGCCATCCCCGGATTATCCCGTGCCTCGACTCTTAGCCGAAACTTTACTGGCTGTGTATGTACGCGCGGCCGTAATCGGCGAGAGTTTACGAGAGCGTTGGCGGGAGAGAATACGCTTCGATCCCGCGCGGGCGGAGGATTGCCATCGTAGCGAGCGGAGTACGTGTCTACCCGACGATCTGCGGGAGTTAAGCAATTGCGGGGGTGATTTATTCGGATCGAGAGGGATTTTCTCCGCATACGTATGTATAAGCGTGATCGACGGGCCGGAAGTGCCCGCTTTATATCCTGAACCTGGTTGGAGTAATGAATCCTTTTGTGCGTTTTAATCCGTCAAGATCTAAATAGTCAAATCTGTCGAGAACAGATCCTGCGAAGCGTCCGCGGAAAATACGGCAGAATCGATGCAAAATTTGATATGAATATATTGCTGAAATTCTGGCGAGAATTTAATTGGGTCCGCCGGTATGCTTGGCTTCTCAAATTTTTGTATATCTTCCGCGCGAGTACCACTTCGTCAACGGCGATGACATCACCGACCGGATGACGAATGAAATACAATCTCGCGCAATCAAAATGAATAACGGTCGTTTTTATTCCCGCGGATTACTCGACGAGGATGCCTTAAGACGCTCGCGTACGGCGCGCTAAGCTGCGCAATTCCACGGCGGACTGGCTATCCATGAAGCTTCAAGCGATGGAGCGCGACGCAGAATAAAGTATTGCGCCGTACGTGGTATCGTCCGAGTAATGCCGCGCAATTTTTTCACGTAGTCGAGCGTCAAACAACAACGGTCCCATATTTCTTCGCGGCGTATGCATACCGCGGCGTAACGAAATAAAAGACATCGAGCTAACAATGCACCTTTCATTTATTATTCTATTTTTTTCCCGAATCAACGGTACAGAAATACGTCGGAATATAAACTGGTTTTGAGGCGGCTCCATCACTTACACGAGTATTATTCGCGGTTGTCACAACAACTGATTTATTTGTATGAAACGCCATTGGCCGAGCGCTACAACGTGAAATATATCGAAAATCCGATTAAATCCGAGAAATTACATTAAAATACACGCTAGCGTTCGAATAGAATTGCCGGCCGCTTCAATCACGGTGCGAATATAACTGCTTTTAATAGCCCCCGGGGAGCAAATTGTTTCCGCCGAACATCCGATAAGCCTCTGTGCGCCAGCGATCGTTCTCCGCAACGTCTCGATCGCACAATCTCGATGCCGTACACGCGTCGATCGCAACATTCGTCGCATCGCGTTGCACGCTGTACAAAAACCGATTCAATTAACTTTTTTTTGCGTCTGCATCCTTCCGAGAGTAATTCTACATTAGAAGAACGCGAGCGTGGTGGAAACTTTTGTGGCACCCGTCGGCATTAATCCCATTTTCACCATGCAAACAGCCGTGCTTGAAACAGCACGTAATGATCGTCGTGAGAAGTCTCTTAATCCGCGCGTTTAATATGCCCGCAAGCACGACCGCGCGTCTGGCGAAGCATTCGAAACGCAGCCGGCGAATGGCATTACGTCGTTCGTCATACTTAAATTATCGTCATTTCTTCGGGCCCATTTTCCGGACTCGAGCGGTGAAAGTGCACCGTTTAATTTACTCGTCGCTCGAACGAACGTTTCAGAGCGTTTCCCTGCCGCTCTATCGGCCGTGAAATTCATTCCTCGCACGTGTTTTGCAGCCGCCCGGGGTTTTAGTTGGCTGTTCCGGATAATTTTATGACAGTCGCAAAACTTTTACGCATTTTTAAGCGAGTGCCGAAGAGTGAGCGGGAACTGAACAAGAATACATCGATACTAATTAATGGAATAGCTTGAAGTGATACTAAACTCCGTGAAAAGAAGGACGTTAAATCGAACGTCTTTAAACTTCGGGCTTTGCGATTTGTTTTAAATCAATTGCCATTAAACGAGAAAAGTCGTACTTTCGAGAATAGAAACATTTCCTCTTCACGTAGATAAAGAAGTAGTTTTTCAATAATAGTTCACGTCTATTCTCTTCGTATTGGAAAGCAGCGAACTTGTTCGACAAGTTGTTGAAACAAAAATCTCGCCAATATAAGTCTCACCACTTCGTTCGCGTTCAATACAATTACCATTTTTCCATCAGGATTTTTCGTGGAAGAAAGTAAATCTTATCAGTAGAGGAAAATAAAATAGAGTCAGACGCAAATAGAGCGAAAGACACAATGATTAAATATTTGATTTTCTCGATGAATAAAATATCACGGTAATAATGATTCAGATTTTTCTCATTATATGCTAAAAATATTAATATTTGCACAATTTTTATTATCAACATAATTTATGTAATGTCCTGGGGCGATGTAATAATTGATAATTTATACAAGATAACTAAAAGAAAGAAATATGAATGTTTTTTATCTTTATTCTTTTTATCTATCTTATCTATCTTTTCTATCTATCTCTCTTACTCACGTTTTTAGCATCAGCTCCACTTTACGATATAGCTCTCTTCTGCTTCGACGATGATAAACCTCGGCCGGCTTTCTGTAAGGCACGGTATTTCTATGGGGTAGTTCCCACGCCAGTCCGGCGGTAACACCAACGGCGAAAATTCCTTGAGGCTTCGTGTACGTGCTCATAGTTAGACAGTAGACGAGCTGAATAATAGCAGTGAACGAGTAACAAAAAATTCAAGAAAAATTAATTTTTATTAAGTCAAGAATTAATATCTATTATTGATTCCAATAACAATTAGTGCTAGTTAACTAATGTATCTTTGTGTGTGTAATCAATTATTTTAATTCAGAACATTTCTTTAAATTAGATAATTATAAAATTTTTTAAAACCAAAAATAAAATTAATTATTTGTATTATTTATATCATAAATTAATTATTTTATAGTTCTACAATTATTTGTAGAAGAATTACTAGTAGAAGTATGTTGTATGCAGTATATTTGACCATAAAATTAATTGAAGGAAAGACACCAAAACCGACATACCATTTTGTTTTTAAAAAATATTTTTTAACTAAAAATTCTAAATAAAAATGTGCATAAAAAAATGTTTATTAAAAATTTATGTGCATAGATATATATTAGAAATTCCCTTATCAAATGGTATCATATTTTTTATAATAGTGTTCATAACTTCAAGAAAAAATATTTTTGTAAGAAAATTGAGCTCTAAGAAATTGAGTCCCGGCATATCTATTAAAAATTATATAATTGGTTAGAAAACACTGCAAAAAAATTGTTGAATGATACAATAGATTATTGAATAACACAAATTTATTGGAAATTGTAATTTATTACATCTTATATTAGAAAGATACAAACAGATATAGAGAAGACATGATATTGCAAATTTAGTATTATGATACATAAATATTATTTCGTAATATCTGTATGAAAATAAAATATATAGTAATTTTTTATAAAAATAAAGATTAAAATAAAAATTAAATATAATATAATAAAAAATAAAATAAAAATATAAAAATAAAGATATTTTTAAACTTATGGTATGGTATTGGTCGTATCGCTCATCACAGGATGTGCCGGTATCCAATATATGAACTATGAATTTTTAATGAGTTGACCAACTAAACAAATCACGTTCATATTATTTTTGATAAAATACAATATTTTATTTCTAAGAAATAGAGCCACTTTAGGAGATTTATGTCACTTTCGGCACTTTTCTTCTACTTACTTGTACTATGCATTAATATTCTTTCTTTTGACGAAGTTTAGTATTACTCCGAGTTATCGTGCTAATTAATATCCCTTTAAACGTTACGCATAAAACAAATTCTGCTTCATTTAATATATGAAACTTTCTCAGCTAAGTATGTTATATCAAGAATTTATGCTGTGCCATAGTATACAACTTTTCGCAATGAAACTTATACCGAACTTATATCGACCTGTCTGCATTTTGCACGAAAGCACAAAAATATGAATATTATGATTTTATTTCACAATAACGGTTTCCGAATCTAACGTAAGTGTAACAGGTGTGTTCACATTCTTCTATATTTTCGAAGTTTGCGCATTGTAAACTCACAAACATAAATTTGATACGAAGAAAAAAAACCTAATTGCTATTTTAAAGAACGAATTTTTTTTTTATTATGATATAGTTTGTGTAGAGTAAAAGTTTATCTTACTTGGACGTTGCTGCCTTGAGGGAATATCAGATACTTAGTAGCAACTTCTCTCTCAGACCTCACAAGCGAGTCGTTCAGGAACGTCATCGACTTTGTCGATCCTCCGAAGCGGGGCACGAAAACACCGAGCAAGGCGAAATAGCGGAAATAATTAATCAACATCGCGGTACGAGAATTTCATGTTTCATCGAGCGAAGCTAAAATCTTAATCTTAACGATAGAATGCTTGGAAGCATGACTGCTACCTGTGTCCGAGAATGAACGCTAATTGCATTTGCATATGACGAAAAGTAACGGTGCATTACGACTGTTTTAACGATGGATAAATATTGATGGGAAAATAAGTTTTAACAATGGATAAAAGAGAAGAAAATAATTTAACTGCAGATTTTGTTCTTGTTTCATTTTTTCTCTGAAAAAAATAAAGAAAATTTACGTATTTTGTGTAAATTTATGTATTATAAAAGTCTTCCATAAATTACTTTGAGCAAAAAACTATAATATTAAAAACGTGAAGAGATTACAATGTAAAAATAAATTAGAATATTATTTTTTACACAAATAAACTATAATGTAATTAGCAAAAATAATTTTTAAATCAACGTTTTTATTAGTTATCGATTAAAATAAATCATAAACTTATTTAATATTAATCTGATTTGAATTAATGTCAAATTAGACAATATTTTTTAAACATATGATATTTTAAGTTACATTTGAGATGACAATATATCAATTCAGTTAATTTACTCGCATTACAATTACTTAACGCTTCGCAGATTATCTACATAATTATTGATAATTTTTCTACATTTTCAAGTTTTACAGTAACCAATCCTCTCTATAATAATTTAATTATCTTTAGGATAAATTTCTGGTTAAAATAACTTGGACAAATTAAACCGAACGTATAGCATATTATCGAATCAGATGCATTCCAACAATTTAATTTAAGCCGTACATTACACGTATCGTAAAATTATATGCATATACGCATGATGTAACAAAAGCAAAATATGCATGTAAAGATAGCTTGCTGGAATATTATTCAGTTCAATCAAAGCAAAAATTTTATTATTGAAAATATTTAATTTATAATTTTTATGACAATAAAGATGAAATGTAATCTTTATGCAGGAATTTTACACGGTGTAACAAGCGCGGAGTAATTATATTAGATAGTTTTCCCTTATTGATGAAATTATAACGGCAAGTCATTCTTGATTGCTTGCTATTGAGCTAATAGTCAACATATAATTATGCAGTAAAATTATTAATTAAATACAAGTAGATGTTTATATTTTCCACTGATTTGTCATGTTTGCAAATGATAAATACCGACAGATGAAATGCGAGCGGTCAGCATGCCATGTAAAATGTGTGCCGAATGTTTCACAGCAAGTGAATATCGATTAGACGTTTGTTACAAACGCGGAGATGTATTTGGCATATTTTATTCCCCATTGAAAAAAGGGAACTAATCGGGATGTTCCGTCGGAGCACTCTACAGAAATGAACCATAAATCGACGAGAGCCTGGCGACCGTTTTATTAATGCAAAACGTCGTGAAATTATTCGAAACCGCGCCAAAATGAATTACACGTTGCGGAAGTAATGTAATGACCGATATAGAATATTCATAGCGCGAGAGCCTCGTGCGAAACTTTCTGAATTTAACCCCCGGAATCGTCGTTGATGTTAAATAATCATTTATCGTCGCCAGTCCTTCAACATATATTTTTATCTTGTTATCAAAAACTGCATGATAATACCGAAGTATTTTGGTCCAAATTGATTGCAAATACAATATTTATATGAAATATTATTAGAACGCGACATTAAGGGAAACGAACAAATTATTATCTTTTATTACATATATAATATATAATCTGCTTTATATTGGATTATATGTTATATATTAATTCAGTGACTAATGCAGCGCAAGCAAAATAATAATCTTAACGATGTATGCTTAATAATATGTCAAATTAAAATTTTAAGTAAAAATTTTACATGCGTAATTAGAATAATAGACGTCTGTAAGTTTAGATGTTGCTTGATTAACACATATTGCAAACTTATTTTTTTTTTAAAAGTAATATTTCAATTAAAAAATGGTGTTTTAATAAAAGTTTGAAATGACAATAAATCAACAATAATTGGTTAATTATTTTTAGCCGTCAGTCCAATTTGTTGCGGAATAACACGCGAAGCCACACGTAATGTCAGGCATAAAAATCGCCGCGAAACGGGCCAGTTGCCAGAAAAACTTCGCTAAAGCTTCGCAGCAAGATTCCCATCAGATTTGTAACGTAGCCGACGTCATGGACACGTATGCATGCCTGCAGTCCGTAGTTTGCGGCGTTTTCTGGACGACGCAATGAGAAGTCGGTCGGCGCTGCAGTTTCAAAAGTCTATGTCGTAAATAGAGTATCGACACGCAGGATATTGCTGTTCGCAGTTTCCGTCCATTTCATACGCGCGATCGTAGTCGCGTTCC
Source organism: Linepithema humile (assembly GCF_040581485.1). NCBI lineage: Eukaryota > Metazoa > Arthropoda > Insecta > Hymenoptera > Formicidae > Linepithema > Linepithema humile. The sequence continues at coordinate 39,507,029 of NC_090128.1, forward strand.
TCCGATCGTTCGAATTTAGTACCGTCCTTTGGCAATCTACAGACAGAATTGCACATTGCTGAATAATATTCTCTGAACCTAACTTAACATTTTATTTGGTATTTCAGAAATTATCTTTTATTTCTTAATTAATCAAAGTTGTTTCTTTTCTAATTTTTGAAAGATAAATGTAATATTTTTGATAAAATTGCGCGGTCACACTTACGTAAAAATCACATGGAGGAGTTCCTGAATGAAGGATCCTATGCCTACTTGAGAACGATCTCGTTGGCCTGCTTCGCAAAGTGCTTTCATCACGCAGGATCTACCGTCGAGACCGGTGCTGTCGATAAAGTTTAATTTAAAAGCGTTCTACGGCATAAACTTTAACGACAGCTCAGCTTAAGCGAAAACAATTACGCTTGAAATTATCCCGTTACAATCATAGTTAAAAGTAACTACGTCTTTTGATGCGTACAGCCGCGTGTTCTAAGCCGAGTAGAGCATTGAAAATGAAGATATTACTAAACTCTGCCGAAATTTGTTTTTGCGAATAAAGTTTAATCGTATTTATAAGATAAATTTATCGGTTTTGCTTTAATATACAAATTTTTTATCTTGATTTTGATTTTTTACAATCGATCTATAGTCATTTGATAGTTAAAGACAATACAACTGTTTGTATTTCAAGATTTTCGTACGAAATGTGACGAACTAAACTAAATTTTTCGAATGCTCCAAATTGTTTCGGACATATACAGCCGTGAATACTTTTTTTTTCGTCAATCCAAATGCATGCTGAAAGATTGGAAAAGCCAGCTAAAAATGCAAAATAATGGCACGACACTCACGATTGCAAGAAAGCCTCCATTTTCGGATATACGACGCTTCGGCTTCTACGGTGAAGTAAATTCGATATCTTTGAGTCGACCTTATTCGGAAGTTCCCAGGCTAAGGCAGCTGTCAGTCCCACCACCGAATCACCTTCTCGGCCGTACGCTCCGATAGTCAGACAATACACTAACTGGAAAATACACGGAACATCCACGCGCAAACTCAGTTTTCTACGTAAATTTCACAGACTGCAGGAAGCATCTCGAGCGGAGGCACTTTGCTTTTCTACTTTATTCGTATACCGAAAATTTTCGGGGCGATAAAATTTTGTCTGCCAGCAAAAGTATACAAAACGTCTGCGAAACACTTGGCCGAATTTATGCGACAGCTTGATTTTCTACAGTGCTGTAATGCAATTTTGCTTAAAACAGCTCCACTAACGAACATCCTAAATTGTAGATAGTAAAACATTCCCGAAAATCTCATTTACAATTTGTAGGAATTATTTCAATATGTCATATTGGAATACTAGCTTATATGCAAGTTACGACAAAAAGTATAAATGTTAAAAATAACTTTTTTTAAAGCATTATTTTAATAAATTTACCTGCAAATTACTACCCTGCGGAAAAATCAAGTACCTCTTGGGTCGCGATAAGATTCTGGGCGCACCGTCAATCCCTGTTGTGTTCTCGTGAACGATTATCGAGCCGGTACAAAGAATCAACCAATTTAAATATCCCACAAAAAAAGAAAGCCGATATCTGGCATATTTTTCATGCGAACTGCTAACATTTTCTTGGATTATATGATACGACATCTGCTAGAAACAAGATTATCTTTATAGTCACAGAAAAACGAAACTGTCTTGTATCCAAAATTCAAGACAAATTCTATTATTCAAATTCTGTTATAAACTTACGAAAATTGCGGTATTAAAAAAAAGGAGAAAGAAAAAACAATTCTCAAGCAGTTAAGCCAAGTTTTCGTATTGTGCAAATTAGTAATAAAAATCACGAAACGGTAAAACTGAGAGCACGTGACATAAATGTAGATGAGATTGGACAAACAGTTCGTCGCAGGGAGTCGTCGTTGTACTAACGACCGTGACCAGTGGACGTTGAGTACAAGGATTTGGCAGGCAATTTCCGCTAACGGTTAACAGTGGCCATTGGGTGTTCTAACGCGATTTAATGGCTCGTGTTTGCATCCTGATGATTCCTTGGCCAAATAGAACGAGGGCCTGTTATTTGTATGGTGTGTTATTTATTCTTACACCGTTTAAACATGGTTTCGTGAGACGGAAACGTTACTCTTCCTGTTATTACTGCCCCGATGGTGTGCGATTTCCGCAGCATACTTTTCTGTTTATAGCTCGCTTCTTAACAAGAGAGAGAAATTTATAACGAGCGTAAATATCGTTGCAAAAATGTGTGAAAAGCATTTACTAAGTATTCTAAAATCAGAGTGTGTGTGCACTGAATTAACATACATATACACTACTCACAACAATTAAGGAATCAAGAAAAATTGCTTAAAAAAGGCAATTTTTAAAGCAGTATAACTCCGCGAAAAATTATTAATTTAAAGAAAAGCATTTTAAAGCTTGAAACTTTTTCTCTAAAATATCATTTACGGATTTCATTTATTAAATGCACAATAAATAACTAATATGTGAGCGAAGTAAGTGAAATAAGTTGCAACAACGTTTTGTTTTTTTGGTTTTTAAAAGAAATCTCGGTTATTCTGTAGCAGCGTTGTCCACGATAAAGTTTATTGGTCCCCATTCCTTCGCGCTATGCTCTTTTTTTCTCTGAACGTGCTTACAAAATGACAGTAAACTTTAAGACTGTTTTATGCTGACAAGTTATAGCAATGCGCACATTTAGGTAAGCAAAACTCTTATCTTTTTATACATCAGATAATATTTCTGCAATAGCTTCCGTATCTATATGAATCCCTGTGGTGAAAAGGCGTAATATATATGACAGTGTCATCTCTCAAGCAGTTTTAAACCTGCGATTTTGCATATTTCATGCTGTTAAATATCGTTTTGCAAATGTATACAGCAAACATTGATGTCATCTTTAAATCGAAATACTTTAAATTTTGATATTATCCATCCGGAAGCAATTTAAATATTTTTTCATCTTTTTTTGCAACAGTTTGCATATAAAGATTTGACTGCAAATTGCAAAGCTTCAATTGAAATTGTATGCCTTGTTCGTTAATTTTTCGGCTAAATTACTAAAAATTTGCGTATTTTCCTTTGTAAGTAATAATTTAGCAAGAATTGTGTAAAGTTTTATCTCGATTTATGGTGTGTTTATCAGTCGAGCGTTGCACGAACGTTTCGAACATCAGTGGAAACTTTTACTCTGAAGTAAAATACGAAACCACCGCGGAAATCCCTACAACTCCGCAAATTGTGCTCGCAATTAAGAAAGTGGACAGAAAATCAATAATTAACCTAATCTACCTTTTTAAAGTTCTCAAAGATTATTTGAATACTCTGTTAATTAGTAATTTGAATATTTAATTTGTTGCGGTGCAACATATGTTGAATCAATTAAAATAAAATTATAGAAAAAGGTATACAAAAGCCAGAGCTAGATCTATTTGTCCAATAAAATATATTAATCGATAAGTAACGTTACAGACATTTCGGCACATGTTTTTGCCATTATTATTGCAACAATAAACAGAAACCAGAACGATAATAATAATACATAATAATAATAACCCTGGTAGAAATTCACTCTAGGCCTTATTATGGTCCCGACTAGCTCGTCAGTCACCAACTCGGGCTTGATACTGGCGAATTAGTCGAGGCCACACACGAAATCGTCATAAATGGCTGTACCAGCGCTACAGCAATACTGGGACGACTGGGACTGTGGATTGGCACTATCTAGGCTGCCACTTATTGTTAGACCGTGTTTGTTCTAAACGGATCCTTACTAAATTTATCATGGCTCATCAAGTGTATTATGAAGGCCAATTACAGTCTCTCTTCCGTTTTCGGTTCTAAAACTTTCTTTGTGGTATTTATTATACTCGGTCGAACTGTCTTTTTCACTATAGCATTCACCTTCACCAATATTATTTTGATTATTCTCCGCATTAGATGAAAATTGTGTATTAAAATTATTTGTTGCACTTAATCTATTCATAGCTTTTAAATTCCGTTTGAATTGAATAATTTTCCGATATTTTTGTGCGGTTAATCTACCCGCTAGCAATTTCATACCGCTATTCATATTTGGAAGAAGAAGTGAATAAATTTTTATAAAACGTAGCGGCAATAAATATAGTTATATACAAGACTCTATAATAGTATCTCTGTCAGAAACAGTTTGAGAGGAAAGACTAGCGGACACTATGTGAACATATAAAACATAGCGCCAGACAAAACTCTGGGCCATACCTAAACCCTTCTAATTTTCTTAGATAGGCTATGATTTGGTAAACAAGTAAGGCCCAAACTTTTTTTTTCCTGGCAGCAAAAACTGGTGAACGCTACTGATTAAACATAGCGTCAGACTAAATATCATTCTGGGCCATACTACAGCTCTTCTAAATTTTTTTAGATAGGCTACGTCTTGGCAACAAGTGAGGCCCATACCTTCTGTCTTAGCGTTAAACTGGCAATTTCTACCAGAGATATGTCGAAAACAGAAAAAATTAAAAATAATAAATAATAAAAAGAAAATTTACCTCAATGCACCAACAGTAAAAACTTGACCAATGTAAAAATCAAAAACTTGTAATAACAGAGTTTGAGACAGAAAGATAAGCATTGATATATGTGTAACGGAAGAAAGTTGTAAGGCTAGTGAGAGATGTTAAAGTGACAAATTTATTATAAAACTATAATAAAAACTATAGATTAGATTTACCTAAAATCGCATGTTTTGCTGTATTATCAAGACATCCTACGTTTTCTTGTTGACGTTCTCAACCTTGAGTTCTTGCTGATTGACTAGTAAAAGTACTTTTCGCAAGAGCTTCGCGCTTAAACACACCGTCAAGAAGTCTTCTGGCAAGATGAGATGCTAGAATTGAAGAACCCCTTGCATAATCGTAAATCTTTTTCTTACAAAAAATATTATCTTGAAGTAACACCATCTAAAAGATAATTACAAATGTAATAAATGATAAGAGTAAGAATCAAACACAATTGATAGTATGCTATTAATTTTTATTAATTCAGAAAATAAATTTAAACCTTATTACATGTACATACATAGACATTGGTATGTACATTATCAAACACTCTACTTTTGTGAAAGTCTCTATTATTGCTAATAGGTCTTGCTCGTCAGAGCTGTGAATGAGAAGATTGAGGTCATGAGCTGGATCTTTCTTCCAAGAGCTCGAGATATATCTTAATATCGGAAGGTTCAGGTTTTTATTGCAGGAAACATTATGCGTAGAAACGGAGATTCGACTATTCTATGTTTATTAGTTTATAGATTGATCACTTGTTTAGGCTGCGGAAGATATTAAAATATAAAAGAAAATTTTATATATCTGGAGTAATAAAGATAAGTTTTTGAGGAATAAATGTTGCGGCACATAACAGAGAGCGGTGGAGCTAATGTAACAAACCAACAAGGAAATGGAAAACGAAAGGAAGGAGGAAAAATTGAGAGAGGGGAAAAAACAAATAAGGAAGAGAAAAAAGGGGAGAGCAGGGAGGAAGCACTAAGGATAAGAAAATTTGTCAAGAATAGATTGAATCTTTCGTAACAATAAGTTTTAACGTGATCGCGCAGGTTATCAATGGATTAAAAAATGAATCTAATTTTATTTGTATTTATATTTGTATAATTCATATTTTATTTCCGTATCAAAAATTTCCTCCAACAAATACATGATTAATTCTTTTTTTAACAATTTATATAGTTTATCTTGGCGCGTGTTGTTTTTCTCCAGTTACATATTATTTACGCGTACAAACTGGAATATCATCATAAATATGTGAAATATCAGAATAAATAAGCGCCGCGAGTGTGGAGAGAAATCGTTATTTAATTCCATTTGAGATTTTCCAGTTTATTTCATCGTCATGCCCTTTCATCAACCTTTTATTATCTCCGGCAAACTGCCGCTATCAGCAAACCTCTCGCATACATTTACTGCGGTCGAATCTTTTTGTTCTTCCAACACCCCAGTTCCTGTGTCGCATCGCGGACGTAATATTACTTGCTTGCTTGAATCAAGCCTGACAAAGCCAAGCTAACATGCCATTTTTTTTCCTCGACACGACTCTTATGCCCTCGTTGCGGCAGGAGCGCATAGCGCTGGTACGAGCGTTCGTTAATTGCATACGGGAGTTGCGCGCGTGGCCAGTTTTCTGACAAGAAAACCACAGAGCATTCTACATTAATGCTTTTCGTTAACGCGCGGCCCGCCGGGGCCGCCGGATGCAATTATAACCAGTTCTGTCCCGGAATGTGACAGTCCTGGCCGAGGACGGGCGATGACTGTCCGCTGGGATCGCGCATAGAAACGAGGGCGCACTTTAAGAGGATGCATCGAGGCGCATTTAAACTGCCATCGCGTGCCATTTCGCGATTATCACTCGTTCATCGGAGCAATCGCAGATTGATTTTACACGGGCCGTTGGGTCTCGCTAGTGAACGCAAACGGGGCGTGCCCGTAGGGGATAGATGGAAACGTATTTGCAATGTACATAATGGAAGTTGCCACAATCGCGGCAAATGATTCATTGTGGATCATGTGGGAAAGAAATTTCTTCATCACTTCCCTTATTGACGTCTTAACGAGCGATAAAAACATTTTCCAATTTCTCTGTTTGTGTTTTCTTAGCAGAACTATATAGAATTTTTGCAACATTTTTGTTTTGACAATGAATGCTATTTGCTTCTGCGACTTTTGCATTAGTCTTCACTAGTTGTTGTTGCGAAACAAATAAATTTGGGTCAATTCAGAAAGTTACTGTTTCCTCTAATACTCCGTCTCTTGTACGTAGGTGATATCCAGAAGAATCAAACGAGATCCACTAAGAATCTCCGAGTAATAAAAGTGCTAAGTCTTTCTATTATTCACCTCTATTTAGTGTTTATTCAAAAATAACTATTGGGAAAAAATAAAAATATTTCTAGCTGCTTAAATTTCTGATAATCTAGAGTACGAAGTTAACGATTTGTATCTTCGATAAATTGAAACCTCGGACACTAACATTGACATTTTTGTTTGAACGCAATCTCTGTCGCAAGCGAAACTCGAAATAATTACATCGTGAATTCATTTACGTGCTAATAAAGCAGTTTATTACGATGCTGCATTCATTTGTAACGAAATGGACCGCGTCACGGGACCTACCGTGGCACGACAATGCACAGCAATTAAAAATACGTATCTACAAGAAAAAAAAACATAGATCTCTTTGTCATACAGCTTCATGGAAGTCGTACAAGAAACACAAATACAAACAAAACATTTTATACAAAATTAGATGGGGTATAAAAATATTGATGTCAACTACATGTTACAATTAAGACGTTAATTAAGGTCTTTATATTAAATCTTTATCTCAAATAATCAAAAGCAGGTATTTAAGAAATGGATTGGTAATAAAAATAAAATATTGCTTTAATAAAAAATGTGGATATTTTTAAAAACTTTATTGTTCTTTAAAATAATTTATATAAAATTATCACATCACCCAGACACTATGCCCTTTCAGTCATTAGCATAATTGTAAGCTAGCGACAGGAATTACAGTTTTGACTTCTGAATAATATGTGTTTGCGTTGGCAAATGGCGAACACAAAGTGGAACACTTTTTAATTGCCAGGTAGTCGCACGATAGTCCAAATTAATGCTTTTCGTTGGAACCGGACCAGCGCGGCTCGCGAGCAGCAATTATAATCGTCCTGTCGCGGGATGTGACAAGCGGAGACGAGGGGTGTGAGAAAGAGAGAAAGGAGAAAAACGGGAGGGACAAGAATAATGCACGAAAACGACAAATATTTTTTTCCGCGGTGGCCATTACGAAGACAAATTAATGGCGCTGAGAGCCGTATATAACACCCAGTAGAAATATCCTTTCGTTCTTTTTTTGTAATACGTGCATCCTCTTCCTTCCAGTCTTTAGTTAAACGTATATTTTTACTACATTTAGTCGGCTAACGTACCACCATATTTTACTGCTTGCCATGCCTCGCGGAATAATTCGAATGCGGCTTTGTAACATGACAAATGTTTCAACCGCTGTCATTTTTCATAATGTCGTCTGGTGATAACCATAAGAACAATTACGTAGGAATGAGGTAGGTCTTCAAACGTTTTTGCAACGTCCGTACTTATTTTGATATGAAATATGGAATTTATTATAAAGATCTCTGATTCCGCCGACTGTTCACACATGGTATTTCATATTGCGTTTAAACATAACTGTAATTTCTTCATTCGCTTTTCGAATGATATTGCTTTGTTTTAACACGTACTATTTACAACATTGTTATTAATTACAATAATGTTGAAAATAATTTTGTTTTCTTATCAATTTATATACGTAAAATATGGTTTGGTAATATTTATAACATTATTTTTACAAAAATAATTGTAATAATATATCACTGTATTTACGGCAAACAAATAATTATTTTCTAACTTATTATATATTTTTGATATGTGATAAAAATTTAACAAAATTCATATATATATATAACCAAATTCCATATATGTGTAATACATATTTATCAATATTAGCTCTCTAGAAAACCATTAAACCCGATTAATTGTAAAGGGCAATTCCTGGTATGATGCTCACAGAACAATGGATCTTCATGCCAAGTACTATTATTAATATACGACCTGAAAACAACAACGGCGATTAACACACCGGCCATGTAATTGACATTATTGTTCCGGCACTCACCCTGCGAGCAGCTTCAATATCTTTCCTATAATGCCGTCCTGTCGCTCCGCATATTGTAACGCTTGACAGATATTCTTTAGCACGCAAGAACGACCATTGAAGCCATGACTGAAACATTTATCGCAATTGATCAGTTTATTAAATACCACGTGACAAAATATGCGCTATCAAGATAAAATGAGAGTGCTCATTCTAATTATAAATAAATCATGTTTGATAAAAATAATTATAATACTAAAATAAATGCAAAATATTTCTCAAGTAAGATCAGCAATCAAGTATCTCAATAATATCAAGTGAAGTAATAATGATGACAATTTAATGAATCAATTACAAGCTTAACTGAAATATAAAATTTAAATTTGGACGAAAATTATTACAAAATTTTTACTACAAAGACAGTTAATTATTTTAATTATTGTTTGAAAATCATTGTACAGCTTATTGATATGCCATATATCAAAAAATCGTATTAAACATCTGAATACGTAAGTCAATTTTTTTTGCGCCTAAAAGCTGCAGTCAAAAATTACTGCAGAAGTCGACGTACCGACGGCATTGCACCATTGGCTCTCCGATCCTACTGGGTGGCAAGAATCTTAGGTCAGCCAGCCAGAAATCCACTCTCATTTTAAGCTCCCAACCAACTTCGCCCACCCCCTGCTGTCCCTGCCGACCGCATTCGACACCGGCACTTTGCCGCGGACTTTTCCGCTTCCTCGCGATCGACACCACCCTTGCATTATGCAGCGCGACTATTACAGTATTTATTACCTTTCGTACATGAGCTCGGTGCACTTATGGATGTCAGTGACGGACCGGATGTTCCGTGGTCTGCCGGTGGTAGGTAGTTCCCATGTCGCCTTAAAACCCGCCGCTTGCGCGAAGATCGTTGTGTAAGGGAGAGAGTTTATCTTGTAGTTCAGCCGGTACTGAAAGATCATTTATTTACTGTAAACTTCAGAGAGTTAATTTAGCTCCTAAGTCTTCAACTGCCGGTTAAACAAGCGAATCGAAGTATATGCATAGCGACGTGACTTTTGAATATATCGCTAAGGCTAGAAAGTGGTTTGAAGAATTTTAAAAATATTTTAATATTCTAAAAATAATTTAATATACTAATAATAATTTCACATTTTAATGAAAATTGATGTGAACATTTGTTATTGGAATTGGGTGAAATAAATAATAGGATTATTCGTGATCATTCGATTAATATGACTCGAATATTTTCAACTATGGTCACAATTTAGATTTTAATTTCATCATTATTCGATTATAACCGTGTGAGTGAAATGCCATCGAATAAATTTGACATTTAACCTGTAAAGGACTCCTCCGGGAATGCTACTGAAAGAAGGGACGTGAAATCGCGAGAAGTTGCGCGAAATTTTACCTGCAAATTTCACAGAATCTGAAATCATAACTTTGTATCAAAGGATCGCGGGAATGTATGAAATCGCCGTAATCTCCATGAGAGAACTTTCTGAATTTCCGATTAGCCATTCAATTTTCCTAGGAAGATCGAAATTGCCAGGACGATTTTCGCCTTATCCGAATTACTGTGAGTTATCCCGCTATCTATGTAAAAACAGCACGCTCGTAGCGTTGCTATAATTCTTTTGCACCACGTACAAGCGTATTATTTTTCTCCCCCGCCACGGGGATTTCTTTGCGTGATTTTATCTTTACGCTCACCCGTAAATAACGAGACACTTATCGTAAAATTGCGTCTCTGCAATTCTTGCGAGTTATTCTCTCATTATCTTTGCGAGCAATACAACGAGAGAATCTTCTGCGTTATCAATTGCTAAATAAAGTTCTCGGACAGTAATTTGTTGGATAGTATGTATTCTTAAGTCATTTAGATATAAACTGTGACAGGTCCAGTAGGTTTCATCATAATCTAATGCTGCACAACGCATTTTTATTCTTTCTTATTCATTTAAAAATACGGCACATTTCAAATTAACTATTATTACAAAATTATTAAAGTCGATAGATTTAAAAGGCGTAATTGCAAATATAATATAATTACTCTTATGCAATAACGTAAAATTTAAGGTCTTAGATATCAAACTAGAATATCCCAGATATAGCGTACGCTATATAGAATACAAGCTGAATTATTTAATAAGACTCCTCAACTGGTCACTATTCACTATGTTTACTCTGTGTCTGAATTGCGGCGCTTGATTTCCGGCGTTTTCCTTCTCGCAAGAAACTGCCACGAATAGAAGCGGCAAGGCAGAAACGTGCCGGTTTCGCGGTACCCATTAACAGTATGGATCGCTTGGGTATTTCTCTCGTGTAAATGCGACGGAAGGATGGTGTCGTCTGGATCTGGCAAGTCGTTTGTCAGACGTGCATCCCGCGTCTAACATCCACCTTATACCACGTTGCTGTCACCTCTCTGTTTCTTAGCGGCCGAAAATACCATAAGGCGATCGGATTTATGCGCATACCCTCGCCAGTTCTCTGAGACAAAGTATGTGCACTAGATCGCTGCACACCGCATAATTTTCCAACAATGTCTTACATTGTCTTGCGCAAAACAGAATCGCCAGAAAAAGATAACAGAACATAGCGAATACAATTTTATATACATATTTATTTATGATTTAAAACTTTGAAAAGCTTTGTTCAAGATACAGCATTGAAAGATGCAATAATGACTTATATCTAAAATTTGATTATATGAAATCAAATTATAAGTTTTATTAATTTATAAGTTACAGATGGAATAAATGATTGTCAAATTTTACAACTATTAAATTAATTGATCGGTATTATTTCAAAATTACAGACATTTATTGGTTAAAATAGCAGTTGTAAAAATAAAAGATAGCATTGATATAAATCTTGATATAATCTCTTATTTTAATTATGTTAATTTATAAAATTTTTTTTACATAAAATAAATGTAAAGAATTTTTAAAAATTATAATAGAAGTATTGGAATTTTTCAATATTTTCTACTAATATATTTGTCATAATTATTAAAATACGTACTTGCTGTTTAAAATATAAGACTATAATATTATAATTGCATGATGTACAGCTAAAATTTTTAATTGTTAGTATATGGCAGGTGTGGGGCGTCAAAACAAATGATGTCACTGGCGCCAGTAATACGCCGCACTCCTGTCACCCTCGCGATCCTGCGAGGCGCCATGTTCTGTTGTTCTATTCCTCAAAAAATTTTGCTTTTAATTTTTGAAAATTATATATATATATATAATAAAAATTGGAATAGAAACTTACCATTTTCAAACGCTTCCAAAACCGATCGACGATAAAGCAGCAGAAAAGCTATATGCCCACTCACATCCTCCTCTTCAGCATCACTGAAAATACGTCTCATTTCGACAATTTCACCAGCGTAGATTAAAAGGCGACGATAGGAAGCAAAATATCCCAACCGAAATAACACAGCGAGCACTGCGCTAGAGCACGTCTTCGCAAATTTTGCAAAAACTTCAAAGTTTCATTCATCACTGTCGGATAACGACGATAAATATTTACGCGTTTCGAGCCCGCACAAACTACGGGACAGCAGTAAGCATGTCTCGATGGTTTTTCTCAAATCTTCACCCATTTTTATGCTCTCAAATAATCTCGCGCGACTTCAAGACGCAAAGAAACACGACTCGTGTTGAACGTTGCGTGGAAAATTTAAAAATGCTATTTTTCCAGCCAGAACTAGCCGATTTATACTTTCAGACGGTTTAGAAAAAATCTAAAGACTTGAGATTGTGTATCTTTTACAAAGATTATCGCGTTGGTGTTATCTCTCAGGACCCGTACTTTCAGGACGGTATTCGTATTCTTATATCTAATCTGAGAGTTTGTACGTGATTAAAACGTAGTTTTGAAATCTTTTCTGGGCCTGGGTGTGATATAGATAGATTTATGCAAGATATCGGAAAAATTTCCCATTTACCGTGTTACGTCCTACCAGTAAAAGGGCGGTCGGACCGTAACTACAGTGTATAACTTGCAAGTCAGAATTTAAAGGATCTGACTCTGTGAGCCGAACCGTTTGTTTGTTTCTAGAAACGGGAAGTTGATTTTACTCCGTTTTGCGGAAATATCGTTAATTCGATGGTTCCCTTTTTGTCAGAGATAGCGATCTCAATACCTGGGACGAAACCGTGTGCGATCTTTAAGGAATGAAAGTGACTTGAGATCTTATTGAATTAAATGGACAAATGCATTTACGACATAAAAATATTTAATTTTATATTAAATAAACAAAATACATAATTTCACGTTTTTACAGTGTTTGAGCTGAATAAAAACTTTTGAACTGAATAAAAATATAAATTAAAAGGATTGTTATTGAGTTATAATTCATGTTTAGTATTAATTTACAATTTAGAAAGCTGGACAAAAAATACAAATAAAAACATTTTTATTTTTATTTAGTATAATTATTTAAGGTCTGTTGGAGAATTTTCGAGTTAGGATTTCGAAACGTAGACGGTGGGGAGAGAGAGATGGGAGAATAATTAGGAGGAGATTGGTAGGGGTTATCGTTTGTACTAATACTACTGATATTATTTTTATCTAATAGTGTGCTGTCGTTCCTTTCGGCTAGTTTTTGCAAGCGATGATTTTGTTTATTTCGCGACCAATGCGCAGCCCGACACGATTTTAAGTGGAGGGGAGTCGGTTCTTTCGGCGAGCAGTCGTCTGATTAACTTTTTTTTGTTTAGGGTTATTCACTAAAATTTTCATGTCACAAAATTCAGAGTTATTCAGTATTATTTGGAGACGGAAAAAAAGGGAGAAAGGAGGGAGCGAATAAGTAAAAGAGGGAAGGACAGAAGTTAGAAGCAAGATTCAGAGAGCTCGTAGGCTCGCTTGAATAACGCTCAAGTAGAATAATTGAAACAAGATTCGAAGCGCTGGTAGGCTCGCTCGAATCACATTCAAGAAAGAAATTCGAAACAAGATTCGAAGAGCTGGTAGGCTCGCTCGAATCACGTTCGAGTGGAAGTAGCAGGGAATAGAATATTTATAAGAGGAAAGCAGGAGGATGTGAGGGATGATTAATTTCGAACCCGCCTATGTGATTCCTGTTTTAATTGAATTTTTACAAGAGAGAGAAAGAAAGGGTAAGGATCTAATTAAGAATCTAAATAAGAACACACTGTTCGTTGACTTTCTAGGTGATGATCCAAAATTTTGTCTAAAGATCTAAGATTGGCGCTTTGATTGAGACGAGTCTCGGTGATGAGATACAGTAGTGCACTGTACACACGATTACACTTGCGTTTGATAAGATTGTTTAAGCTCATGGTGCTAAAGCAGTTGTAACTTATGAGTTAGACGAATAGAAATTAAGATAGATAGGATATTTAGTGATTGTAATTGACATTGATATTTTTACAATATCGCTCTCGATGTAACCCTTGATTGGTAGATTTATTAGAATTTTGTTAATAAGATATTTAACACAATTATTGGCGCTACTCGCCATTATGTTTAATTGATTCAAATTTGCGTTCACACAATTAACAATGTTTTCTAGTTTTAGAAAAATAGGTTTTTGCGTCACTATTGCAACGGAGTAAGTTTTTCGAAGTATTTTTTCGTTAAGTACATTTCGAGTTATGAGGCTTGAAAGTAACAGTACCGCCAGCATTAGCATTATGCAAGATGTATCACGTGGAGATTGTCTGATCGGATTTGCACGACGGACTGCATCGACAATTTCAGTGGAAGAGTAATCGTGTAACTTGCCTGTTACAACTCTTCTTTAATCGGAACGGTTAGATCATAAAAATTTCGGTGTAACGTGCTCTTATCGATAAGTACGATGGTAATGGAAGAGTTGTGACATGCGGTCGCAAGTTTAATTGTCCAGTTTAACTGTCTTGCATCTGTCGGGACGATGCCAGATGCGAGATAATTCTATTCTCTAAGAGACCGTTCTGGACAATTAAACTTGCGACCGCATGTCACAACTCTTCCATTACCATCGTACTTATCGATAAGAGCACGTTACACTAAAATTTTTATGATCTGACCGTTCCGATTGAAGAAGAGTTGTAACAGGCAAGTTCGACACAATCAGTATCGACGGAAAGGCAACAACTTTGAATAGTTGTTGCAACGTACGCGATTAGAGAGCGGTTTGGAGTCAAAAACTACCGCGGAAGTGACGAGCCGTGGGGTCCGCGTCTCCATCCACGTGCGAACGCGACACACACAACACACAAAATAGAGGTGTAAATCCGACCGAGCAACCTCCACGCGGTACACCTTGGATAATGCTAATGCCGGCGGTACTGTAAATACTGTAAAGTCTTATAATTAGAAATGTACATAACAAAAAAATACTTTAGTATTGTTCTAGTGCAAATGCGACACACGCGAAATTTATCAAAAAATATCAAAAATATTTTTTGTTAATACTACTGTCATAATTATTAAAGTACATGTTGATTGCGTAAAGTATAGGATTATAATTGCATGATGTAAGTTTTACACATTTTCATTCTTTAGATCTTACATCCTCCTACACATGAATATTAAGATTAGATATAGCCTAAAATTTTAAGATTTCTAGTAATCTAGCTTATATAAGTATACTTCTAATTTTTTTTTTTTTTTTACCTCTTCTTAAAGTAAAATTTTGAATTCTATTAAACATGCTGTCCAGATATACTGTTATAATTTATTGAGAAATATTTAATGAGAAATAAGTGTGCCACTGAAATCAATGAAAAAGAAACGTTTAGTGAATTGAAAGAATAAGATAATACCAATATGCATAAATAATGTTTTCTATTATTACAACTAATAACAAAAAGTATAAAATTATATAATTTTACAAAAGCGATAGTCAATGTCACTGTCTAATGCTTTTAGCACTCACTCTTAAGAATGTTATAAGCTAGTGTGTATGCTATATTTCTTATTTAGATCTTCCTAGATTTAGATTTTTCTTTAGATCCTAAAACCTTATTCTTATCTTAGATATTGGTGGCTGATATCTTAGATAAGACTATTATATCTTAATGTATGATTGATATTATGATTGATGTTATGATGAAAAATGGATGTATCTAACGTGAAATCTTAATAAGTGTCTAGAAATAATTTTTTTTTCCTTGTAGGATATAGGATATTTATATAGGATATTTAGAATCTTATATCTAGGATATTTAAGATCTTACATTTAGAATTTCAAAATCTACTTTATGATGATTTTTTATTCTAGAGATTCTTAACAGCATGTGTTTCAAGCATGTGGAATTTTCTTGGACAATATCAGACTATTTAAAATTGTGTACATATTTTATCTTTATATATGAATTCTATCGGATATATCTTAATGTATGATTGATGTTATGATTGATGTTATGATGAAAATGGATTTGTATCTAACGTAAAATCTTAATAAGTGTCTAGGAATAATTTTTTTTCCTTATAGGATATAGGATATTTATATAGGATATTTAGGATCTTATATCTAGGATATTTAAGATCTTACATCTAGAATTTCAAAATCTACTTTATGATGATTTTTTATTCTAGAGATTCTTAACAGCATGTGTTTCAAGCATGTGGAATTTTCCTGGACAATATCAGACTATCTAAAATTGTGTACATATTTTATCTTTATATAGGAATTCTATCGGATATAAGTGTCTTCAAGAAGCACATGGGCAATGTATCTAAAATTTTATTTATATTTTGGTCCTAATACATTCTTAATAAACATTAACAAGTTTTAAACATTGTGCTTCATAAGTAGTGATTCGTTTTCAGACTCAATATTTCTTTCAATAGAAATTTTATAACTATTAAATTAATTGATCAACGTAGTTTCAAGATTACAGATACCTATTGGTTAAAACTGCCAGCTATGTATTAATTGTATTTCAAAATAACGCTGTAATGTATCGAAAAATATCTAAATCAGTCGACTGATATCGAATTATTAATAATGAAGAATATCCAACTCATTTGATATAAAAAATGAATTGTGTTTTATTTGCGGTGTGTCAAAATTGAAGCTGTAAGCTTATAAATTGATCTGAAATGTGTATATTAATTAACTTTGGAAACATGAGTTTAAAGCTATTCATGTAATTTTCACATGATAGTGCGCGATCGTTCTCTGTTGCACAATTTCGTTGTCCAAAGTGTCATATATTTTAGAAATAATTATATATGGAATTATGTATAATTAATGAAATGTCAATCAAAATAATCCGTTAAATATGCATATTTCCATGTACAGCGTTATATATATATAAGCGGGATGTAACGAGACAGCGTTGATTCATGCATATTGATCCTAAGCCCTGTTTCTGCCCTGTACATCAAGTAATGTACATGGTAAACACGTCGCGTATCATCGATACTGCGGTGCACTTCGTCGTAAGTGCACCGGATCATCACGAGTTGCATAATTCTTCTGTCATAAGATTAGCCCAAATGCTACCGTCTCAGAGACACCTGCTACTTTCTTAAAGAACAAGAACATCACTCTATAGTTCTCTACATTCTCTCTTGTTTAATTTTATTATCATTTCGAATTATAATTTTTACATTTATAACATAGGAATCTTTAAAATGAAACGACAAACTGATCAATTATTGTGTTGGGATTTGGAATCATTGTTGATATACATATAGATGCACGGTCGACCGCGTGTAAGAGAGATCGCTAGACGAGAAAGAATAAACACGAGCCGTAAACAAAGACGAAAGAGAAGTGTTGCGAGAGTTTTGGCAAGAGACGGCTAACGATAAGAATCAAAGAACATGTGAGTCACGATTATAAGAAACGACGGATTATAAGAAACAGTGATGATAGTTTTTGCGGTGATTGCGGCGATTGCGAATGCAATATGCAATTGCATCTAATACGTCCCGATTCTACTTTTATTCTTTTGATATATTGATTTAAATTAATTGTATATTTTATTAATATTAAATATAATCAGGGCTGGACAAACACATTTGAAATACAAAATACTAACAATTTTAGTATTTATTGCAAAATATCTTCAATTTTTATATTTAAAATACAAAATTTTTGTATTTTAAATCAAAAATTAAAAATTAAAAGTATTTTGTATTTTATAATTTAAATACCAAGATTGTGTTAGCATTGTACATTTTGTATTTCAAATATTTTATTGTATTTTAAATACAATTTGAAATACATTTTGCCCAGCCCTGAATATAATAACATATCCTACTTTTTTGCATACATACATTCTTTGCATTTATTTCATTGATTTAACAAAATATACTCCAATAATATTATCTTTATTTAGCTGCGTTTTTCTCTAATAAATCAGGATTGCTTTTTTGATCTTGGATGCAAATCATTATTCACTAGTTTCGCAGACTCTCGCGACGTACATAACTTCTCTTCATTGAAATATTATTCAATTTTGCAAGATATAAATGTGTCAAGAATATTCAAAAATATGATTACAGAAAGGAAATAGCATATCACAGCGCAACAGCGAAAATAAGTACAAAAGCAGATCGGCTATCATTGTAATTTCGACACAAATATTGTTTCCGTATTGTGGCTTTCGGCGAACACTGCGTTTTCCTCATACCCGCGATTCTGTCGATAAATTTCTATCGGCCTGGAACTCTTTTCGTTTGTACGTCGAAGCGAGGCGAGAACTGTGTTGCTTTATCCCGTATTAATGCCTCGCGCTACATCGTGCTTCAAAATATGCCCGCTATCCGTAGCTTCGTGCCTTTTAAAGCGAAAATACGGGCAGCCTCGATCGGTTTACATTAGAGACCGGTCCCGGTGTACATATGGCGCATAAATTCAGCCCTTTCGTGCCGGTATGCCGGAACGCCGCATAAACAGTGCCGGCTATGTCTCGGTACGAATGATATCCAACATTGATTCTTACGACTTTTTACGGACCGCTTTTTTCGAACGAGAGATCCATTTATTCGTCATTGATGTCCACGTCCCTTTAATATGTCGAAATTGCGACTAATGCTTTTTTCACGAAGGTATGGATTTCCGTCTATTTTGCATATCCAATATTCCCTGCTGCCGGAGGAAGAATTAACTCGTATTTTCATTAATATGTATCGCGGGAGCATACCGTAGTTTATTACATTCCATAAAATGTAATAATTGCTCGTAATAATTTATCTGTGATCCTGTCTGTTTACGCTACCTTCAAGCATTTTCAGTAACTTGAAATTATTATTTGATCAAAAATTATATTACAATGTTGATTTATTGAATATCAGAATAAATTTCAAATCACAACTATAGATTTCTTTCAAATGGTGTTTGCAATATATATTTCAAGAATTGCTCTCTCTCACTCCCTTTTTTTGCATTAACAAGAAATAAATTTCTCTCTTGTTTTAATTTTTAATGCGAAGGATTCAATAGGGAATACATGGAGAACACGTTCGATAGAAGTTTCGAAAACTGCTGCTTACGGCTGTCAAAAATAAATCTATATTACGAGGTTCAATGCGCAACTTTATTCTCAAAGGCATCATGTAGCAGGCATTTCCAAAAGGATAAGATATATTCGTGTTACATTCGAACGAAGCCGGATGCGAAATCGTATAAATTACAGGAGGCGTGAGTATTTTCATAACGCGCTGTTTCGCGCGCGCAGCTGTTTCCCGAATGGCAAGAAAAAAAGCACTGCAGACCTTTTCCAGCATTTGAATATTGGAATTCGCGATACGGTTGCATCTCGATTCAAAATGGTAGAAAAACCGAAGTAATCAGAGCAAATTACCGCGCACGCGAAAATTTGCGTAAAAAAATTCAAATTTCTCATGGACGATACGTATTTGCGTGTATCGCCACTCCGGGCGATAATGAGATTGTAATTAATCCAAAATGATATCAATCGTCAATGATTTTGCCGTGTGTGTAAAGGATATAAAATATTTCCGATAACATTCTTCGCGATGAATATTCGACCGCGAATAATATTTGTATGATATATATTTTGCAGGAGTAATATTTTTGGTATCGCGTTGAAACCGTTCGCGTTCCAAACGGACAGTAACATCCACTACGTACGTCAGAATTTCAATTTAGCGCGTAGAAGGCCAAAGCGGAACAATCATTTGCGGAATGCTCTGTGAGAATATTGCGATCTTCGCTTCTCTATGCCGATGTGTGTTTAGCCTTTAATCCTTTAACTACGGTATGGATATAGTCGGAAACGCGTTATTAAGTTGCTTAATCGCGTTTGAGTCGTGATATACAACTGTCAGATTACATTATTTTGCACGCACGCCCACACACACACACACACACACGCGCGCGCGCGTACCGTCGCAGTTATTACTGCATTACTCTTTTAACGCAGATTTTTATCAACTTTCTTCAAGAAACAGATAACCCTTATTATATTTTTGACAGCACTTTATTCATAATTTTTGTGTTATTATTTTCTCCGAGATCGCTGTAACGTGGAAAATTGTTAAATTGGTCATATTTCTGTCAGATCGTCAACATTTGATGAATCGTCAATTAAATCGTTTGTTAACTTTCTCGCGCTGAACATTTTATGATACAAAATAGTTCCAGACAATTTATGTTGCTATTACCTTTACATTGTCTTTTTATGTAGTTCAACTTTTTTTCACAATATTTTTAATAACAATTTTTCATGTAATTCTGATTTCTAATTTATTTATAAATTTTTTTCTGCAAATTGTGCGATGGTCATTTTATTTAAAAAGAGAAATTGTTCTTTTTATTTTTATGAATGAATTACATAAATAAAACCATAAAAATTGTTTTATCCTTAATTTCGCAATAATTTTACTTTTCATTTTATTATTAAACGATTATTGAATAATTTTATTTTACTCCATGAAAAAAATGTGTATTACTAAATAATTTTTTGTTATAATTATAATAAATTATAATGAATTATAATAGCAAAGAGAGACAATTAACAGCCGACCTATTTATGAAGACTTATTTAATGAAGAGTATTTCCTTTAGAATTTGACAATCTCGTGTGTATGACGTCATGTGACACTTACAAAAAAAGTACTGCCTTTGCGGAAAGCCAGAGTCCTCGTCGGCCTTCCAGCATGCGCGAATCCCATCATTGCTAGACAGATGAAACAAATGCTGCTGCGCTGCGGTGGGTGCATAATCAGCACTATCTGACGACTTGATCGAAAGAAAAGGCGGTCCTAGGGCCAAGAGATTCTTAAAACAAAGTTATTTTCAAATCCGTTTCGAGTTTTGCAAAGTTTTCGACGTGACACGCTTTACGCCAGAATCCAGCGACACCGCCGACTCTTAGTCCGAACAACCACTACGATCGTTCGTGTCCGCGATTGCAACGATGCGAGCATTTCCCCCTTCCGTCTACCTGTTTTCGACTTCCTCACTCGCGCGTACTGTTTCGTGCCAATTATGAGGAGCGTGGTTAGCGTTAATTCGGCGAGATACACTGGTCGCTTAATTTCAACTGAGTGTAACTGCGAAAGTTACCATTGCAGCAGCATTGAACGAGCTTCGTTACGACCAACATGGCCACGTTTCCAAAGTTCCAAATATATTAATATTGCTATAAATAATATATTTATATAATTGTTCAGAGTCACAACTTATTTGTAAACAATACGATTTGTTTAGATTGTTGTGTACGTGTGCTTCCGCTAACTTCTTTACGAAATTACAAAATATTACAAAAAAATACAAAAAAATACAAAAAAAATACAAAAAAAATACAAAAAAAATTACAAAATATTACAAAACCTTAATTAATGGATTATTATTTCTAGATTTAAAAAAGAGAGAAATAACAAATAATTCATTACTAACAAAATTGTATTAGATTTTGTACTTTTTAATGGAATAATACCTCGCTTGACTTACAGACTTTGTTTTTAAGAAGTATTAATTTTTTTTGTATTCTAAGACGAGATATTTTTTAATAGATTTTTTTAAATACAAAAAGTTAATCAATTAATTTGTAGTTTCAATATTATAGCCATCTATTGGTTAAAATCATATAAATATAAAAGACAAAATTGTAATATAAAGGATCATAAGTCGTATATCAAAAATATTTTTTATTAATACTACTGTCATAATTATTAAAGTACATATTGATTACGTAAAGTATAGGATTATAATTGCATGATGTAAGTGAAATTTTAAATTCTATTAAACATGCTGTCCAGATATACTGCTATAATTTATTGAAAAATATTTAATGAGAAATAAATGTGCTACTGAAATCATTGAAAAAAAAAACGTTTAGTGAATTGAAAGAATAAGATAATACCAATATACATAAATAATGTTTTCTATTATTACAACTAATAACAAAAAGTATAAAATTATATAATTTTACAAAAGCGATAGTCAACGTCACTGTCTAATGCTTTTAGCACTCACTCTTAAGAATGTTATAAGCTAGTTAGTATGCTATATTTCTTATTTAGATCTTCCTAGATTTAGATTTTTTTTTAGATCCTAAAACCTTATTCTTATTTATCCTATATAGATATCGTAACAAGTGCCTTAGATTAAGAGACAGTAGTGTCTAGCGCCAAGTTCACGCGTATTATTATACTCGTATATTTTAATGTATGATTGATGAATGTATGAGATGAGATTGACAATTGATTGATGTTATGATGAAAAATGGACTTGTATCTAACGTGAAATCTTAATAAGTATCTGGAAATATTTTTTTCCCCTTATATTTAGGATATTTAGGATCTTACATCTAGGATATTTAGGATCTTACATCTAGAATTTTAAAACCTACTATGTAATAATTTTTTATTCTAGAGATTCTTAACAGCATGTGTTTCAAGCATGTGGAATCTTCTTGGACAATATCAGACTATCTAAAATTGTGTTACACATTTTATCTTTATATATGAATTATATTGGACACATTAATTTGTATTCAAAGACAATATATTTTTTAATAGACATATTATAAGTATAAAAAGTGAATCAATCGTTTTGCAGTTTCAATATTATAGCCTATTGGTTAAAATCATTAGTCATATATCAATTGTAGTGCGTAAAAATGTTGCCTTAATTAATTCGAGAAATGTTTGATAATAAGTTTGCAATACTAATTCGTAAAATAAATGTGTAGTTTATAAATAACGTTAAAATTAAGATATTAAAATTTATTAACAATATTTCGTATTATTATAACTATTATAAGGAAATTAAATTAAAAAATTCTTCAAAATAGGTAGTCAATGTCACTGTTCCAGTAAGCGACGCTTTTTATGCATTATCACAAATCTTGACTAGTATGGTGGGAAATATTTACAATTAAGGATTTTTCATTCTACACAGCCAAAAAAAAGTTAAGTGTATTTGAAAAAAATAGGTAAAACAGATCACTTTAGGATTCCCTTAAGGAGATTTGTGTAAGCATGTTTCGTAATAAGTTTCTGGAAAGTATCAGATTATTCGGGACTGCATGTCACGTTTCAATCTTATATAGGAATTACATCGATTATAAGTACTATCGAGAGAATCACTAACTACACATAACATAAAATTAATTAGATTTCTAGTTATACTAAATTTACACATAGAAATAAGTTCTAGACTTTGTTTTTAGTACGTATTAATTTGTATTCGGAGACAATTTTTTATTAGAGAATATTTTTCAATAGACATATTTTAAGTTTAAAAAATTAATCAATCGTTTTGTAGTTTCAATATTATAGCCATTTATTGGTTAAAATGATAAGTCATATATCAATTGTAGTGTGTAAAAATGTTGTCTTAATTAATTCGGGTAATGTTTAATAATCAGTTTGCAGTTCTAATTCGTAAAATAAGTGTGTAGTTTATAAATAACGTTACAACTGAGGTAGCAAAATTTATTAATAATATTTTGTATTATTATAACTAAATGTAAATAAGTAACTAATATCTAAGAATCGCTATTGGGTGAGACTTTGATTCGAGTTAGTTTTGTAGATAGGTTCCCTGGTAGAAATTCACTCTGGGCCTTATTATGACGATTATTAGAGCGATTAGCTCGTCAGTCACCAACTCGGGCATGATACTGGCGAATTAGTCGGAGCCACACACGAAATCGTCATAAATGGCTGTGCCAGCGCCACAAATTCACTGCAATACTGGGGCGACTGGGGCTGTGGATTGGCACTATCTAGGCTGCCACTTATAGCGTTTTCGATTATACAGGATTTGAACGACCCAGGGTTGATCAATCACTATTTTACTATAAATGCAAGTCTTTCATTGGTGGAGAGGTTGCAATGACGTCATTAACCAACCCTGGGTCGTTCAAATCCTGTATAATCGAAAACGCTATTAGACCGTGTTTGTTCTAAACGGACCCTTACTAAATTTATCATGGCCCTACATAGGTTTATGAACGATAGAGCCATGGTAATTTTAATAATAATGGTAATTTGAATTGTACTTTTACAAGTATAGGCCACACGTCTTTATACACGATTTGAATAATTTGATATCGTCAATATTAATTAAAAGATATAAAATATTTGCATAATGTAAATCTAAATTTATGTAAGTACACAATCCCTGTTCGATATCAAAATAAGCATATTGTCTTTCGGTTTCATCTAAAGCGAGCATTTTAGTTATAAAATAATGTGACTTGTTTGTCTGTAAAAGAGTTTTGGATTAGGTAAATTTGGCAATACAGGATTCAGAATGCTTAGTAAAGGATGTAGTGTCGAGTGAGGAACTCGACATCCAATGGCCCAAGAGCGTAACTTAGCTGAAATTTCGTTTTGATTTTGATGTTGTCGAACTTCAATATCTATATCATCACTATTGCTATCAACGCTGCCGTCAGATTTGTCGCTAATGTCATTGAAATCAATGGGCGGTATTCATAGTCCGTTCTTATATTTAAAATCGTCTTAAGCACGGACTTATATTCGCTCTCTTCGTCACACATAGATTGTGTCTGACGAAGAGAGCGAATATAAGTTCGTTCTTAAGACGATCTTGAATATAAGAACGGACTATGAATACCGCCCAATATCAGAGTCACTATGGTTTCCAGAGTTAGTTTCCGAATCATCATTTTTCTCCTTATCGAGTGTATTATGAAGGTCAATTACAGTCTCTCTTCCGTCTTCGGTCCTAAAACTTTCTTCGTGGTATTTATTATACTCGGTCGAACTGTCTTTTTCACTACAGCATTCACCTTCACCAATATTATTTTGATTATTCCCCGCATTAGATGAAGATTGTGTATTAAAATTATTTGTTGCACTTAACCTATTCATAGCTTTTAATTTCCGTTTGAATTGAATAATTTTTCGATATTTTTGTGCGGTTAATCTACCCGCTAATAATTTCATGCCTTTATCCATATTTGGAAGAGGAAGTGAATAAATTTTTATAAAACGTAGCGGCAATAAATATAGTTATATACAAGACTCTATAATAGTATCTCTTTCAGAAACAGTTTGAGAGGAAAGATT
The DNA here is from genome assembly GCF_040581485.1 of Linepithema humile. Classification (NCBI taxonomy): domain Eukaryota; kingdom Metazoa; phylum Arthropoda; class Insecta; order Hymenoptera; family Formicidae; genus Linepithema; species Linepithema humile. The sequence goes on from NC_090128.1 coordinate 39,532,230, forward strand.
AGTGCACACTATGTGGATATATAAAACATAGCGCCAGACAAAACTCTGGGCCATACCTAAACCCTTCTAATTTTCTTAGATAGATTTGGTAAACAAGTAAGGCCCAAACTTTTTTTTTCCTGGCAGCAAAGACTGGCGAACGCTACTGATTAAACATAGCGCCAGACTAAATATCATTCTGGGTCATACTATAGCTCTTCTAAATTTTTTTAGATAGACTACGTCTTGGCAAACAAGTGAGGCCCATACTTCTGTTTTGGCGTTAAACTGGCAATTTCTATCAGGGTTAGGTCTCAACAAAATTACTCATTGATCAACTCTATGATCAGATTCTAATAATTATTGTTCTCCCCATAAACGGGACGATATATAATAAAAAAAAAAAAAATAAATAAATAAAAAAATAAAAAAAAAATAAAAAAATAAAAGAATTATAACTAATATTAAGAAATTAAATTAAAAAATTTTTCAAAATAGATAGTTAATGTCACTGTCTCAGTAAGCGACGTTTTTTATGCATTATCACAAATCTTGACTAGTATGGTGGAAAATATTTACAATTAAGGAGATTTGTGTAAGCATGTTTTGTAATAAGTTCCTGGAAAGTATCAGATTATTCGGGACTGCATGTCACGTTTCAATCTTATATAGGAATTACATCGATAAGTACTATCGAGAGAATCACTAACTACACATAACATAAAATTAATTAGATTTTTAGTCATACTAAATTTAAACATAGAAATAAGTTCTAGACTTTGTTTTTAGTACGTATTAATTTGTATTCGGAGACAATTTTTTATTAGAGAATATTTTTTAATAGACATATTTTAAGTTTAAAAAATTAATCAATCGTTTTGTAGTTTCAATATTATAGCTATTTATTGGTTAAAATGATAAGTCATATATCAATTGTAGTGTGTAAAAATGTTGTCTTAATTAATTCGGGTAATGTTTAATAATCAGTTTGCAGTTCTAATTCGTAAAATAAGTGTGTAGTTTATAAATAACGTAACAACTGAGGTAGCAAAATTTATTAATAATATTTTGTATTATTATAACTAAATGTAAATAAGTAGCTAATATCTAAGAATTGCTATTGGGTGAGACTTTGATTCGAGTTAGTTTTGTAGATAGGTTAGGTCTGAACAAAATTACTCATTGATCAACTCTATGATCAGATTCTGATAACTATTGTTCCCCCTATACACGGGACGATATATAATAAAAAAAAAATAAAAAAATAAAAAAATAAAAAAATAAAAAAATAAAAAAAATTATAACTAATATTGTGGCGGCTCACCGCCACACCGCTGCACTGACGCGGTATAATACGCCGCGGCGCCGCTACGTGCCGCAGGCCGTCTACGATTATGAGCTTGCGGAGACACCGCCAGGTTGCGCAGGCGGTGAAGAGCTTTCTCGCGATCAAGCTTCGATCGAAGGGATATAAAAGAGCTGCTCCGCAGATCTTTCCTCACTCACTCGCTTCAAGGCGAGCTCTCTCCAGGGCCCTTGAACTGAGTCGTACTCTGCCTCGGCAGAATCTAACCAGAGACACATAGTCTCGCAGTTTTCCTCACGCTGCCTCGCAAGGCGCGTAAAAAGAAAACAGAGTTCCAGCATCGGCCGCACATTTCAACCAAGCGGCCCGCGGATACTCCACTTTCGCCGTCACCTCCTCAGTCTCTAGTTTGGAAATTAATTCTACTAGAGTTCTGCGTCCGGTTGACTCGACCACCAAGGGACACTCTTACACAAGGCGACATCCGAATTCGGAGACCTCTCTCTCCTCGGTACACGGAGCAATCCGCAATTCCGAGAGCCGAGACGGTTGCTACCACCAGCACATCAGAGACTCGTTCCGTGGCAGTACAGACTTCATCGCTCAGAGCCTGCTCAGAGAGCAGTTGTCAGACGGAAGACCATTTCCCGAACGGAGTTCCACCGACGCCGGGAAAGGGGCTGCAACGAGCTAACTCAATTGAACCGTCCTTTTTAGGACCCGTTCAACACACTAATAGCGTTTTCGATTATACAGGATTTGAACGACCCAGGGTTGATCAATCACTATTTTACTATAAATGCAAGTCTTTCATTGGTGGAGAGGTTGCAATGACGTCATTAACCAACCCTGGGTCGTTCAAATCCTGTATAATCGAAAACGCTATAAGACGCGGCCGGTAATTTCTTACCGCGCCCGTCAATTTTTCTTTTGACTCTCGGCCTTACACTTTTGCCGAGAAAGCGCCTCTGGCGCAATCAATCAAATCAAACAAAACTTGTACATTTACTCTATTTCTCTGACGAGGAAAAATAAAATATATTTTTCTAAGGAATTGGTTTCATACTTTCAACCAAGTCGAACACAATCCATTAGGCCATACGCCTATAAATATGAAGAAATTAAATTAAAAAATTTGTCAAAATAGATAGTCAATGTCACTGTCTCAGTAAGCTTTTTATGCATTATCACAAATCTTGATTAGTATGCTGGGAAATATTTACAATTAAGGAGATTTGTGTAAGCATGTTTTGAAATAAATTCCTGGAAAGCAGAAAAGCAAAATTTATTAATAATATTTTGTATTATTATAACTAAATGTAAATAAGTAGCTAATATCTAAGAATCGCTATTGGGTGAGACTTTGATTCGAGTTAGTTTTGTAGATAGGTTAGGTCTGAACAAAATTACTCATTGATCAACTCTATGATCAGATTTTAATAACTATTGTTTTTCCCATACACGGGACAATATATAATAAAAAAATAAATAAAATAAAATAAAAAAAAAATTTAAAAAAAATTATAGCTAATATTAAGAAAATAATTAAAAAATTTTTCAAAATAGGTAGTCAATGTCACTGTCTCAGTAAGCGATGCTTTTTATGCATTATCATAAATCTTGACTAATATGGTGGAAAATATTTACAATTAAGGAGATTTGTGTAAGCATGTTTTGTAATAAGTTCCTGGAAACTATCAGATTATTCGGGACTGCATATCACGTTTCAATCTTATATAGGAATTACATCGATTATAAGCACTATCGAGAGAATTACTAACTACAAATAACATAAATTTAATCAGATTTCTAGTCGTATTAAATTTAAACATAGAAATAAGTTCTAGATTTTGTTTTTAGTACGTATTAATTTGTATTCGGAGACAATATATTTTTCAATAGACATATTTTAAGTTTAAAAAGTTAATCAATCGTTTTATAGTTTCAATATTATAGTCATTTATTGGTTAAAATCATAAGTCATATATCAATTATAGTGTGTAAAAAAATGTTGCCTTAATTAATTCGAGTAATTTAATAATCAGTTTGTAGTACTAATTCGAAAATTAATGTGTAGTTTATAAATAACTTTACAACTGAGATAGCAAAATTTATTAATAATATTTTGTATTATTATAACTAAATGTAAATAAGTAGCTAGTATCTAAGAATCGCTATTGGATGATACTTTGATTCGAGTTAGTTTTGTAGATAGGTTAGGTCTGAACAAAATTACTCATTGATCAACTCTATGATCAGATTCTAATAACTATTGTTCCTCCCATACACGGGACAATATATAATAAAAAAAAAAATAAAATAAAATAAAAAAAAATTTAAAAAAAAATTATAGCTACTATTAAGAAAATAATTTAAAAATTCTTCGAAATAGATAGTCAATGTCACTGTCTCAGTAAGCGATGCTTTTTATGCATTATCATAAATCTTGACTAATATGGTGGAAAATATTTACAATTAAGGAGATTTGTGTAAGCATGTTTTGTAATAAGTTCCTGGAAACTATCAGATTATTCGGGACTGCATGTCACGTTTCAATCTTATATAGGAATTACATCGATTATAAGCACTATCGAGAGAATCACTAACTACAAATAACATAAATTTAATCAGATTTCTAGTCGTATTAAATTTAAACATAGAAATAAGTTCTAGATTTTGTTTTTAGTACGTATTAATTTGTATTCGGAGACAATATATTTTTCAATAGACATATTTTAAGTTTAAAAAGTTAATCAATCGTTTTATAGTTTCAATATTATAGTCATTTATTGGTTAAAATCATAAGTCATATATTAATTATAGTGTGTAAAAATGTTGCCTTAATTAATTCGAGTAATTTAATAATTAGTTTGTAGTACTAATTCGAAAATTAATGTGTAGTTTATAAATAACTTTACAACTGAGGTAGCAAAATTTATTAATAATATTTTGTATTATTATAACTAAATGTAAATAAGTAGCTAGTATCTAAGAATCGCTATTGGATGATACTTTGATTCGAGTTAGTTTTGTAGATAGGTTAGGTCTGAACAAAATTACTCATTGATCAACTCTATGATCAGATTCTAATAATTATTGTTCCTTCTATAAACGGGACGATATATAATAAAAAAAAAAATAAAAAATTAAAAAATTAAAAAAAATTAAAAAATAAAAGAATTATAACTAATATTAAGAAATTAAATTTAAAAATTCTTCAAAATAGATAGTCAATGTCACTGTCTCAATGAGTGACTTTTTTCATGAATTATCACAAATCAAAGTACAAAATGCGAAGTACAAATTAAAGTACAAATGCCCGTAATGAAAAGTATTTACAAATTTTGAATTTAGAAACTAGAATAATGCAATTTATAATTTGCTAGAATAATTTAACTTACAAATATAACGGGATTTGTGTACACTCAAAAAAATATTTTACTGATGTAGTTAGATTTCTAGATATCGCAACAAGAATGTATCGCTACTTTTCGTATCTGTGAAAACATTGTTTGTCACATAGAATTTATAGCAGTAATGTTCTAGCAATAGCTTCTGAAAAATTTAGGTACCATTGCTAAATGTTATTCATTGCATGATCTAACACATGATTGATCTTATATAGATAGGCGCTTTAGAGAAACTTTCTTTTTAAAGTTCACAAACAATACAGATATATATTCTGTTTCTGTCATCTAAACTGATTAAGTAATTACATATGCAATATCACAACAGTTGCTAATCATTTATCTGTTTTAGTTAATTTTTTACACCTAGAAAATTTTAGCTATAGATCATTTTTTTGAGTGTAAAGCATGTTTTGCAATAAGTTCTTGGAGAGTATTAGACTATTCGGGATTGCATGTCATGTTTCAATCTTATATAGGAATTACATCGATTATACCCAGACAGCACGCATGTCCAAAATCGAGACATAAGACGGCTTAAAGACATCATTAAGACGCCTTTTAGACACGGTATCTAAAAGACGTCTTAATGATGTCTTTAAGATGTCTTATGTCCCGATTTTAGACATGTGTGCTGTCTGGGTAAGCACTATCGAGAGAATCACTAACTACAAATAACATAAATTTAATTAGATTTCTAGTCGTACTGAATTTAAACATAGAAATAAGTTCTAGACTTCGTTTTTAGTACGTATTAATTTGTATTTAGAGACAATATATTTTTTAATAGACATATTTTAAGTTTAAAAAGTTAATCAATTGTTTTGTAGTTTAATATTATAGTCATTTATTGGTTAAAATCATAAATCATATATCAATTGTAGTGTGCAAAAATGTTGCCTTAATTAATTCGAGTAATGTTTAATAATAAGTTCGAGTACCATGCACTTTAACAGGCAGAAGTTGTCTAAAATCACCACCTAATAAAACAATTTTTCCACCGAAAGGCAAATTGTTATTCATAATGTCACGCAATATTGGATCTATAATCTCTAAAGCATATCGTGTGCCATTGGTGCTTCATAGGTATTTCAAGTTACAAATGAGTTCTAGACTTTGTAAATATCAATTTGTATTCAAAATCGAGATTTTCTTTTTATTCAGAATATAATGCAACCACAAAACATTTATATACCATTATTTATTTCTTATATACGCTATCAAATAAGGTTATAATCTATTATGGGCCACTTTTTCCAACGTCGGTAACGCTAACCGACGATTTCAATTTGTTAATAGAATTGCTAACATAAATGAAATATGGTCATCAAAAAAGAAAAAAATTTAAAATTTTTGTTACCTTTAATAAAGATATTTTATTCTTCTATATCTTTAATAAAGATATTTTATTCTTTACGTTAGCAATTCTATTAACAAATTGAAATCGTCGATTAACGTTAACCGACGTTATGAAAATGTGGCCCTCTAACCTTCATCGTCAATGGCTGCGTTCCGTAAAGCGCATATGCTATTTGTCAATTTGTCATAATAATCAAGATAACCAATTTTTTCCTAGCGGCAAAGATTGGCGAACGCTACAAATTAAACATAACGCCAGACCACACATCATTCTGGGCCATTAGGCTAGCCCTTCTAAATTTTCTTAGTTAGGCTATTTCTTGGCAAACAAATGAGGCTCATGCTTCTGTCTTGGCGTTAAGCTAGCAATTTCTACGAGGATACTGTTGTGAGTTATTAAAAAATACTGAATAAGAATTTTTTGTTTATAAGTTGTTATGCTTATAAGAATTAAATTAATAATACGATAATTTTGTAAGTGCATTGGTTATTTTTATAAACACATATAAAAATTAACTTAATAGTTACAAAGTTGTATTACAAGAGAAATCTCTCAACTTTCAAATACAAAATTATATTTGTAAAATACGACTACAAGTTGTCTACAAGTTGTCTTACTATGTATATTTTTAATAACAAGCAAAGCCAAGTTAAATTTATAGGTATCGTAGTTCTTATTATGAAATAAATATTAATAATCTTTGAATGTGTTCTGAAATAGCGTAGAAAATAATAAACTGAAAATTTTAATCAATTTTTTACACTGATCAACAATTATTATTATTATCTTATTAATAAATTATGCAATATGCTGTAATGGATTTAGCAAACTCTATTTATCTGCTTATGGTTAGAAATTAATTTATTTAATTAAAAATTAAATTTTATGTGATAGTAAGATGCCAAAGTACAACAGTGATTTCTCATTTAACCCCTAAAAATCTGTTGATTTTGAAAATCTTGAAAATGTTAGTAATCATTGCGGCAAATGATTTATCAATGATATTTAACAATTATAGGAAATAATTTATAAAACAAATTTTTGCATCACAATATAGTTCTGTATTATAATTCTTTATAATATGATTTTTGAAATATGATCCAAAATTCCTTCACCAGAAATACATGACTTGTAAATATGTGAACAATCGTAATTATTTCGTCCAAATGCTAGTGCTTGTAGGTATTCAGATTCTAAGGATGAATTACTATTTTGCGTGGGCCTAAAAATAATAAACATTTATATATTGACAGTTCCAGAAACATGCAACCAATATTAAAATTTAAATAGAAATATTCAGATTATCTTACGTAAGCAAAAGATGCAACAATTCTCCTACGAGTCCTTCGTTCTCCAAAGGTGCAATTGCTGCTTCGCAAATTGTTTTTCTCATGCACTCTTTTCCGTCTGTCCCTCTTCTATAAAATATAGAAAAGTATGTGACAATTTATACGTATATAATTATAACAACATTATGAAATTTTAATGAAAAGCTACAAAACGTTCTCAATTATCTGCTGTTTTTTATTTACATTGATGCGCATATTTTAGTCAATATTAATGAACTGTTATAAATGGAAAATATTTTTATAAAAAAAAAATATTTTTTTAAATAATTTTCTTTTGTCACAAAGAAGACCTTAATTATCTTCTTCAACATTCTTGTCTCCGAAAATTTAATCTGTAACTTGGACGAATATATTCACGTATAACTTTAACATGATTTATATCATTTTCGTCTGTAGTTCACGAGTGCTCAATATAGAAACGGTTCTCACCTCTCAAACTCTTCCTCTAAAAGTCTGTAGACAGTCATCCTTTCGTCCCAGCTAACACTTTCACGGCGTCGTCGTGACGACAACGCGTTCTCGAAGAACTCCGTGAAGAATGTCGCATTCTGCGGCAAGACGTATTGGAACTGAAAGTTCTGTCCGTATACCAAAGTCTTGCCTGAAAGTTCTACGGGTACTGCAAGTCCCACGATGAGCTTAGTTGCGAATACAATGAAAACATAAATATATCTTTGTGAAATTACATTTCAATTTTGTTATATACGCCGCTATTTACAAGCATTTTTATTGCATGCACGCGTTTAAACACGCGCTTTAACGAATCTGGAGAGCAATAATAAGGACGAAAATTTCCACAAAATAGCGCTGCAAATTTTCCAGCAATATAACAGTATATCGGGGTTTGTACATTTTACAAATGAGCTTAAACAATCTCGCAATCGTACTTAAATCATCGCTTTTGTTGGAAATTTTTCTTTTATCTTTGAAAATAGAAGAAGAATCATCTCAAGCGATTGAAATAGAAGCGTCACTCTCTATTTAGGCGGAAGATAAAAAAGTGCACACTACGCACGAGCATATATCGCGAGGAACAATTTATTCGCTTATCCGAAACAGCATAGACCAAAGTTGTGGGAGTGGAAAACAGACGGGAATTAATTTTATGATATTCTCGAGAATAGCCGGAGCACGAGAGACGCAAAGGAAGGGACGCGACGGAATGGAGAACGTTGCTGATGTTGCGTAACGTCACAGTGCCTGATGCCATCTCGCAAAGGACATAAAAATTCATATGCGGCACTATATGATAAAGAAAAGGAATTGGCCGCGGCGGAAAAGTAGGACATGTGAATTTATTTTAGAGATTACAGGCCGCCGTAAATCACTCGTGAAATAGATGAAGAAGCGCAAATCTGTCGGTTGCTGGACAAGAAAGGATAGAGCGCTCGAAAAGTATCAGTAACGATATCTTCGGGCTTTGAATATAAAAATGTGGACGCAACGCGCACATGTTCAGGAAAAGATTGAAGTGTGACTAGCGGAAACGCGAGGAGACAAAAACACGTCTGAGAACTAGTGCCCGATCTCGCCAAGTATTGTAGATCGATCGATTGACTTGTGAAATAGATGGATAACGAAAAACGGATTTATGTGATCTTTAGGTATTAAACTCTTTAACTCTGATAAATGTATAATGTGAAATATTCAGAAAATTTTTCGCGCGTCTTCGAAATATGCACTTCGTCAGCAGATATCGATTTTTCTCAACTGCAGTAACTTGATTGCGGCTTTGTTTAAAGGATGGTCTCTATTTTTATGCTATTTTCGCAACCTGCAGATGACAGAGAATCCAAATACAACTTGCTGGCAACACGCCAAAGCTGTCCTTCCCCCTGCATTAGTTTTTATGACGCGCGATGCTTCTACTTTGCTTAGATGCCTCGTATTCTTTATGCAAGAGCTAACAGACATTGCCAAGATGCACTGCCAGTTTTATGTTGTCTCTTGAGGTTTCTACTTCTTGAGTAACGTTACGAAAGTATATATATATATATATATATATATATAAACAAAAAATACGTACAATATTTTAATTTTTACAATATTTATTCTTACTTTATCTTACTTTAATAATACTAAATTTTTCGTATTTTATCTTTGATAATATTAATGCATTTGTTCAAAGGTTCAAAAAAAGCCTTCCACTCTTACGAACAAATCGCAAATTTATTTCACGCAATACTGTTAATTGTACCAAAGTATATGATTAAGAAGTATACTATTTAACATTAACATTAAGTACATTAAGATAATAACAGAACGTATTATAATAAATGCGAGCACATTGTGCAAGATAAAATAAAAATTGCAAGTTGTTTTGCCCAAAATAGTATTACGCACAAAACACAAAATTACGAGTATTGTGTTGGATGCACAGCCATTTGCATTAATCTCTCTTTTGTTCCCAAGATATTACCGTCGCTGAACTTTACAAACCGCTCGCGCAAATTCCTTCATCTTTCTTTCTGCCGACTTCTTGCACCGGTTTCGCTTTTCGTAGTCGTCGGGTCGCTGTAAATTGTGCTACGTTTCCACTATGCAGCATGCGCCCGGATGCGCTGACGGAATCTGAATTCGTCGTCGTCCCACGAGAAGCGAGTCGCTCGTGCCCGCACTTGTAGGAATCAAAGTGAGAGATCGATATCCTTCTCTAAATTTCTCCCTTCCGGAAAATGAACCACTGCACCGTCGGCGAACACAGCTGCAAGTCCTGTTTTCCCCGATCGCTGCCGTATTTTCAGAATGCATTTATATTAGGAATCTCTCTCGTGAGCTTTCCCGCGATCGCAGCGGGCTTTGTAATTTCAACGTTTGTTTAGACAGGAATTTATTTTTGTTTCCAATATTGCATTTGTTCCGAGTGCTACATTTGTTGAAGCGGAGATGCCATCGATTTCTGGAAGGGACTGCAATCGTTCAATTCGTTGAATTATCGTGCAAGAATTACATTCGGGCTTCTGTCATGTTATTTAATGAATATTGTAATGTAATGCCATTGCATCAAACACGTAATAACAGGAACATTTATAAAATACATTCGAGTTGTACTTTACGACTTGCCGTCCTTCTCTGTTGATTTTGTAAAGTTAATATTATTGCAAAATACTTAATATTTCGCAGAATTACATACAGAAGAGATTTGCGCCGTCCTTGCTCTTCCCTTTTCTCGTCGCAAATCACAATCAAACCTCGACATAATTTCCTCTTCGAGTTTACACGTGCAGTGACCTGAACACATTCAATCCGCTTTCCCCTTTGGCCGCTTGCGTCTTAAGGTAAACATTCAAATATTTACAATTGCCGCGCTGCTTCTTGGATTAAAGAGTCTCTCTGACTTTCCGGAGAGGGCAACCGACTATCTCGTGTTATAACACGAACAATCGATGTCGATTTGCTCATTCTCTGTACACGTGCGTACTATGTGTGCTTCGTCACCTTTCCATGTGCATTGACCCGGATACATTGAATTTACTTCTCGTAGACTCGTGTCTTACTTCGTGCTTTTTTGGCTGCACATACGAAATTTTTTATCTCGTGTTTTCAGGAGTTTTCTCGAAAACTCATCTAAAACAATTTGCACAATTTGTCATCAAAATTTTTTCTAAAACATTAAATTTTTTTCCATTATTCTTTATAGTTTTCTTTTTAATAAAAAAAATATAACCGATTTTCATATGCAGCTCGTTAATAATCATTATTCATAACAATTTGGAGTGTGTTTAGATTATATTTACTTAGATTAAAAATTTTTAAGATAAATAATCGTGCTTGATATATTGTCGAATAATTAAAGCTTGAAAAGGGAAAGTGAATGAAAAGCTGATATATTCTCTCATCTCCGATTATCCCTCCAGACACTTAAAACCATTTATTTACACGCCGACTAGATACTCAATTGAGTTTTCGTTTAATTTCCTCTAAATTTTCTTCTCTTTCGTGAGAGGGTACTAATAACTGGGAATCTCGCTGAGGCAGCGAAAACCAAGACAAACAATCCATCACGACATCGAGGCCGTCTCATCTACCGCGAGAGCGAAAACTGTAGCAGGAGTTTTCCGATTCAATTAGAGAATTTGAAAGCGGGCGGCGGATAAAACTGCAGTTAATTATCAATCGCGTTCTGTGTGGCAAACATTCGGGCGTTTTAGCCATTAAAATTTATTCCTCTGTTTCTTACGCTGTCGAAGACATTAGCAGCACTATTACCGGCGGTGTGGACTTGTATTTAAGAAGAATTTAAGCGCGCCTCGTTACCTCGTTCTCGAAATAATTTTAATAATTGAGTTAATCAAATTGTCCAGAAAAGATTTGTCGAAAGAATTAAGAAGCATAATATATAACAGCAATTTTTATCTAAATGCAAAGAAGGTATAAATTGATTGATGAACATAAAATTTAATTTGTAAGATAATCTCTATTTTTTTCACTATAAATTAAAAGAGATATATTAATATACAATATTTGACAATCAAATACCTCACACACACACACACACACACAACACAATATACATTTTTATTTATTTTATATAAGTTTAAAATTTTGTATATAAGTTACATTTAGTTTTTAATGAAATGTGCAAATAGTTAAGTAAGAGTACGTGCTTTAATTACATCAATTAAACATAACTTTCGAGTGATCACGTTTTGTAGAGCTGTAAATTACACTCTCGTTTAATCGTTGATGTTGAAATGCCGAAGCAACATGTGTATAATCATGTAAAACTAACTGCGTTTAAACTGAAACTTCACTATTCAAAGAATGTTTCTTTGAGTGTCGAGACGCGGAAACTTTGTTTCAATGAGAAACCTAGGCTGTACGTATACAAGGTGACTACAGAAATTTACCACGCCCAAGGATAAGAGCGTTATTGACTTGTCGGAGTAGAAAATAGTTGCTGTGGAATCCGCTTCTTCGCAAAAAGGATTTGCTGTCGCTCGGCTCAGCGACGCGAAATATTGCGCCATGAGAATTGTAATTAGTTAGCCTGTTTTCTGAGGGAAATATTCAACAAAATTTTCAAATGTACGCACAGCAGGAAACACTTCGAAAATTAGTTTTTAAGCTAATCAAAAATCTGCAACTACGTCCATGCGCGAAGAACTTCGCCTTTGCTGCTTTATTAATAAAATAGAAGCAGATGTAATAGTGTTTTGGTAAATTATTTATATTATTTTATATATATTAATGCCTACATACATATATATATATATATAACATTAACTTTTTAAAATCTACTTCTACTACTCGTACAGTATTATTACAAAAATCCTTAATTAATGAATTATTATTTCTTTATTTAGAAAATAGATAGAAATAATTCGTTAATGAGCAAAATTATATTAAATTTTGCAATATAAATACGAGAGCTCTAACTGAATACCTTGCGATTGTACATATGTGTTAAATTTTGGCAGCAGTAATTACCTGTTATTCTAAATTAGTGAAGTCAGTTTACTTTCTTTAAGAACTTGTAAATTACTTTATTTGTAAATTTCGTACATTGAATCAGTCTACATTCATATTGTCACGTTAGTATTATTAAAAATAATAATTAGAATAGGCGCACAATTAATATTTAAATTTTGAAAATTGTAAAACATTTAGTGTTTTATGAAATTTTGATAGAAAAATGTATCTATTGTATTTAAAGCCGGGAATTTTTTAAATACAACTTTTATAATTACCAAGATAATTAATTGTTAATTAATAGCTTCGATATTAAGCTTATTGGTTAAAATCATAATCATCATCATAATATCAACCATATCAATTTTATCAATATTATAATATGTATTTCAATAAAGTTTAAGTTACTTAAATTTTTGCCAAGCAGTATTTGATAAGAATTATATGTACTTCTAATACAAAATAAGAATATAGACAGTGAAACAATAGTAAAATAGAGAATAGTAGCAAAGTTTATCACTCTGTTTTGCATTAATACAACTATCATAATTATTAAATTACATAGTCGCTGTGCAGAATACAAGAATATAGGATTATAATTGCATGATTAAAATTTTAAATAGTTTATTAAATATGCTTTCCAGATGCACTGCCATAATTCATTGAAAAATATTTTCTACGAAATGAGTGTACAATTATAATCTGCAAAGCAGAAAATTTTAATGAAGTATAAAAATAAAAACCAATATTATATCGGGATATTATCATTATTATAAAAATATAGAAATTTTAAATAATATTTTGTATTATTATAATTAAAATAACGGAAACGTAAAATCATATAATTTTTCAAAAAGAATAGTCAAAGTCATTGTTTCAATCAGTTGCTTCTTTATCACTAATTACTATGTAAATCTAATATATTTAATTAATATAATAGAAAGGCATAGAGAGAGCCGTCGCGGGATGTTAGTGCAAAATTATAATTTTTCTTAAAGAAATTAATTTGTTAGTCTACGTGACTAACATCCCGCGACGACTCTCTATGCCTTTCTATTATATTAATTGATTGTTATCATTTGAGCCATTCCTTTATATGTGTTAAATTGTTTTAAATCATGCGGGCATTATGACGCGTTTATGTCCTACAGATTTGTTGATTTCCTAAACTAAGAGAAATAAATGTTAGAAGCGTGGGGTCTGAGTAGTTTAGTGGTAGAACATTCGCCCGGCAAGCGGAAGACCCGGGTTCAATTCCCGGCTTAGCCACTCGCGCCCTGATATTTTTTCTCTATTTCCTTCTTTCTAATAATTCCTATCAGTACATACTGATTCTCCATATGTGAGAACAATGTACTAAAATTTCCGTACACTTTAAGTATCTCGAACCAGAGATCGGTATACAAATTTAACTGTCTCACGTAGACTAACAAATTAATTTCTTTAAGAAAAATTATAATTTCGCACTAACATCCCGCGACGGCTCTCTATGCCTTTCTATTATATTAATTGATTGTTATCATTTGAGCCATTCCTTTATATGTGTTAAATTGTTCTAATATATTTAATTTTTTTTTTTTTTAAATATTTAATATAGTGTATAGTGATGATTTATAGTATATTGACTATAGTATATAGACTAATTTTGACTTAGATATGTAATTTTGAACGAAGATTGCATTGATGATGTTTTGTATTTTACTTTCATTAAGTCCGCAGCCATATTTCGACAGTTGAACACAATGGTGGTGAATAAATATATATATATATATATAGTGTTCAACTGTCGAAATATGGCTGCGGACTTAATGAAAGTGGAATACAAAACATCATCAATGCAATACGTTATACGTATATGCAATATGCCCGCAATTAAATACCTAAGAAAGCTTATACCTAGAAGCATATTATTTCTTGGACAATATCAGACTATTCGAAATTGTGGAACATATTCTTTCTTTATATGTGTATTATAATCAATACAACTGCCCTCGAGAAGCACACGGGCAATGTATCTCTAATTTTACTTAGATTTTAGTTTTAATACATTTTTAATTAGTCTTAACGAGTTCTAAATGTCGTGTTTTATAAGTAATAATTTGTATTTGCAACCGAGATTTTTTTAAATACAAATTTTTCAACTATTAAGTTAATTGATCGATCTCTCTCCAAAATTATTAGCCATCTATTGGCTAAAACTGTAAACTGTGTACTAAGAGTAAGATTTTAAAAGCTCAAACTTTTAAACCCAACGCACAATAGACAAAATATTACTCATAAGAATAAATATTAAATATTAAGAACAAGAAATTGGATTTATTTTATTTAAAAACACAAAAATGCAATGGATTAATGCATTGGAATTAAAAAAAAAAAAAAAAAAAAAATGGCAAAGTTTCTTACATTTTTTAAAATTTTCTTTCATTTTCTACACATTTATTTTATGTAATATAAGAATATTTCTTATAATATATTTAGGAAAAATTTAAGTAACTCATATTTTTTTGAAACATTACGATTGATTTGTGATTTTAATCGATAGGTGGCTTGATATCAAGCTTGATTTTACGTTTCCGTTATTTTAATTATAATAATACAAAATATTATTTAAAATTTCTATATTTTTATAATAATGATAATATCCTGATATAATATTGGTTTTTATTTTTATACTTCATTAAAATTTTCTGCTTTGCAGATTATAATTGTACACTCATTTCGTAGAAAATATTTTTCAATGAATTATAGCAGTGCATTTGGAAAGCATATTTAATAAACAATTTAAAATTTTAATCATGCAATTATAATCCTATATTCTTGTATTCTGCACAGCGACTATGTAATTTAATAATTATGATAGTTGTATTAATGCAAAACAGAGTGATAAACTTTGCTACTATTCTGTATTTTACTATTGTTTCACTGTCTATATTCTTATTTTGTATTAGAAGTACACATAATTTTTATCAAATACTGCTTGGCAGAAAAATTCAAGTAACTTAAACTCTATTGAAATACATATTATAATATTGATATGATTGATATGATTGATATTATGATGATGATTATGGTTTTAACCAATAAGCTTAATATCGAAGCTATTAATTAATAATTAATTATCTTAGTAGTAATAAAAATTGTATTTAAAAAATTCCCGGCTTAAAATATAAGTTATTCCTACTACAGTTAAATAATACCTTTTCTATGCAAATTTTATAAAATGCTGAATTTTTTGCAGTTTTCAAAATTTAAATATAATTAGTGCGTCTATTCTAATTTTTATTTTTAATAATATTGTTACGTCCTGATAAAAAGATCTACTCGGTCATCAAGGAGACTGATTGCGCGAAGCAAACAATCTGTACACGGAAAAAATTTTATATAAAAAATTACTGTGTAATAGTTCGCGGCAGACCATGAAAAAATTATAAAAGTTTTTATTATGTTTTTCACATGTAAAACTTAGTAAAAATTTTCAGTCTTTTCGCAGCTTTATGGTTCTCAGCTACTGCCGTACATAGTAATTTTTGATATAAAATTTTCTCCGTGTAGTGCTAACGGGTTACCGACAGAAAGGTCGTTTTTCCTCTGTTAGGCTGTTGATCGCTCGCAGATTCCTTTTTAGGTCAAGGAATTAATTCCCTTTTACTAGGAACAGAACCGTCGTGTATGTTTTTGGAAATGAGTTAAAGGGCGAAGAAACGAAGCTGTGAGATATAAATCAAAAAGAATATATACATAATATATACATATTTAATTATTAATAAAAATAAACAATATTTATGTAACAAAGAAAATATTACTATTTTCTGAGAGGTGCCTAAACAATCCAGCCTATTTCTAATATAAAACGCTCCTGAACCAGAGCTATCGGCGGCTCGGCCGCCAGCGGCCGGGCGGTAGTGGGGGAACAGGAGGCGTTGTCTCCTGAATCGGCCCGAAATGTGTAATTAATTCTGAGCGCTGGTCTAGACAAATGTTGAGCAATTGATGCATATAACAAGCGAGAATAGACGGATCCGGTAAAGAAGGAAGGAGAGAGAAAATGCGTCTTTTGGACTGAGAGTGTCAGGCAATTGTTGCTGGGGGACAGGGACTTCTGAGATGGGGTATATTGGGGAATAAGAAAGAGGAGAACAATTTAATAGGTTAATCAGTGTTTTAACTTTGTTGACTAATTCTAACGCGACTCATATAAATTGGTAACAAAAGATGACTGTAGTGCCCTGATGACCGTGAAGCGAGTGATCTAACTCCCCTTGATCTCCGATTTCGGCGGTTTCGGTTAACGCAAAAGCGATTGAAAGAATTAAGTTTCACTAAAAATATGACCGGAATGTAAGGTAGAAGTGTACTGAGTGGACAAAAAAATTCGAGGACGTTTTTCGTCAGAAAACCGAGATGAGTAAATAATAAAAGGGACTTTGTGAGTAACTTATTGATTAGTCTCGAGAGAACAACAGTAAGGGATTTTTCTCATGCATTATCACAAATATTTGCGATATTTTTTAAAGATAAGAAATACCTTGAATGTTCCCCCAAATGGATAAACAATCGGCGGTGGATATAATTTCTGTCTTTTTAGTCTAGATGCGAAACTTTCACCTTTCCAATAGTATAATGTGAGAAAGATGAGTAGAAATACTCGTTTTGTCATCAGGATCTAATGCAGAATAAAGATATTATACATTTAACAATATTTATATATGTAACCCGAGAAAAAATGTATGAGATATAATATGTCTCATAACATATAATTTTATATGATTATATAAAATATTATATGTTATCAAATTTTTTCATAACTAATTATATATATTATATATATTATATTATATATTATATATTTACATCTGATCATATTATACCATTTTTTCTCGGGAATCATTAAAATCATAAATAATTTTTTATTGTTTTTTATCAGTTTTTATGTATCAACTTTTTATTTTGATCTGAATGTACAAGTTAATTGTAAGTATTAAATACGCCGACGCTTTCGATTTTGTTTTTTTACGTGTAATGCCTCGCTGTCAGTTTTAATAGTAACGCAAACATACAGTACTTGGGAAAAATACAATTTAAGTAGAAAAAATGTTTCAAGCACACAGCGTTTTTAATAACAGGTTTTTGAGTAAATAGCTACATTATTTCTTGGTCGTAAACTGTTTACAGAAATCAATATGTATCATTTATATCATGCTTTTGTCTCAAAAAGATGATCATATTTTTACACAGAACTTACACGAAGAATATTATTTAGAATTGTTTTTTATTGTAAACTACTTTTCCACTTTTCTATTTTAACTCTATCTTTTTGAGATACATAGCAACTCATTAAAAGTCCATACCGCATATTCATCGTGTGCTACAAGCAACAAAATAATATTATAATGGAGAAGCATGACGTAAAAAAGCAAAGTCAAAATTCATTATCATTACACGTAGCCATTTTTGTATTATATTTATTTAGACTTCGTAGATATATTATTTAACGCTTTTACCGTTGACAAGTTACTGTTAAAGACAAGATAATTGAAATAAAGACTGTATTTTTATATCTAGCACCGCACAACTACAAAGATTATCTCAACACTCTGCGATTAAAAGGAGTGAATCAAGTATATTTATGTAAGTTATAAGAATGCATATTGTTATTTATACTTTTAATAATTAGAAATACATAAAAGAGAAAATTATTATTGTTATATTATTAATCAATGCGTATAAAGTCCCATAAATTTCCTTAAAATATTTTGTATCAAAAGTATAATTTATAAAAATTACAATGCATGTATTAATATAGATATAATATACAATATAAAAAATTTCTCATAAAAGTTTCAGTTTGTAACAACTTTTTAGTTTCTAGACTTCTGTAATGTTTGACCCGAGTTGACCCTACTGGATTTCATGGATAGCAGAGAGCGGAACGAGAATACGAAGTACAAATATACTATAATCCCGACACGAAAGCAACGCGATTCTTGAACTTGCGTCGTATTCAGAGAATAAAATGTACGCTGTCACTGTCAGAATGACTGAATTTGTATTCAGATCTACCCCGCGGGTGACCGGCCTTAAATATAGCTACTTTTATCAAGGGTGCAATTTATGACCGGCTTTTATGGTCCGCCCTGTATAAGTATCGCGTCGCTTTCGCACTTCGCCGTGGCGTGTAGCTTCCCGAAAAAGAAGAGACTCGAGGTAAATAACTCTAATGCCTGGCACCCGGAAAAGTTTTTAGGTATCGCTCGAGGGAAGACTTTCGTGGTCGCAGATTCCTTTTAAACTTCCTTCACATCAAGTAATGTGTCACATATATAAGATCTTATGTTATTTGCACGAATACATAAATTTCAATATAAATGGCACATCATGCAAAAAATAAATTTTTTACGTATTTCAGAAAATTTTTCAGAAAATTTATAGAAAAGTGTTACAAGGCTTATATTTTAGCATTTTATTTATTATTTTTGTCCTAGTAACATATCTGACTTGTTAAAAATCACAAGAATAATAAAAGATTTAATAGAACATTCTGAAAGATCAACATTTGTCTTATAATTAATAAATACAAAGTTAAAGTAATGTAAACAATATAAATCTTAAGAGCATAATTAAAATGAACGGGTTTGTAGATATAATATATATTTCATTCAATGTAAGCATACCTTTAATCTTATGACCGAGGACACAATAAACTCACTGCAGGAGTGGCGCATACGCACGCTTGTCTGACTTTAACCGGCCGTTTCTACTTCCCCCTTTTGGAACTCCCACCGGCGCACGTGACCCGCCTCGTGGAAATTAACGTAAATTCGTAGAGCCGCACGAATTGCTTGCTCAGCGAGTCGACACCTGCGATGAATTATGGTCAAACACGCTCAAATAATTTCGCGCACACGGACGGCTAGAGAGCCACGACCAAAAGGGAATCCGTGATGTTCTTGAAATTAACAATTAATATTCTTGAAATTTGACCAACTCGTTTACTTAGTAAAACGAAATTAGAAATTCCTATTATTAGTTCAAAAAATTTCATTTTGATGTAAAATATCATCATAATATTATTAAAATTTATCTTCAACTCTTCAAATGATTTATTAAACACACCTGTTAAAGTAATATAATCTTTTTACATATATTTTATAAAAATGACAATACAAAATTTTTATAATCATGTAAAATATGAAATTCTCTTTTTCTTCGTAGTTAAAATATTAAAATCTTAAATATTTTTCATGAAAAGATTAATTTAAAACAATTATTTAAAATAATTTATATAAAAAAATTTACAAGAACTTTTCAATTTAATTTTTTAATAAACAGCAGGAAATTGTTTTGTAAAAACTAGTTTAACGCAAGCTCAAATTGTTTACCATACAATTCCGATATCGTTTTCTTTGTTCTTAGTAATTACTCGCGTACATAAGCGAAAGATTTGAGATGCAAAATACATTTGTTTGAGCGATATGACACTTCATCGTTAAACTTGGATTACTGTCCTCACTGCGTGAATAAATCTCCCGAATTATATTTTATCTACTTACGCTGAATTTAATTCCGTCGCTTTTTTCAGTTGTAACAAACGATGTAAAATGTCACATACAATGTCGGACGTAATTAATCATTGTTATTTGCGTGCTCCATGTGTATCCTTTCTCCACTACGCACTTCAATTAAATCTTATTACTTTCATCTATCAAAACCATAGTGAGTAATATAATGCTGCAAAATATGTTTCGCAAGTATAAAGCTAGTTAAAGTTAATGCAAACCTCGTGCGCTCCGAACAATGGAGGCGAAAATGCGCGGAGGAACTGGCAGCCGGATGCCGTCGCAAGATAGATGGCAATCTACTGTTCACCCTCTTGCTTCAAATGTTTGTCAGTTTTGCCTTTGTAATCACTGTTTGCAGAAAGTTGTCACTACCTCTCCCAGGTGAGAATGCCCGTGACAAGTTCCGGATAAGAGGTGTTGCGCGGAACAAGTTTTGGAACAAGAAGATTACATGTTCGGGCTTTAAAACCCGAAGACACGCGAGGAGGAGCGCGGAGGAGGGAAGGTGAGTGGGGATAATGCGCGTAAGGAGAAAGAGAAAAGCCAGATGAGATAAATGAAGATGGGGTCAAAAAGAAAGGAGAGACCGTAAACCGGCGAAACTGAGTAGAGAAAGAGGTCATTATTCTACGTCGGGGGTAAATCTCCGAGAGTTAATGACTTGCGAAGTTTTAATTGATGCGCTGTAAAGAAATTATGTAATACGTCGCTATTTAAAATAATGCGAGTAATCTTATTTCCGATACTTCACACTTGAGGTTTAGGACAATGGGACGAAATCTCGAGGCGGACGAGTAAAAATTGGAGAAAAAGTCGGGAAAAGGAGATAAATGAAGATGGAAACGGCGAACAATAAAGTGGTTGAACAAACTTGGATGGTAAATAGAGAAAAAGTTTATTGTTTTCCAGCAAAAAAAGAACGCTTAGCAAGACGAATGTGTGGTTTAGAATCCACCTTTTTCCTAAAAAATGCTTATACCGTTACTCGTAAATTGTTAAATTAATTAATCTAGCCATACATGTAATCCTCTGGCGTGTAGTTCTATAGTAACACTATAATATTATCACAAACGTAACCGTTATAATCCCACGTGGGTAATGTGTTTAACACCAGAAATGCGCACAGTCCGATCTCCGAAAACACAAGAGGCGCAAAATTAAGCTAAAGTATTTTGATCTAAAATCATATATTTAGATAAATTGCTTCAACTAATTTATCCAAAATTACACTTTTTTCTAGAGATTTAAATTTTTGTGATAAAATAATTTTCTTTTTTATATTAAACGCTTTCAATTTTTAGTATTAAATTCCACTTTTTCTTGACAAAAAGCAAAATCATTATCTACGAAACTTCTAATTTTTAATGGAACTTGTAATTAAATATAAAATAGATTTTTATTACAATTTATTTAGAGAATTGTTTTTATAGAATATGATTTTATAATCCTGAAACTTCATAAACTCATTCTTTACTTTCAATGGTAGCTTATCTTTGAAACCTATTAAATCTTTCAATACTTTTAAAACGCAAATCAGTTCTAAATCTCATAAAATATGTTATGCATTTATTTTCTATGAGTTCTAGGTCATTCTGTATATGTATGCAGCCGACATGCAAAAGTGCGTGATTAGACCTGCTCCATCGTCCAGAGGAAGAACTACTGCTATCCATCCGGTGAATCGTCCTTCACAAGTGCCTGTACTGTACCCGTGCCTTCCAGATATCTACGAAACTTTCGATAGTGCGAGACATACGGAAGGAAAAGACGGTGAAAGATAGCGAGCATGAGAAAGAGCGGAAGAGGTAGAAAGGATAAAGAGGAAGCTGCAGAGAACGTGAGAAGGAAGGCAGATACGCTATTTACGAATCCAGATAAAAAGCACACACTGACACGTAGGAGAAAAAGGATCAGGCGCCGTATATCGCTTTTCTAGGTATCTAGAAGACAGCGAAATTTACTTATTGCTAGTAGCTTTTCTCGTTTCGCGTTTGCGACAAAACACTCGATTGCTGCTGCAAATCAACGCCTTTAAAATAAAAAGATATACTTAATTAAATACTCGGCATTCGCGAAGTGATGTCGTAAAAATGTATTAATCTTACTCATATGTTTATTTTTAATATTTATAAACATATGATATTTATTTTTGTAAATAACATCCATGTATCACACTTTTTGAATAAATTTGTTTTAATTAAATTAAATAATCATTAATTTCAAATTTTATTAATAAAAGTCTAAATTTTATTTAAATAAAATCTCGCCCACTAGTTCCTTTTCGAGATTGTACGAGGTTCTGTCTTCGATAATTGTGATTTCTATCTCAGGTCAAAAAAGGACCCAACAAACAGTCGACTAGTTAATAAAGTAAAATTGATCTCTCTGGACCGTTGCTTGTTAAAGCAAACCATTCGATTCGTAAGATCAAGCCTTCAACGCTTTTTTTGCAAGAAAATATCTGTCGCGGCCCGTCCAGGTTTCATTCTTAACATTTCGGGTAAGTAACAATATTTTAAAATAAATTTTATAATATATACATATAATATATATAAACCGATCATAAGGCGATCATAAATTTTATTATATTTTAAAATTTGTGCTTAAATTAAAATATTACATAACTTTGTTTATTATGATAACGCAATTATTTGCAAATCCAACGTTATCATCATTTAACTTTACTCAAGCGCGTGTGTCAAATTTATCTCACGGCAAAACTCTCATTTGTTACATGTCGAAATTGGTGAACAGAACTCCAAGAAGAGATTATGCTACTTATATTGAGATTCACCATGTTGACGATAAATATTACAAAGTTGACGTGCGCGACGCACCAGTAATTGAATGTTGTATTCTGAGTCGCGAAGGGAAACGAAGTCGAAGGGATTCGATTCCATTTCTTAAGGAAATACAATCTCTGTAAATAATTTCAAGGGTGACTCGATGCAATCGGGATACGTCAGGATGCAATCGCCGCCAGACCTTCCCAATTGTTCGGCTTCCTGATACAATTTGTCGGCGCTCCGGTGACTGGAATTAATCGCTACTGGCAAGTCCTCCGTGGGCCTGCAAAGGAAAAATTCAGATTAAACTGTTTCGAGCGCTTTTCGTCGAGCCTGCGGTTATTTAATCGCATCGAGCATTTTATCCGATATCTTTCGATCTCTTGTAACTCGAGTACTCATTTGATTTCACAATTTTTATCTTTCTATTCTCCGCTCTTCATATATCATTGTAAACCGTTATGTAAAAATATATCATTTAAAACATGTAATAGAATAATATATCCTGTAGCCAGCGTTAAAGATAGAATTAAAAATTTAATTGCGATTGTGCACGATTTTTTAAGATATTATTTTTTCCGCTTTTTAAATAATGCGCAAAGTAAATAGTGAATTTATCATATTGTATTAAAATTGCAATTTCGATTACTCGGTAAACTTACTCGCTGCGTCAATATTTATGTGAAATGTTATAATTTATTTTATCTCATATATTATCAATTATTGAACCAACCGGAATCCATATGGATACCTAGGATTCTCGACAAATCTCCGTAATTTGCATGTTTGGCGATTAATGGCTCGTCGGCATTAATTTGTGAAATATACTTGACAACGGGGCTTACTCGCGGAGTCACGGGTACGCAATTACCGTGCATCGACGTTTCGTTACGTTATTTCGAGAGAAATTCCCAAGTGACTGCGTCGGGCGCACGAAGGGATAGCAAGCAAAAGGGATAGACAAAGCAAAGCCCGGCGAAAACCTAGAGCGAAACACTTCCATTAGAAACTTAATGTACGCGCCTAACTTTGTCGCAATTAGCGCGCCGGTGTTAGCTCGGGCGCAATTTCCTTCGAACACACGCGGGCTTGGAGCGCGTTTGGAATAGCAAATTCGTGGCTCTGGTTATGGGATGCCATGAAGCCGACGCGGACGAGCGAATATTTTGCATGATGTAACAGCCATCTGCTACTCAACTAACGCTCTATTAGGATTTCACCAAACACGAGTCCGAATCGTAACAGATTTTACGACTATGTATACATGTAATTCTGCAGTTCCTCGCGAAGCTGTAAACTCTGCGTGTATTTATGTTTCATCAAATCTCTCTCACTGTCATGTTCATGCGCATTCTTCTTCAAATTCAAACTTTAGACTTTGAAGCCAATGTAATTTGACATGTACAGAAATTTCCTCTCAATTTATGATAAAAAAATTTTTATGTTTATTTAGCATGACAAAAATAAAAAAAAGAGTATACTGTCTCATATCTGTAACATCACATGTTAAATTTTATAATAATCCTGTGTACAACGCGAGCAGAATCTCTGCAACAAGATACAATTTCCATCCTGCTAACCCACATTTCACGAGCTGTATATTTGCGTACGAACATTTCGCGAAGTCTTTACATTATTCTCAACGAACACGTCGGCCATTAGTGACTTCCAAGGGAATTCATTACTCACGACTCTTCCAGTAATGAATCTCGTTTCCGGAAGCGCGCGAGTGTATATCGATCCTCGGCTCGGCGCGAGTCAAAGCGCGAATGCCGAAACGTCGGAATTGACTTACGTTAAAATTAAGTGAATCATTTCCTCTAGAACGTCCTGCTCGGCTCTGCGGAGAGGCGTCTCTGCGAGCTCGCAAATGGTCCTCAAAAGGCACTGCCTGCCATCTCGCCAACCGTGTCTAAAGAGTCAACATTAAATCTTACTTTGCAACCAGGTTTTTACGCACCGCGTCCTCTTCTCTTTCTCCGTAATCCTCCTAGTTTTTTCATTTTAATTCAACACCGTGGTAATTTTATTAGAGTGATGCGTGCCGGTGAAACCTTTGGCAGGCAGTCGAGAGAGTAGAAATGTTAACTTGTGAAGTAACCGCTTTTTGCGGAGTCCACACAAAGTGTCCGTATAAAATCAAATTATCCATCCTCGCGATATTTCCGACCGCAAATGATATAGAATTAACTTATATGTTTGCGAAAAATATGACGTGCAAATGAGGAGAAATGTGATACAAATGCTATAAATTGAAATTTGAATCAAATAAAATTATTGTTGTCTATAAGTGTCAGTAGGAGGATAAATTGTTGAAACATCTATAGAAATTTCACGAGAATATATATTACAATTAAAAGAATTTAATAGTTTGTATTTTTTTTTTATATTTTTTATTGTCTAAGCGAAAAAAATTTTAACTGTTATTTTGAACGATTATTTTTCAAACGTTTGTGTAAAATTGTTTGAAATATCAATGCGCATTCACACTATTCGCTATTTTTGATCGCGCATTTTTTTATTGTGCGCAATATCTCGAGAGGTATGCTCTCCATTTATCATCTACTTTCCTACATTGTACTACTCCGCATCCCAGCGGAGTAATTGCCTTATGTCCCAATTAATTTATGTTCGAGTTGCCATCTTTACCCCTGCCGCCCTTTGAGCGTTGTCACCCTGCGAGTGACAACGCTCACTTATATGGGGCGAAAGTGCGAGAGATAGAAACCGAGGAAAGATGTCTTTTGTCGTTGAAAGTAGTCACGTTGAAAGAACTCGCATCTGTCAATTGTGTTACATGCTTTTGTGTATCTTCTTTAACTTAATAATAATTGCCACGATTAATCACGCTTCCGAATGCTTTCAAATATTTCTTTATTTATATGTACGAAATTTCTTCAATTAAATGTGATTTAAAAAAATCTCTTTATTTGTTTAAGTCAAGTTTAAAAATAAATGTTTTATCAAAGTAATAATAGTAAGAATGTATATAATATTTTTCTAGATTTAGATAAAATCATTATATTTATAAACCCCGGTAGCAATAAATAATATTTATTAACGCTGACGTTTGATATTATCAGTCATTATTATCAGATTTCATGGATATGCGAACAAAAAAAATGAAAAAACTCCGATATCTAGCGAAATTTCAGAAATATTACCATTGATACTAAAAGTGTTGATATAATTACTTATGATATCAGCAAACTTTCAAAATTTCGCTCAATGTAAATTAAAAAAAAGAAATAAAGAATTGCGTTGTCTTGGAGGAAATATAATTTTAATAAGCGATAATTATTATCCGACCAGTATAGCGGAATTAAGTTAATTACGTATTTACTCGCTCGTGCTTCTGCCATGTTTACTGATTCATCGGGCAATTTCGTCCGGTAATGCGTGGCGTTTGTTCTTTCGATTCGAAATTCAAATCGCCTCTCGACTGCCCATTGTACAAACTCGGCGCAGCGCGAGTAAAATTGCGTGCTTGTTCCCGAATCGTGTATATGAAAGTGAACAAAAGGTGCGGAAAGAGAATAACGAGGGCGGCAACTCGCTCGTTCGGCCAATCTCGATGGCTCTGTAAGTGTCCTACAAATTGAAACCAGCGATATATCAGGATTTATCGGTTTGCCCCCATTTAATTCTTTTTATTTAATTCTTGACTAATTTAATTAATACAAACAATGATCAGATAAGTTTTCCGATATTTTCTCTTCAAACTTTATATTGGAATTATAAAAAGAAAATTTTGTGCAGCGAGACTTTTCAAGAAGGTCTACAGCGATTAGTACAACTTACTCGTCCAACATATCTTCAATGGCGATGTAAGTTTCTTGCAAATCGAGATCCCTTATATGTCTCGCAGGAATTATCGTCGGCTCGAACTGTGACGCATTCCACGGTAAACCGAAGTTGAGTTGATATCCCATGGAGAAGGCGATACCGCCCTTCTTCGTCATCGCCACTGGCATCGAAATACCCAGAGTAAACTATCGAATAAATTTTCCAGCATTATATCGTGAAGGAAACATCGAAATTGCGAGATAAGTTTAAAAAGGTTTATAACACATATATATGTATATAGATACATATATATTTACTCACTTATAGCAATAAAATTGAGAAATTATTACAAACTTGAAAGTATAAATATAATTTTAATTAAAAATTTAAATCAAAAGGATTAAATTTTATGAAAATATTCTTTATCGCAGGAAATCTTATTCAAAACGAATATTTTTTTTTCAGGAAGGATAATAATTTATTTCCAGTCGCGAGTCAGATCAGATTTGCTAATTAGCGCAGCAACGGCTTGCAAATAAATATTTAATGCGGCGACAGCGGTCGTATTTTGTTGCGCAAACCGCAAGCACAAGCTAAAAGCTCTTGTAATGATTGGTATGCGCAGCTAAATATCATTTTAATAGCCTATCCTGTACGTTCGATTCGAGCGCAATTTCTTCCCATGATATATGGATGCAGAAATTTTTTATCGTCAATCAAAATCTGCAGAATTAAAGATAAATTCATGAGAATTGATACACGCTAACGTGCAAAATTATGATGTAAATGTTACGTTATAAGCATAATATAATCTTTAAAATTTTTTAACTTTTAAAGCTTTACTTTA
The DNA here is from genome assembly GCF_040581485.1 of Linepithema humile. NCBI lineage: Eukaryota > Metazoa > Arthropoda > Insecta > Hymenoptera > Formicidae > Linepithema > Linepithema humile. The sequence goes on from NC_090128.1 coordinate 39,560,021, forward strand.
AAAATAATAGGTTGCAGAACAATATATACAATAAACGCTGGCGGCATTAACGGAGTAAAAAGTTTTCAAATAGTAATATTAAACTTCTTTTGATGCACTTAAATAATGTGAATAAAAGAAACTGAACTAAATAAATTCTACTTTCAATATAATGTACATGCTACAAAAATAAACATAAAGATAAATTTTGAAAATACCTGCCACAAAGTATTCTGAGGGTACAACAGTATCGCTCGGCACCTCCAAAAATTCGACCAAAGGCCGAAGATCGAGAATACCCAGAAGAGCAGCCGTGGCATAACGAATGTATGGTAATGTTACCGGTGAAACGTCTGGAAGAGTGCACTTCGTCGCGGTGATAGCTGCTCCATTCCGTACCCAAGTAATTCACGCAGACTATCGAATCGTTGGTCAACGAACCATGGGCAAACGTTCTCTTATTCCGCGGCGCGCATATCGACGAGTTTGTGGGAACATGATAATGAGTCCTGGAGTTTCATGGTCGGGGAAACACGAACGCATCGTTATTTGCGTTCGGCAAACGTTCCTAATCCGGAGAGTTACGAGTAACCGAAAACTTCGACCGTTTTACGAGCTACATTATGGGTCGTATTCTTTTTTGTTGTGGAATTTCATTAACATTACCTCGAAGTGATTGAGATACAGATAAACCAAACGTTGCCGTGCAATAAATGTAACAAGATATGGAAAGATATGGTAGGAAATATTTTATTTAAATACTTATAATTATAAATAATATACTTACAATGAGGATTTCTTGTTAAATATTACTTCTCTCCACATAAATAAACCAATGCATATATTTTCCGACGTATACGAAGACTGTAAGTGGAACAAGTCAACATTCCGACCGACGTCTGTAAAGTAATCAATCTTTTTATGCTGTCCATGAGCATACGCTGCGAGGGAAAACAAAACTCCGCCGGCCGATTAAACGCAACGAATGCATGGGCACGTGATGCATGAAAAGAAAGAAGTTTGTAAGTGTACACAATGCACACGATGCATCAAGCCGGCAGCGTCGCGCTCCGATGCAGCCACCGAAGCGTCGGCGACGCTGTACGATTCATCGGCGTATCAGTTTAATCCCAGCAAGCGATAGCGTTGTAAATCCAATAATTGCCCGTCTTACCCGTTAAGCAGCTTTAATTAATTCCGTTTCCGTGCTGGCGAGATTAACGGCCGGAGTTGAATTAAAATCTCATCTGGAGGAAAAGTCCGCTCGGCCGCTACTTCTCTCGCGTCTTTCTAATTTCGTCCCCGATATCGTATTTACATTATTAGTAGCATTAGTTTTATGATTCATCATGTTATCATCATTATGACGCTTCTCTTGTTATTGTTAATCAAAAATTGTTATTGGATCAAACATTTTTAACATTATTATCTAATAAAAATTTAACCGACAATAATAACGGCAACTTTCACAGTTGTTAACAATATGCTCTGACAGTTGTTAATAATATGCCAATATACGACAAATAAATTTATCGCTAAAAGCCGAAAGATATGTACGAAGGAAAACTCAATGTAGCGTTGTTAATCGGAATAAACGGCGGCGGGAACCTCTGATCCGAGAAAAGTGCTTTGAGAAAATTGCGTTTACCGGAACGTCTCGTAAGTAGAGTCTCGTTGATTGGAAATGCACTGTTAAATTGAAACCTTGTATCGGATCGATGCTCACTCGAGAAAAATAATAACTGCACTCTTTGTATCCGGAAGACCGTGTCAATTTTAATAATATTGTTTCGCAGAACATAAGCATCGACATATCATTGAACATCTTGAATTGAACTTGTAAGTCAATTACGAATAAATAATCGAGTATCTTTAAATTATTTACGCACTGTTGCGCATTTTACAGAATGTATATATATATATATATATATATATATATATATTGTAACTTTTCTTTAAATCCAACAAAATTTTAAAACAAATTTTACCAAAAGAAATATCAAGAAACATTGTCGTATACGCGCAGCAAAGGCAATCGTTGATTATTAATGTATAGGTAAGGACTTTGTTTATATTGTTTATAGCGAATTTTATGGTTTTTTAAAGAAATGTGCAATTTACACCACACTTATTGCAAAAATGGTACAAGAGACGTACTTGTAAAATTGAAAAAATTTTTTTTATTTTAAATATTAAATACATTTCACATTAAATGGAAGAATTAAATTTTACACGTACAATTTTTCATTTTTTTAATTGGCGTCAATTTCTTATATCACGCTGTTTATAGGGATACAATACTCTTTCGCGTGTGTACATCATTTTGACTTTCAATGAGCATGTCGATATCCTCATTTGTCACCGAACACTGCATAAATCCCGCATGTTCGAGAGTTACAAAATTACAGACAGATTGCAGGCTTAACAATCGCGCGCCGCACAGTCCGAATGCCTGGATATCCCAGCCGCAATCGCTGCGGATGTCCATTGTACAGATTGCGACGGATGTTTGCGCTACTCGGGCATTCGCAGTTATACGGCGCCGCGCCATAATCTCGCCGTGATCCGTTAAAATCTACGAGACATGAAACAGAGTTTACACACCCGATGGAATGTCTGTGTCATCCAATAATCGGTTGAATTATGAACTATGCGCGCGGTGTTATAGATATCTAAACGTCCGTGCAAAAACGCTCAAATCGCATCCGTGATAACTGGAATCTGGAATGGAATTGGTATCTTGGCGATTCCGGGAAGTGCCGAGGAAGATGAAAAAACATCTCCACAAATGTATCACCGCCCCAGAATATTTATGGAATGCAATTTAGAAGTTATATTACTGCGTTGCTCAGAGCAATATAAGGATCACTGATACGAGAAATGTATAAATCGTTACTCTGCCTGTAATTTACCGTCTGCAAAGTATGATTATTTAATATCTTGACCTGGTTTCTGTAAAACACATCGGTCAGCGCTAACGTATTTCCGCAAATTTGCTATCCTGCTGCGCACCACCGTCGCGTTATTTAGTTTACGCCCTTATATGCAGCGTATAACATATGCAATCTGCAAAGCCCTTCAAAATGAGTTGGACGGAGGACATACAACAACTTCGTTTCGGCAACAACGTACGGCCCTTTGTAATAGTGAAAAACGCGCAATATACATTCCGCACACTGGCTGCTTGTGTAACGGACCGCCGGACGAAATGGCGAGGGAAAGTTAACCGTGTAAAGGGATAAGCAATATCCCTTTATTCCTCCGCTTCCTTTACCGCACCCACGCCCGACGGAAATACACGATGAAAACAGGAACTGTAGTTGGCTAAATTCCCTCTGTAATTGATTTCACGAAAGATGGTATTCCGTTAAAAAGCGGGAAGTTTATATTAACTCGCCTTTGGTAAACACAAGCTAAAGTTGCGTCATACGAGATCCTCTACTCTCTTTATACGCGATCATACTTGACTAATTTGTAAAAAACAGTAAAACAGTATCCGGTGTAGTGTGAAAATGGACCTCGCGGATACAATGTAGGAATCTCCAACGCGAATCTTTAACTTTAGCACGATAAATACAGTGAGCTTTTAACGGATTATCTGCAATACAAACGCGCGTTCAGTTTTCAAGTCTTTAATTGCAGTCGCTATTTATTTTCATTTTGTTACTTAAATAAAACACTGTAACGATAAAATTACTTTTATAAATATTAATTGCGCAGATTTTTAATTTTCATATTTATTTGTGCGAATAAAAGTTATTCAATGAATATGAAATTATTGATACGTCAATAATTTCGCTAAAATAAAATCGATTCCAGATACCTAGAACAATAGGTGTTTAAATTATTAGCTTTAAAAAAAAATTTTTTTTTAATTTTAAAAACGTTTTCAAAAGCCTTTAATAATCTGTATCTAGCATTTATCAATAAACGAGATTACTAAAGACTCGCAACAGTGATGTCAACAATTTTCACGTAAAATCTTCAACGAGAACGCGCTCGATACAATAGCTTTAAGTGGATAACGCTCTGTTCCGACGAGTAACGCTTCGTACAGCGTGACAAATAAGACAACACATCATCTCCCGGAGAACAAATATCAGAGAAATATCCTCGCTGACGCTCACTCTCAACAGCCACTGGCGTAACGGCGCCATTTAACTCTGTCTCTCTCTCTCTCTCTCTCTCTCTCTCTCTCTCTCTCTCTCTCTCTCTCTCTCTCTCTCTCTCTCTCTCTCTCTCTCTCTCTCTCTCTCTCTCTCTCTCTCTCTCTCTCTCTCTCTCTCTCTCTCTCTCTCTCTCTCTCTCTCTCTCTCTCTCTCTCTCTCTCTCTCTCTCTCTCTCTCTCTCTCTCTCTCTCTCTCTCTCTCTCTCTCTCTCTCTCTCTCTCTCTCTCTCTCTCTCTCTCTCTCTCTCTCTCTCTCTCTCTCTCTCTCTCTCTCTCTCTCTCTCTCTCTCTCTCTCTCTCTCTCTCTCTCTCTCTCTCTCTCTCTCTCTCTCTCTCTCTCTCTCTCTCTCTCTCTCTCTCTCTCTCTCTCTCTCTCTCTCTCTCTCTCTCTCTCTCTCTCTCTCTCTCTCTCTCTCTCTCTCTCTCTCTCTCTCTCTCTCTCTCTCTCTCTCTCTCTCTCTCTCTCCCTCTCTCTCTCTCTCTCTCTCTCTCTCTCTCTCTCTCTCTATCTCTCTCTCTCTCTCTCTTTCTTTCTCTCTATCTATCTCTCTCTTTCTCTCTCTCTATCTCTCTATCGCTTCCGGTCATTGAAAATACAATTTTAATTCCGGCAAAGTCGACAATTTGCTTCATGCGGCGGGATAGATCGCAAAAACGAGTTTTCATAACCGATGCGAACGAGATACGCCACGTTACTTTACGTCTGTGCAATGTGGACGAGAAACACGGTGACCTCGCTTTCTTTCTCTCTTGCGTCTAAAATTGATTTTTCACAAACGGTTGCGACTTGCCCACGAATGAGGGCGGGAGGAGAACTAAAGGTTTCAACCCGTGTTTCTCTCTCTCTCTCTCTCTCTCTCTCTCTCTCAACAAATTCTTGCTTAATGCAAGGGAAATTTCGAGGCCGGAACGGTGAGATAGGGTGGAGGATATGTGGCGAGGATCGACTAGAGCGGAATTGGATGCGTGGTGATTAATTTATACGGCTGGTCTAATACGAGCTTGGCCTAAGCCTAAAAGCAGAGTGTGTAGGAGCCGGAGCGGAATAAGTGGCGTAATCTGCTTTATTACGGCCATTCGGAAAAAAAATGTCAGAAAATAAATTGCAATTTACGGATTATTGAAAGAATTATTGAAACTGTCGGATTTTTCGAGACAAAGAATATCTAGATAAACGCGCAAAATAAATGTTGTGCAAATGTCAGAGTTTCTGCTACAAACCCAATTTACTTTAATATCTTGATGGTCTCGAAGTTCTTGGCTTTCGTTCAAAAAGAATCGATATGTTACAGGCGATGATGGCAATTTGCCCGTCTGTACACGCTATACCAAAGAATATCTCCACCTGTCAGTCAGACGAATCGAATGATGCCATCATATCCATGCAAATTTTTTTACCGACGAGCAAACTTGCAATCTCCACCCAATGTCAGGTAATACTTCCTTCTAGAGGGAAAAAATATTGGCGTCAGAGAACGGATGTCGCGGCAGTAAATCGTTTCCATTCACTATGAACGCTTCAGAGACAAGCATATCCTGTCGAATAAAGAGTATAAAAATGTCCCGGAATCCCGTAAAAACGCCGAAAATTCGACAAGGGGAGACTGAATATAGCCGACAATTTAAAAGAAGCTGTAAATTTATAGTCACTTTTACGTCGGAGAAAGCAAAAATACATTATTTCCTTTAGAAATTTCTAAAAAAATTTACAAAACTATAATCAACTTATTACTTATTATTAATTATATTTATAATTAGTAGACAATAAATTATACAAATTATATCTATGTAAATTGTAATTTATTAACGATAATAATTGATTGCTTGCAACTTATTTAGTTTAAATTTCACATATAACTGATTATGACAATTGCAAGTTGATTACAATTTGTCATCAATGCTGTCTAATTCTTTTTTTTCAATTTTCTATTTCAAAGAAAAATATTAAGCTTATACCATATCGATTTTTTAGCGCATTATCATATTCTAGTAAGCGAGCAAATAAGAATGTATCAGCGAACATCAGTTGAAAATTTCGCGAACCCTCTACCACCGAAGAAAACAAACTTTTCCCATCAAATTTAGCTTTCACGATTGTGGACAACATGCAAACTCAAGAATATCTCGTCGTAATACAGGTAGACGCAGTAGCAAGCTATTGTGAGGCGCGAAACAAATTCGCAACAACATATTGTACTCCAAAAAATACACACGTTTAGCGTTACCGCGCGAAACGCCGCATAAGATCGCGTGTTTACGAAGCTCCGAGGAAATGAGATTTTCACAACGTAAGCAAGCGTATGATGCGACATAATAAAAAGTTACGGCGAAGAAATCGTTTCGCGTTGTAAACACGTTAAAGCGGCTTTCCAGTGCGACATGCAAATCCAGGAATAGGAAGTCTTGGGTTTACTGCAAAAATGTCATCTGAACCGAAGGAAATCGCGTGCGGCGCAATTTTGATTAAAATTGATTTCGATAACGGTGAGAAAATTTGTGAAAATATTGTTCTAAAAGAAAACGTTGAGGCAAAATCAATTAAACGCCTACAAGCGGTTCCAATAAGCAAATTTGCTGTTCAATCTTGCTAATTTACTTAGTTTAAATTTTAAATATAATTGATTATGACAATTAATTTTAAACCACAATTACAATTTGTAATCAATGTTTTTCTTTGTCGATTTTTTTGCTTTTAGGAGAAATATTAAACTTATGCCTAGGTAATATTAAATTTTGCAATCTTCTCTTGAAAAATTAAATTTTTGAACTTACTTCATTCTTTTTAAATAGAGATTGATAGATTGGAACGTCTAGTAGACGCTCTGCGATGTTCTTTAGAAAACGTTGTCTTGGCATTCATGTTGCGCAAGAAGGGATAAGTTTACAGGCTAAACTAATATCTATTCATAATTAACTATGTGGTACATCTATTATCTAATAATTAACCGACAACCGCATATACCATGTATAGATGCGAATGCGGTTGCAATACGCATCATTACGGGAAATGTATACGTACTCGTGTGGGTGCAAATATACATGTACATGCATTAAATTAAGAGGTCAATTCGCCGAATTGGCTTATATTATATGAATTATAGAAACAGCAAATATACGTTTTCGCAAAATTCAGTGTTTTAACCAATTTAGTTATTTTCAAGAATATATAAGTTTGGAATATTTTTCGAACAATTAATGCTCTTTACTTTCCTGCGCTTTCTCTCAAGAGTTTAGCCTCCGCAATTAGAAAAATACGTTAATTAAAGGATAGCCTTACCGCGCAGCTTCTCCAGCGGACATAAAGAAATCACGATAGACGCTTCGTGAAAGCGAAAAACTTTGGATGAGCTTTTCTTTTGCGTGATTATACGGAAATGCGCGAGTAATAGAAAAACCGCGATAAACTTCTGCAAGCCGACAAATGCCGAAGATTCTTTAATATCGAATGCCGGCATTCCACCCGCCGAAACTCCATGTTTCTTTCGTACACTTTTAGGAAAATGAAACTCCGTATCAGGAAGGAAAGGAATGCCAATAGAGAACGAGAAGCCTAGGAACACTTTCGTGACTTTTTCACATCTTTGAAACGACGAAGCATCGAACAGAGATGAATTATTCGTAAGGAATCTTGTTCTTGTGAAGAAACGTTCGAAAAAATTTTATTCAGATTAATATATTTATATATTATATTTCTTTCATATATAAATATTTTTTCTCCTAATTTATTGTTATATTTTTTTTTTTCAAGAAAATTAAATAACCTGTAATTTTTATTATTTTATTTTTATACAAAATATATTTTAAGGAAAATATGTTGCGATATATATGATACGATACATATATTTTACAAAAACCGAGCACTCAGCAACGTATCACTCTTCTGAACTTCTAAACTTCGATCTGATATTTTACAACGTCATTCGACAATCCGACATCTCCACACAATTCTAACATTTCTCAAATCACATTTGTGCACTGGACGCCTCCCGCCTGCTTCCGTCGAGATTTCCATTCGGCCTCACGTGATCAACGTGGAAAACACGTCGAGCACACTTCTGCGGCATTCCGGATAAAGGGCGTGGCAATTTTCGCCCTCCACCTGCTCGCCCAGCCGTTCGGCCGCCCGGTATTCCCGATCCCCGTACTCGTCGTATTCTTCCCGGGTGCTGGAGGGCCTGGAATCCCATGGAATTCGCATACGTGGCTGCGCGTGAAAAATTGCAACGGCGCCCCGTTGCCGTCGCTGCGAGGCGAAATATCGGAGAATCGTGGATATCGAAAAATTCGAGAGTCGTGTTTGATGCGATGTTTATTAAATACCGTCGCCGTCTGCGCCGTGACATTATGTTTTGCGTGTAATTGACGTTATGCGTGGACGACGGAGCTAGTGTTTTATTGTGCGGCCAGTCAATTTTTCTCGCCGTCGCAGTGATTGCTTCGAACGATTATCGATAACGAAGACGGCTTTTTCATATAAAAGAGGGGTATCTCGAGAAGTATATATATAGAATAAGTTGTGTTACTGCGTTACATTAACATCAAACGTTTCAACAGCAAATCTTTTAGCAGATTTTATAATTAATTATTTTATTAAAAATTTGAAAGTCAAGATTTGGAATTAGTAATATTAAGTTTCTTAATTAATTAAGCTCCGATAATAATTCTTTATGATATTTATTTGAAGACAAAATATATATAATATAAAAAAACCGATTCTTTTAATTGTGATGTTTGAATTGTATCTTTTTCAAGATTTGCATTCGTATAAAAAAAGACTTGCAATTCGCGTTCGAGATTCACGCGAGATTTAAATGTACGCATTTTTCCAAACAACGCGTTATTTACTTACCTGAGGAAAGTCTGCACCAACTGTCCCAGCAAACCATGATGGACGTCAAATGGAACGTAAGCGACCTCGCAAATGGCTCTCAGTAAACACTCTTTGCCGCCAAAGCCATATATGGCCATCATCTTTTCGAACATCTTGTAAAAGCTCCACCTGCTTCTACTGCCGGCTCTCGTGTAATACACTCCCGGCTCCGTGAAATCTGTAGCGTTGGTTGGCAAAGTATACTGCATTTTTGCAAACACACCCACGATTATGCTCTCGCGATCCAGCTGTAGCGGAGTGCCCAGACCAAAAATTAGCTGTGAAAGCAGCAAGTAGCGTTCAAGCGGAGAATATGATAATATGATGGTAACATTTTTACTTTAAAGAAAATCATTTTTACATTGTCTTATATTTCTAAATTACAGTGTTCAGAATTCACCAAACTATTTGGTAATTTTAAATATATCTATATCCAATTTCTTCATAAATTTATTTTTTTTTTTTTTTATTATCGTTATGTAAACGAATTAAAAGTAATATTGAAATAGCTTTCTTTGCTTTTCGATTGTAACTTTTATCCGGTTAAATTGATAAGATCAGATATCGATGATCGCCGTGTCATTTAACATGTTAATCATAACCAGCTGCACCGCGTTGGTGGAAAGTAGTAGAAGTCAATCATCGTGCGGACGCTGCTCACTGCATCGCGCACATTAATTATCTTCGTCGACGTTAGCTGTGTTTTCCTATATTGTATGCGCGAGCGACGGGGTTGCTCCTCACGATGAATCGCAGCGTGACTGCACGTGAATTCCGGATGATCGTACGAAGTTTATCCAATTTCCGCGTCGGGCTCGCGCAGACCGCCTCTCGTATGAATTTCCGATAAAACCGCAAATTTCCGCGTAGAGAATCGTTCCGCCGGCAGAGTAACTGGGCGGTGGCGGCGAGTACGACGGCCTCGCCAGGAGAAAATGCACGCCGGCGAAAAAAGGAGCCGACACGCAGTATTTCTTTCCCCTTTCCCTACCCCGACAGAGTGCCGGCGCGGCAAACAATGCCGCGCGCCCGCACCCCGACATTATGCGCGAGTAATTGATTGCGAACGTATCGCGTACGAGCGTAATTCCGGCACGAATATCCGCAACCACAAGACTGCCCTTTCACGAGCTATTTTCAAGATTATCGCGTTTACACTCTGCCAGTGGCAGATGCAAACTATTGTAGTTTGCATAATATCTAAGCTGTAATATGAATTAAACCCCTTCGTGAAATAGAATAATAATTTTTAAATATAAATTATAGAATAATAATTTTAAAATGTAGATAAAAGGATAATAATTTAAAAACTTTTGAACATTATGCACTGAAAATGTATTATATACTTATAAATATTTTCCAAGAAATTTATAACGCAAGGTTCCAAGCCTAACTTTTTTTTTATAATAAAATTAATATATTTTTATATGACCTGCTTTCTGCTTTAGAAATGTAAATAAAAAGTTTGTTTGTAAATTAACTTAAATACATTTTGCCATTAAGCGTATTTACTAAATAAATACGTTCCAAAGCTGCAGTAAAAGCTTGTTAATCTCGGACAAACATAACATTTTTCGTACACATTCGTGTATTAGACTATCGCTCGTTATATTAAAACTTGGAACGTGATGCTCTCAAAGCTTTATCTCTCTTTTTTTTTTTTTTTTTTTATTTAAATCGTCAAGTTGATCATGTCTTCTATTAATGCGAGTAATGAAAATCGTCCTACACTTTTCACATATCGGTACAAACTGACGGTCTATCACTAAAACTAAGCCGTGGAATGTATCGATTTCGTTCACCGACAGTTTCGTTGTGGCACAACGTAAAAAGCGTTTTTACGGATCTCGTGTAAAAACCCAGGTCGAATCTCGTTAAACTGTCCTCCCCAGACACGCCGCCGCCCCGGCGGTACAATTCTCCGTGGAAATTCGCGGTTTTATCGAAATTCATATGCACGCGCCCGGCATACGTGTCGCGTACCCGAAAACCTATATCCACTCTGCACACGCATAGCTTGTCTCGTGCGCACGCCCTTCCAGCCCTCATGGAAATTGAAGCTGTCATGGAAATTGAATGAACCACGAAAGATCGCGTTGTACGCGCCAGCTTGTCAAAACGGCTGTCTAATAATTTTCCGCCGACGTCAACGCGAAAGGCAAATAATTACCCGTATCATTGAAAAACACAAAATGCGCCCGCCGTTTCGATCGTCCTGTCACGATTCTCGCGCTGGTCGCTTTTCTTCACACTATTCATTCGAAAAGCGAAACGTCGTAGATTACCATTGTGACCGCCGTGGTGGTTCGTAGAAACACGCTCTCCTGAAAAGTGGATGAACGACAAAGGGCGCGCCGCATCGCGGAAATGTCTGTGTGTATTAATTTTCAGACTCGGTCTCGACGCTCGTTTTAATAATAAAAACTGCGGCGCTCTGTCGCGGTAAAACACAAGTTAATTTTAAAACATATTTCAGTATTTACGCGATAAAGTTACATGCAACGTTTTTATGATGCAATTGATAAAAAAATTACTAATAACTAAATAAGCAATGATGCTCTCCATCAATCAACCAATCACGTACCAGGAGCGTGGATGGATTGGGAAAAGTGAGACTCCTTTTCAGCCTGCGCTGTGAGATTTCGCCGCTTGTGCTGTTTACGCGAGGGTCGCTCGCCTGGAGGCATCCCCCGTGGTTGATCGATTGACAGAACAGAATCAGAGCGAGAACAATCGATCCGATCATTTTCTCGGGCACCGCCGCGACGAGACGAGAGGATCCCTGGTGTCCGATTAAGCGACGTCGCACTCCGTCGAAGGTGGCGAACTGGATTGGTTTGCGGCATCGTTTTCGCGTGTCGCGGGAATCGTTAAGCACCTCCAACGCAAACATTTGCGCCGTTCCCTGGGAATTGGCGGCGAATTCCAGCGGGTTCGAAGACCCGTAACGCCGTTTATGTAATCCGGCGACGAGTAATTCCCACCGACAACGCATGCATAATGACCGGTTTCGTAATGCGTCTCGTCGAGCGCGCACCAACACGGCTGCGATTCGGACAAATATTTGAAATTTCGCTACGCGACATGCGATGCGAATCGTGCGGAATTGAATGTGACGCGTCTCTGTTAATAAGTTCGCGAACGACGCATCACGCTGTGTACACAGAGTGATGCGTCGCTAAAAGTTATGTCATGATGAGACTCTTTTCACGCGTCTGCGCTATATCTGCGATAATTAAATGTTCGGTGCAACGCAAAATAGTATAATACGTACGAGAGAATAAAACGCGCTTGCCGAGTATATTTCGCTGGAGGTGTTTTAATCAGTTCTTACGGCTGCAAGAATAATTATTAATATGAAATAAGCGCGCTTTAATTTGATTCATTTCTTTCATAAGTACTGCTTGAAAAACGTAATTCTAAAGAAGATTATATAACTATAAATGTCAAATTTATAATTCTAGAAAGTAAATATATTGTTTCATAATTTATCAACGGAATAAAAAATAATAACAAAAGAATGGAAATTATTGCAAGTGATGGTTTATGAATTTTATAAAATATTGTATTTTTTAATGTAAAAATATTTTATTTCAAAACTGGATTATCGTAATCTTAAATTTCGCGTACCGTAGATTTTTATACTATAAGTAGACAAAATTAAATTTATTATTACAAACTCATTTTGATAAAAAATTATTATTATAAAAAAAGTGTTATTAATTTTTTGTGATAAATAGGAGTTTATTCCTTAATCTTTGCTCAAATTTATATCCTTGAAAAATCTTACGATATCCTTACGATACTTCATGTACTTAAAGCAATACGTTTAGAACGACTTTCTTTCAAATCTATTTATCTTCACTATATCAGCCTCCCTTATAGTCGATACGTCGCGTACACACACACCTGCGGTAAATATATATTCCAAAGACGCCCTCGCGAACCCTTTCGTAAGCCATTGGATGCCAAGACGAGTTCAGTAACCCCGCGCGACGCTCGCGGAGATATCAACGAAAAAAATCTATCGCAGTGGGAAAACCGCAAAAGGAGAACTGCATTCGCGCTCCATTTCGTTATGATATCACCTTAATGCGGCACTAAGGACGAATGGATCGGCACTTCGCCGATAGCGTTGCGGCAGAAAACTCGATAAAAGCGGCAAAGCCGGCTTTCAAGCTGAATCCAAATCGAAGTCGCATTATGAAAAGAGAAAAAAGTCTGTCGTAAAGGACAACGAAGCAATATCTTAATCTTTAAGTCCACCTTGTCGGTATAATACTTGTAGATGTACGCACGACTTGGAAACTGTGTGTCGTAAAATAGCAAAACGTTGGTCTTTCATAAAACGTTTAAGGGTCGACTGTAATGGAATAAATAGGTCAAAGGTGAACTTTTATCGGTTCAATAATGAAAAAAAAAAGAAATTAAAGAAGCTTTCTTTTGGAATATATTACATATATACCGTGTGTACATTTCATCATTCAATAAAATGTAATAAAAAATTAAGAAAATATATATTTGTTTATTAGAAAAATATAAAAAATTGTATATCAAAATCAATCATTTTAAACTTAAACTCTTTTACTTCTTAAGTGCTGATATATTTTTTCCATGGCCGTAAGTTGCAAGAATCGTTCACGTTCCTCGTTTCTGACGTCATGATCGACGTTGGCCGACGGTAAGTATTTCGCGGACCTTTAAACGAACGATCCGGCAACGTAATAAAATCTTAGCGAAAATTTGTGCGAGGGCGGACGAGCGGTTCAATCGGGAAGAAAAACGGCCGGCGTGTAACAAGGAGAAAGAAGCTTCGTTTCTGCGGAAGGATCAGTCAGTAATTCGCTCGTATCCTGTAATCTCGGAACATCGCAGAATCTTTGTAAGTCGGCACGAACGTCCACGATGTCTGGCATTAAATTGAATCACAGTGGACGTACGATCCCATAAAACTCGTCCCCGTTATGTACATAAAATCTTCTTTGGACTTATGGCTAAATGCAAAAGTACACGTGTATTCGTTCACAACCGGCTTCACAATTTAGCGATATTTATTTTTCCACAATTCTTCCGTTGAAAATAAAGATCTAGCTCGACAAAAAAAGATTTATTCATTGATAAACAAAAATTCTTAATTCTTATGTTGCTCTGCAAATTTTATACAAAACATTTGTCTGGCTGATAAAATTCTTAATATGGTACTTTATACTGATAATACTACGTAATTAAAAGAAGGAAATAAAATAATATTTTTCGAAACCAGTGGTAGAAAAACCGCTGTTTACGATTAAAAAATTGATTTTGCAAAGTGTAACTCTTGACACTGTGGCAGGCAACATTTCCGTAACTTCGATCATTTCTCTTTATATAGGGAGAGGATTGCGGGATACACAATGCACAAAATCGCTAGAGTAAAAATAAATGGTTACGTAACAGCACACGGGGTATTTCTGAAACAAAAGAAGACGTATGCGAGGTCAGTTTATCACGTTGGTCAACAATAGCGGTATCGGAGGATCCATTTTCCACAGTAACCCGGTTGTATGTGCCACTTAAAACGAAAATTGAAAAAAATATCCATTGTTCGTCAGCGCCTTCAAAGTGTGCTTGAAATGAATGATTACGAAAAATCTAAAACACAACAAAAATCAATTTCAATTCTTTCTCATATGTTTCCTTATAAATTTAGCTTTGCAGCTACTTTCGCTGCCATAATTACAAACCGTAATTTTTAAACGTGGTGATTTAGACTGCTTGATACAGAGATTGCACAGAGAGATTAATTAATATGTAAATATAATTATATTTATTCATTCGACAGATACGATTAACCGCAACTACAGTCGCAGCTTGTTTAAACTTGCATTTCTATTACAAATCAGAAATTCGTTTACCGCTGATCGATAGCGAACCTTTCTGGACAGTCCAGAGTTGATTCGTTTCTCCTTACACTTGCTCCAACGACGGGAACAAGGATATATACGCGAGGAGGGTAAGTTTTATTACGTCGTTCTAGAGTTGTAATTCAATTCCGTGGCAGAATCCAGTACATTCCATGTCAGTACATGCGAGCTAAGCCAATTCCTTTGTCCAGTCGATACAGCTGAACGGTTTCAGGCTTGGCTACAGCTAAATGGACAATAAAAAAAACTTGCGTACTGCTTGTGTATGATTGCTCAAAATTCTTTATCTCTTTGCATTTTTTCTTACACTTACAAATATTTACAGCATCAAAAATAATAAAAATTAAATTATACTTTGAAATCAACCATATCTATCTATACATTAACTTAGTTTTATCTTTAATATTGTTAATAATTTATTATTCCAACTATGCTGCAGCAAATTTTCGATTTTTGACTTAATTTTAAATAAATCGATAAAATGATAACATGATAAATAAACTAACAGAAAAATGATAACATGATAAATAAACTAACAGAGTTTGATAATAAACTTGATTTAAAGAATATAAGCGCTATATCAACTTATATAACCAGTTCCTACATCGTCAGTATCTTTTATATTGCCACCACAATATCGAGACCTTGAACCCTTGTCAAAGACCCTATAATAACAATGCTTACTGCCTTTTTTATTGCACGATCGCCGGGAAAAAACTCAAATCACATAATCCTACTTTTCACATCACGTTCAGCCTTCCGAAACGTTATGGATCTTTGATTCTTCCATTTTTTTTTAAATTACTGCCTTTACTTATCCGAGACATCGTAATACCAAAATCCCGTTCTTTTCATTAAAAAAAACCTGCGTATTGCTCGTTGATATAGCTACGATTGCTGAACATTTTTTTGCAATACTCACAGTGCCGAAAAAAATTAAATTGTATCAGAATCAACGATGCCGGTATGTCAATTCGGTGCTATTTTTAATCAGGGCAAAATGACCGTCATAAAGAAAATTTATTGTTATCCCTGATGTTCCCGGAGCATCTTGTGCACGTAATGTACGTTAGAACGTGCGAGGCTCCTTCGTATAGAAGTAAGTTATGAGCTCTGAACTCGCACGATTGCGTCCGGTCTGATATTACAAATATTAAGAAGCAGGACAATGGGCAGGACGAAAGTAAGCGAGCGAAGCGCGGACGGCGGAGCGAGACGCGTACGGAGAACCGAGAAATATAAAAGACGCTTGCGACAGAACGTGATCGCAGTTATCCGATGTTATTGCCAATACTCCTTCGATTACTCGTTCGATAACAGGTGCATGCGGAGAGAAAACGCTCGAGATTTACAGAGACCGAAGAGACCGGCTACTAATCACCATGCGGTGTGCTGGAGCTGTTATTAGAAAGGATGCTTCATGTGTCTCGAATTTTTGGCAATTTCTTGCTCGTGATATTGCGCGTTTTATACGATATCGAGAATTTATATTGCGAAAAAATCAATCGCTGCTGCGATAAAAGATACGCGACACATCTACAGATCCGCTATAAATAGCTTTTATTCAGCACTGAAACGTAAAGCTAAAATAAGAACGCCTCGTATATAAAGTTATTCTAATATCTCAGTAAAATACTCCAAAAGACTTTCCGTGCATTCCGGAAATAAATTGTCACAGTTGCCGGGATCTCGCTGTCCTGCAATTTCAGCGGCATAATATTCCTGATCGAAAGCGTTCCTGAATGGTTCAAATGTTGTGGAAGGGCTAGAATATTAATTGTATAATTAGTATTAAATTATTAATTATAATACTAGGCTCATGTATATCTAAGAATCTTACAAGATATTTATTCAGAATAAACGAGACAATGATTGTATATTTTTTGGAATAAAAATGTATATTATTCCAATTGTGACACCGTGCCGTATTTTAAACGCATTAACATAATATAATCAATATCTCGTTAGAATTTTTATAAATAAGTCCTGTTTAATATTATTATTATTAATAATAATATTACTAAATTATTAAACATGATTTATTTATAAAAATTCTAACGAGGTATTGATATTACGTTAATGCGTTTAAAATACGGCACGGTGTCGCAATTGTAATAATATATATTTTTATTCCAAAAAATATATACAATCGTTGTCTCGTTTATTCTGAATAAATATCTTGTAAAATTCTTACTGTTAGATATACATGAGCCTAGATATACATATGTCGTATAATACAGTTATACACGCGTGAAATATTCATGTTTCTAAGCTGACAATGGTACGGTAAACATGACAGTTCCTTAATCGCGAAGTTATGCCGGGCTTAGTAAAGATTATTCTAAGAGACTACTTGCCGGATTAATACTTACGTGAGGAAAATGTGAGCGAGTTGCGCAGTCAAAGTGTAGCGTCTGAAAGGCACCGCCGCAACTTCGCAAATGGTTTTTAAAAGGCAGGCTTTACCTGAACTCGTGGATTCGAAGATAGACTTGAGGATTTCGTAACATTCCCATCTTGATATCAAGGGTGCTACAGTCAAAATAATAATAAGAATGAAAATGTACAAGGTAAATGGAAAAATAATATAAAAAAGTTAGTAATTAAAATTACATTAAATAAATAATACTTAACATTTTATTTTTATATATTTAACCAATAAAAATCATTTATAAACTATTAAATGATATTTGATTTAATATAATAATTTCTGCAGAAAAGTCGTGAATAAATAAATAACATCTTTTTATTATAATAAATTAAAAAATTTGTAAAATAATACATATAAAAATATTCTTCATCTAATAATAATTTTCTTACAAAATTGAAAAATCAATATATACAGAAAACATACTAAAATCTTACGTTGCTTATTTGAGATAAGTATAATATTATGTTAAATCTTTATTACATTTTTTTACCATCTTATTAATATACATAAGAATATTCTCAAAGACTTTCAGGTGTCTGGAGATCAAACGCCATAATTCATTATGAGTCTGATATCTAGGTACCAAGCGTAAGAAGGTACGGCAAAAGAAATGAGAAAAAATCCAGGCTACGTTAGAATGGGGATTAACGAGATCAAAGTGAATGAGAGAGTCCTTCGATAAAGGAGTAGGATTAACGTCCATTGTACCAAGAGGTAGGCGCGAGCTACGCAACAAAAGTAGCCTTATTAACATGTAAAGGAAAAGGGATCATCGCCTTATCCCGGTATTAAGCCTCATTCTCCACCTCTTGAGTCCGGAGCATACTCGTCAGATTTCAAGGGATACTCAAGTTTCTCTCGATGCATCTTGTAAGCGTTGTTTCTTACGTAATCTTACATCAACATCTAGCCGGCTTTTGTTTGAACGCATCGACACGGCTACACTTGAGAAATAGAGGAAAGTAAATCGGTAAACGCGTTTTTTTTTTTTAAACTTGCGAAAGTGTAAAATTAACTATCAACTGCATTCTTCGAGATAAATTAAATGCACATCGTTGCACTCGCGCCAAATCAAAATATCGATTGTTTCACTTCAATGCAGAGTTATATCCCGCACTCAATACTTGATCAATAATTTTAACCTTATTTCCTTCTGTTTCTCAGGTATAAAATAAATATGATCATTTTTGTAATATAACACAATTTTGAATGTAATTTTTATAACATTTGTAGATATTAAAATCTCTATCTTTGCTTTACTAAAAAAATTAATTTGCTAATACGACATTACTATTTCTTTACTTTATATTTATTTTAAAAATTAATTAAATTAGAAATATATGCAGCCAAGCAAAAGACAATAATGTTATATAACATTATGTAACGCAATAATTAACATTTTTATTATATAATTGCTAATGTTTTATAATGGAAATGAATTTAAAGTAATATTACGGAATAAAATTTTAGATGATGATTTGACATATTATTTTATTCCTGCTCCTGAATTGAGTGAAGCACTTCTGAACTCGGAAGAGTTATTGATAGCTCAATTAGTTTCACACTTTGTGTGTACAAAGAACATGATACCTTTCACATTTGGCGAAGAAGCGTCATTTCCACCGGATTTGACATGGCGGTTGATCGATCTGTCATAGCGGACATATGGATCCGTCAAGTACGAAGCGTTATAGGGCAGGACGTAATTAAATTTCATCACATAGCCGATAATCATGCTGACGTCAACTTCCATGGGTAAACCGAGGCCGAGGATTAGCTGGAACGGTTTTCAAATATAGGAAGGTGTCATCGATCGTTTGCCACAACCAGAGATCAAATCATTCCCTAACCCCTTCATCCTCCCTCCAGCACTATCAGCGATCCACGTTTCTACCGCACGAGATTAGATCGGAAAATGGATGCCCCGAAACCCTGTAATTCAACGAATCGCTGGCGATCGCGAACTTCTATCAACCGCGATTCTTACCGTTAAAATCATAACAAAACGATCCGAATAGCGTAATAACACAACAATTTTTATTTAGCTTTTATTTAATTTTAGAAAACCAACTTTTTGAAAAGAATAGACCGAGAATTGGCCAAATTAAATAAAAAATACATTTATTTCTCAAAGTCGCGCGTTTAATAATTTTAATAGCTTCCATACTTGAGAATTTTATATTAAAAAAATTAACTACACGTTAAATTTATAATGAAACATTTAAAATACGTATATAATATGTTCTCTTCAGTTAATTAAAAAAAGGGAAATATTTAATTACATATTTAAAATATGAAATAAATTCTATAATAATCATTAAAAATAAAAAATCCGTATAAATTAATTTATTTAGCACTATTCTTTAGTAACATCATGTATTAAGAAAACACTGTAGTCGCTTGTATACATATGTTGTTTAAAAAATGTTTATAAAAATCGCAAAATTTATACAGATTTTATCTTAATTAGTTAGGATCGATATATGGATTCGTGGATTCAGTGTTTCGGCCAAGCATGTAGCAAGAATTATGTTCGCTCTCTTATATTGCTGTAAAAAGATCAAGAGTATCTTCGAGTACCTGAACTCTTGTCAATGCGAACTCTCCAGGTGGCGGGAACACCAAATATCTTTTATCGCGTGCGAACTTGCCGCTACTTTGTGATAAAGTGACACCATAAATATAAAAGTAGACACACAGAATGGCTAGCGCAAATTCACGGAGGATTTGCATTCTTAAACTTCGTTGGGACTGGCGATTCGGCGTCGCTCAGTCGAGACGGTTAACCGTACCGATTATCGCAATTAATAAAGCCACTTAGTCGGTCACCGCAAGTTAAGCAGATAATGAACGGAAGTGCTTTGACTTTATGAGATTTATATCAATTATACGTGAACGCAGTTTTAATATAGTATAGAAAATTAATTAATTAAATATTAACAATAGTCTGAAAGTTATATGATATTTTTTTCAAGATTTCTCGAAACCTTAAGAATTAATTATAATAAGAAATTATTACAAGAATTAATTACAATAAATTTTAAATTTTATTAATTACAGAGAAACTTTGTCTTTATATCTAAAACGACAAATTCGAACGTTGCAGCGTTATCATCGCGAAGCACTTACCTAATGCGTAAGTAATTAATCTCAGCAATATAATCGCTCTAAAAAGATTTTGGTTATTGTCATCCATAAATTTACGCGAATGGATAATATTCGCGATTTTTTAATTTGCGGTTTAAGCGGAATTAATTAACATCGCGTAGAAATCGTATAGATTTAAAGAATTTTTAATAAGATTGAAGTATGCGCGGAAGTTTTGCCATAATTAATTCCACTGAATAGATAAGAATGCATTATTCATCTTCATTAAGAGGCGATAAATTAACGACTCGAGTTAGAGGATGTTTGCGAACAAATTTACAAGTGCTTGAAAATAAGTAGACACATACTCATATTAAGTACATTTCATAAATTAAATACAAATTTTTAATTTAGAGTTTACGAAAATAATTTAATAGTTAAATAATGAAAAATTGTGGAAAAATTGCTATAAAAAACGTAGGTATTCCAAATCAATCGATAAATTCTATGAATTCATAAAGAAAAAACGATAATTTTACGAAATTTTATACAACTTTTTAAATATTTTTAAAATAATTTAAATAACGTATAAAAGAGTAAAAATATAAGAGAAATAATTATATCGTTTATATTGTTATAGAAGGATAATATAATTGATGATACACGCAACGAGAATGTAAACTGATGGAAAAGTGAGTGTGTGTTGTATCATAAATTCTTGTAAAGTCTAATAATATCAAATTGCGTATTGCATAATACGACGCGTATTATACAATATTAGAATTTATGCGCGACAAAACTCTCTTCTTTTCTTTCTTTCTCACTCTCTCTCTCTCTTTCTCTTTTCACTCTCTTTTTATGGTTGTAAGAACGACATATTTGGATATAAATTTCCGTCGATGGTAGATATTGAAAAATGCTCGAGATTAAAGTTGTTCGAGATCATGAAAGCTCGCTATTTAAAAAGCTGCGCTCTCGTCGACCCACTTTCAAAGTATCCTGCCACGCCTCGCGAGAGGCCGGGTCGATGATCGCTCTATCGTTAATATCGAAGCAGCTAGTAATAACAACTGACCGGCAATACTCCTTCGCCGTTTTTCGCTCGATATTAAAAATGGCACCGGTACGGCGATAATAAGGTTTTGCTACTTGGCGCGAAATCCGCCCGATAAGAGATCGAATAAAGGTAAATTGTGACGCGAAACACGACGCACTTTTGCTGTGTTGAGAAATTTTTTATCAAAAAGTTCCGATGTGTATTTTAAAAGATTTTTAGTATGCCAGCACGTAGACACGTCATGCTAGATATTTCCCTCATTGTCACTTCCCGAGGGCTTGATTACGGGCGCAACCGCAACAGCGATATCGGTGCTCGTCAGGATAGCTCCGGATAGATATTCGAGGAAGGGAAAAAAATAACCGAGGAAACGTGGTTATGAAAGGTGATTATCGAAAAACTCGACGTGCAAGCCCGATGAGTTCACCGCGGAAAACTGTCTTCAATTCACCGGCTCTCTTGCCCGGAACGGGTAGTTTAATACGGCGCATTTCACAGACAGCGGGTAGCTGACGTCAGAAAATCTCATAATGGTAAAGGAAAGGTAAGGCTCGATTCTATAACTACGGTAAATGATGTTGACGAAGATTATCCAGGGCTTATTTTTCTTACCGAGACTCGAATACCTTGTCCTTCCGCTCTCTCATTCTTCTATATTTTCACTTTAATTTGTGAATACACCACTATTTTAATTCAATTGATTAATTATGTTTATACAATAAAATTATCGCTACATCTTTCCTTGTAAATTTTAATGTTTAATTTTCCTTTCTTTTCAAAGACATATTTTCGCAACAATTTTTTGCTAGATTATAAATTTTTAAATTGTTTTTCCTTAACGTATTACTATTCATTATTTGATTAAGCATTTAATTTCTCTTATAACAAAGGAAAATCGGATCTTTTAATAAAATTTATTATACGATACTGCGGTGCTCCAAATATCGTTGATTCTCGAACAAAGTTTTGCTTTTGTCATACAGGAGATTTATTTGCAATAGAGCTCATTCCATTGCCAAACGCATCGAGCGAACGATGCCTAATATTTTCTCATAAGCAATCACATAAAATCTCATAATCGCGAAAAGGAAGGAAACTGGCTTCGTAGATACCTCCGCGTTGCGCCGAATGAAAGAAAACGAATGGGATGAAAAACGATTGAAACTTTTTTCCAGCTTGAAACGTTTCCAGCGACGCAAGCTCTACCCCGAGAGGATCATTTATCTTTTCCCGATACAACGGAATATTCCCAACGCCTCAAACATAAACAAAACGCAAGTTGAGGTTTAAGCGGCGCGGGTTTCAAGTAAAACTTAAAGTAAACTTTCTTAAACAAACTCTTCATGAAAGCATCGCACATTGGTAAGCATCTTCAGAAAAAGATTGCATTACTTCGTTGAATCTTAGCATTGCAAACAAGCGTCGTTATTACTACAATTCATGGTAAAAACAGTAAAAAAATATAGAAAGCTATCTTCTAATTGTAAAATGTAAACGCTTAATTATTAAACTTATTCTTGCTCTTATCTTTAGTAAAAAAAAATCAATTTTATATTGTTTAAAATACTAGGACATACATGCGCGCGTTATACAAGCGCCTTTTTTTTTCTTTCCTTCCTTGGTCCAAGTAAATATTTATTTGATTTAAGTAATAGTTATACCAGGTGAAAATAAAAAATTTAAGCCTAAGTATAAAGGTCCTTACCAAGTGGCTAAAGTTTTAAATAATAATAGATATGTCATTACTGATATACCAGGTTTTAATATTTCTCCTAGGCCATATAATTCTATTTTGTCCCCTGACAGAATCAAACCTTGGGTGAAACTTGTTATAAATAATGAAACTATTAGCGACAAATAATTGTGTAAAGAAATTTTTCAATATTTCTCAGTGAAGGTATTTATTAGAGATTTTTTTTGAGTAATTGGTTGTTTAAAGAAAGGTTTATTTGTTTAAAAAAAAGTTTATTTGTTTAAAAAAAAAAAAAAAAAAAGTTAATTAATATTATTTGGTAATTTAATTCATAATCAAAATGTTTATTGAAATTTTTATTTTTAAAAATTATTGATCATTCGAGACGAATGACATTTTCAGGCTGGCCGAACTGTAAAGTTTTTAATGGTGACTTTTATGTCATGCGTATTTGGTCAGAAGATGGCGTACTCTGTAGGCTGAATATGTAATGATTGAATGATTCCTGATTGGTTATAAATTCAAGCTATTTGTATTCATGTGTGAGCGCGCATTTCAATTGTATTAAGATGTTGGTTTAAGCTGCGAAATGCGTTACCAAGGAAATATGTAAACAGAGGGATTGAGGCGAAGATCTGTTACTAAGCGGTCGTCTTGTTTCGGGAGACGCGCGACCATTCGGACGCTTTTTCTGATTTGTAATCGTGATACGGTTTTCTCGAAGTTTCTATGTGTTATCGCGTACCCCATTAAACGAGATCTAGTAATAAAATCTTCGTATCATAGTGCGAGATATTATTTATGGTGTATTAAATAACTTTACTAATAATAAAGTTTATAAAAGTTCGTCTTCATACGTGAGTGCTATCGATATATTCCAATTCCCCTCTTATTAATTCCTGACTAATCGATATCTAATTCAATTAAACTAGATATCTTACAGAATGAATTATTAGAATTAAAAAATGATAAAAAATAAAAAAGAATATAATTGATTGATAGAAAGATTTAGAATGAATTATTGGAATTAAAATTATATATTGTTTGAGAATTTGATCTTTCTCTAATTCTAATAATTATTTCTAAGTCTTTCTATCAAATTCTAAAACAATATATAATTCTAATTCTATATAAATAAATAATTCTTTAATTAAAATATACTTATCTCAATGTTGTAAATTTTATCCATATGTTAAACACTTTAAACTTTAATAAATAACACTTTAAACTTAATAAACACCACTTTAAACTTGAGCTGTCAAATGACACGTTTATAAAGTCATACAGCTTTATGTCAAAATACAAGCTGTCAAACGCATCTCTATGACAACCGATCGATAAATAAACAAACTCGTCCACACGTACTTCGCGATAGACAACCGATCGATAATAATAAACAAAATTGCAAACGTTGTGATGACAACACCAATCAATAATAAACAAAATCGTTAACGCATACTTTGGAACAGATAAACCGATCGATAACCGTCGCATGGCAACGAAAAGAGGCTTCAAAAATCAATAACAAACCTTTTTTAAGGTAGGGTAATAAATAAATTTACCTTGCTTAATCTACATAATCTATATAAATATTATTTGCTTATTTCAATAATGTAAGATAAAATAATAAAAAAAAAAGGAAGTTGTTGTTTAATGCAAATGTTAGACTGAAAAAGTGACTTACCACGGCATTCGTGTCTTAAATACAATGTCAACTGAACATGTGTGCGGGAGAAAAGTCCGCGGACATCGCAGTTTCATCGCTCTTTGCATGATCCTTTCGATCCTTTTCGATTTGCTTGATCCTTTTCGCCGTTCTCTGAGCGCACATGCAACATCGTCAAAGTCGTGCGATTAAAAAAATTACAGCCCACTGCGGTCATCTCCGGAGATTACAGAGCTGGGTTTTTATTCCGTAACATTCCCGAGTAGAAATCATGATTAGGAACTGGTAGGATTTTTGATAGTTTTTCCTGATGTCTGGACAGGCACTGATAAGGAAAGCAGGCGTGGTTCCAGCCATAAAAGTTACGACTGGCCTCTTCGAAAACTGGACAGTTTTATTAATCAGTTCTGGTCAGTTCTGGACTGGCTCTGGGCAGTTTTTTTTAAATCGGTTTTTGAATATATAGAAACATTTCTTTAAATTTTGGTACAGTAAATACAAAACAACTTCAACTTTTTTAAATATTAAAATATTAATTTTATTTAGAGTTTTATTTCATTTTTTAAGTTTTCTTAAATGTAACACTTATAAAATCTTTTATTCTTAAAATTAAACTTATAAATTCAAAATTAATTTTTAACACAATAAATAAAAATAACATTTTCTTTTATTCTTTACTCTGCTTTCTTGCAGTACGTTGGCCTTCCCAATCCTTCGCATTAGAGATTACGTTACCTAGACAAGTAAAGAAAGATTTTTCTGTCACTACTGGATTTTCTTGATCCTTGTTATATGTTTTAAATACAATATCTGAAATAATACATTGCATTTAATAACAATAATTATTAAGCACAGTCGTCTACAATTAATAATTTAGAAAGATTTTTTGTCAGAATCGGAACAAATTAATTATATTACCGATGATACAACGGCAAGTCACTGTATCTTTAAATATTAGTTTAGTGCCCTGTTGCTTAAGGCACGTATACTGGCACATAACTACTCTTTTGACAAGTTTTCTCAAAATACTTGTCAACATTTTTGACACACTATTATCCCTATCTATTGTTACATAGATGGATCGCTTCTGAAATATGAATAAAATACATTTTCACTCAAAGACTAAATTTGTGTTAATAAAAAATAGTTATCTAATAGTTTCTTTAATTTTTATGATATTAATGCTCACGAATTCCAACTGAAAATTTTTTTCAATTTTGAGACGATTATCAAATTCTTGAAAGTCTTCTAAAGCACTAAAAGGCATGTTTAACTCGTATTTCTCCATGAAATCAGTAAAGGTTATTATACAATCATCATCTTGATTGATATTTCTAACGCGTAATATCTCTTTTACGTCTCTTATTTCATTTGCCATCGATGTGATTTGCAGAGTTAATTTTCTTTGCATTGATATTATATCGTTAATGCCTTAAAAATAAATATTATTTAAATAAAGTGATTACAAGAGAGTAATTACAAGTATATTTCATTTTATACGTACCATTCAAAATTTTTTTTGAAGTATCTGGAGCAGATAAGTTATCAGTGGGTTTTTGGGTTTTTGATTGATGGACTATAAATAAAAATAGTATAACTAAAATTAATATAAAAAAAATTAATATTGTAGCAAAATAATAGAATAATTGCATTATAATTACAACTCGGTGATTCAGCAATATACAATTCATTGTCAGAAATATCATTTTTTGATAATGATGACAGATTATCTTCTTTTGATTTTGTAGATGATTTTTTGTTTTCTATTACTGCCTCAGGAAAAGTAGTAGTTCTTTGGAAATTTTCGGAATCGCTTTCGCTGCTATCTTTACTTGAATCTTTTAAACCTGCAAAAATAATGGACATTTATAAAACATAAAATTTGTGGACGAATATTTTTTTTCTTATAACTAACTGTTAGTTTCATTCAACTCTAAATCGTCCTCTTCATCGTCCAGCTGGGGAACTTGGGACAATAGTTTTTTTCCCAATTTTTCGTTGTCTTTAAAATTTTTTTTCTTTATTGCATTAAATGTTTTTAATGCTTTTTCTTCAGCATGTTTCTCGCAATCTGTTGTATAAGCGTATTTTTTAGTTTTTAATTTTTTTAATTTTGTCTAATGCATCAGTGTAGTTATCTGAAAATATAATAGCAAATTATTTTACTTATTATTTTAGTTATTTTTACTTTTTATTAATTTTTTTTTTTAATTATGTTTCCTATTATGCAACATATGTTGAAAATATAACTTTGCAACACTTATTACCTAAATTGTTGTACGTATTATTTTTTTTTAATTATTATAATTATCAATAATTTTTTATTGTTAAAATGTTGAAAAAAATAAATTATAAAATTTTTTGTTAGTTAATGTGTAATGTTTTTTACTTGAATCGCCTCGTATAATAATTGGCCATTTTCTCCAACTCTGCAGAGGATTGGATTTTGTTCGCACAAGATGGTGTAAGAAATCACGATCTTTTTTCATTTTCAAGTTCTCCGGAAATGGTGAAACGAGCCTACATGATTTTATGTCGTATGTAATCCAACTAGTTGGTACAACATCCACAATTTTTTGGAGACAATTTTCTTCGTGGAACTCGATAATTTGATAATGGCGTTCAGTATCCATCAGCTTTAATAACACATTTAAGTCAAAACTTAATGAAATGAATATTAAATATTATTTATATTAGAATTTCACAACTTACTTTAGAACGTTTAGAGGGTGTAGCGTATGGATGATGTTGGCTGTGATGTTTTCGAGTTGCCATTATTTTCAGTCAAAATTTCTTTTACCTTCACGAAAACTTTTACACATGAGATAAAACATGTATTTTATATGTCAATTGATTTTAAGGTTAACATGCTTTCGTTATCATAGTCAATTACCAGCATACAAAAAAAAATAGAAAATAATTGCAATCGATTATTAATCGTCTTCTGTTGTAAAATTGGTAATCGATTATGACTATAATAATTGCTGGATGTTATGTAGTACAAGAGGAAAAAAAATAATCGTTTGATATTAAAACTACTTACCTCGTATTAGACACACGCCTTGTATTAGACACACTTCGGTAAAACACGCTCGCTTCGATCAGCACCCGGAATATTTAGTTCTCAGTACACTACTTACTTCGAAAGCTAACGAACGATTGCGCCGTCTTCAATCTGTGATCTTCAATCCTCTTTATTTAAACTTTTCTAAAAACATCTATCAAAGTCAATAACCATTTTGCCTAATTTGTCTCTCTACATAGAGGCGTTTATACAATATGGTATCGCAGTAAATACAAAATCAGCATTACCAATAGATAAAGTACTGATTTTATAGCGAAATTTTATTTTCATTGACCATAATCACAGTAAGTTTTACGATAAAAAACAAAAAATAAGTGTTTCTACTGAATATTGGTGAAATACTCAGTGAATCTTAGTGAAATTCTATTTTATTGTTTCCATTATAGTAACATTTTCACTGATTCACTTTATAAAAAAAAATAATAATTTTAGGTTACATTCACGGATGTTAAAGGCGCTAAATATTTATACATATTCAGAGTGTATTAAGAGATACGATCAACTTCAAGTGCAGCGTGAAACTGTATTTAACATCCGTGAACGTAATCTGAAATTATTATTTTTTGTCGTTTATAAAAGACTGAAACTTTTGCATTGCAAATCTAGAAAATAGTAAATTAACATCAAGGTTTAATTATATTATAATTGTGTTCGTGTTATTTATTTTTTTTTACTTCTACGTACTATCTACTACTTATTACTTTTTACTTTTTTGTTTCATAGTCTATCATAAAAATGGATAGAATAAAGTATACGGCAAAAATGCGAATGAGACGCAAACGTGCTTTATATAAAATTCAAGAAAGTAAGTAATAATGTTAATATATTTATTATTTATAGTGTTATATATATAAAGGGATCTCGATAAAACTGTGATTAAAAATTATTAAAAAAATACGATCTTTTATTGTGGAAAAAATGTTAAATCTCTCCATAAATGTCAATAAAGAGCATTTTAATACTTTTTTTTATTATTTTAATCTTTCACAGAGGATAATATTCAAAATACGGATTGTCAAGAAGAAGTAGAAGATGAAGAAGAAAACAGAATAGAAATGGAAATAGAACAACAAGATGACGCAGACATAAGTAATGAAGACGAAATGGAAATAGAGCAACAACGTGAAGAAGACGAAATGATTGAAAAAAATAATGTCGAAATAGAAGTTCATAATGAACAAGAATTTTATTTAGAATCGGAAAAAGAAGACGAAATAAACGACGAAACTACAAGTGACGATGAAATCGAAGATGACGTAGAAGTAAAGGAAATAATGGAATTACGAGCATGGGCCATTCAAAATAACATCCCGCATATCGTTTTGGATGCTTTATTAAAAATATTAAGAAATTGTTTGCTTCCTACTCTGCCTATATCAGCTAAAACTTTTCTGAGAACAAACTCTGTCCGATTTAACATAGAACAATTCCCATTAAGTCGTGGCCAAACTACAGCAGAATTTGTTTATTTTAGTATAGCCGAAGGACTTCGTAAATGTATTAATGTAAAACTTCATGCAAATAATACGTTAAATCTTATATTTGGTATCGATGGAACATCGCCATATAAATCAAGCGCTCTTCAGTTATGGCCAATCATGTGCAAAGTTCAATTTGAGCCAGATTTATATGAGCCATTTCCTGTAGCAATCTATGCAGGTGATAAGAAACCAAATGATTTGAAGTTATATTTACAAAAATTTATCGAAGAGATTAATGAATTACAAACGAATAACATAGTTTTAGAAAATCAAATTTTTAAAATCAACGTCATGTGTTTTGTCTGTGACAGGCCAGCTCGTTCGTTTATTAAGGGCATAAAAGGACATGGAGGATATTATGCTTGCAAACGATGCGTTGTTCGTGGAAAACGAGTTGCTCTTCATGAAACGAAATGTTCAAATAAGACAATGATTTATCCGGAAATTGACTGTGCAGAAAGAACAGATTTATCATTTCGACTCGAAGAAAATCCGGAACATCACATTTGTAAAACACCTTTAATTACTATACCAACAATTGATATGATTTTTCATTTTGTGCTAGATTTCATGCATCTTTGTTGCTTGGGTGTAATGAAAAAATTATTATTAGATTATTGGATTCAAAGTAATTCCAACGTAAAATTAGGCGTGCAAGGTAGACTCGAAATTTCTCGGCGATTGCTTGCCCTTCAATCTCAAATACCAGTGGAATTTCAACGAACTACAAGATCGCTAGTGGATATTTTGAAATGGAAGGCAACAGAATTTCGATTTTTTCTATTATATAGTGGCCCTGTTATTTTAAAAGGTATTCTGCCTAAATTATTATATCGGCATTTTCTTTTATTTCATGCTGCGTGCAGAATTCTTTGCAGTAAAGAATTGGCTTTAAAATATAATGCGAAAGCTAAAACATACTTGCGAATTTTTGTATTAACTGCTCGTAATTTTTATGGATCAGCTTCACAAATTTTGAATATGCACAATCTCATTCACTTGGCTGACGATGCAAAAAATTTAAGTTGCTCATTAAGTGAGATCACTGCATTTCCGTTTGAAAATGCTATTAAAAAAATCAAACAAAAAATTCGCAGTGGTAAACATTCATTAGCACAACTGTGTCATAGGTACAGTGAATTGTGGTCGATTGATTCGGTTAAAAAAAATCCACCACCAACTATTACTATCGAAAAATTTGGACGAATCTTGTCATCTGGGGATGTTTTAGTAAAAAAGTTAAAATGGAAAAATGTTGTCCTCTCTACTAAAGAACCTAACAATACAATATTGCTTCATAATGATAAAGTAGTTAAAATCACAGATATGTACATTCCATCAATGAAAGAAATAAATGATATTATAATTGTGGGAAGATTGATGAGGATCAAAAGTTCCATGTATGCTTATCCTTTTTCTTCTAAAAAATTAAAACAATGGGAAATTGTAGATAATGAAGAAAGATCCAAAAAAAATAACGTGTGGATTACATAAAATTAAATCAAAAATGGTACGTTTGGATGTCCTTGTTAGCAGCGTAACGGGGGAAAAAAAATCATACGTTATGCCACTTCTTCATTTATAAAAAATTGTATAAAATAATTGTGAAAATTAAAAAAATATATATATAATCAATGTTCTATAAAATATAATTAATGTTATAAAATATGCATAAAATATAATTGTATAAAATATAATACGTACAAAATATATGTAATTGTGTAAAATGTAATGAATGTATGAATTAGCTACGCAATATGCATAATCTTATTCACTTAGCGTCATTTAGTTCGAGATAGGGTTTTCCCTAAGTGTATCAAGACTGGAAATCTAGTCAGTGGTTGGTCGGAAAATGGCCCGAAATGCCTTGACTGAAAACACTGAAAGGGGCCTAGTGCCCTGTCAGTTTCCCATCAGTATTTTTAGTCAAGGCATTTCGGATCATTTTCCGACCAACCACTGACTAGACTTCCAGTCTTGATACATTTAGGGAAAACCCTATCTCGAACAAAGGAAAACTGCTTAGAGTCCTCCTTAGAGCCTGGCTAACATTACTTATTAGGGAATGCCACGACACTTTCTGAATAGATACTATTCAGACATCTGGTATTCCATGACAGATTTCTACTCGGGTTTCTGCCGCGGAAAATGGCTGGTTTAAACGACTCGGAGCTCATCGCATCAAAAATAACATCGGATTAACTCCGGGGGGGTCACGAACTTTTTCAGAAACGAGCTTTATAACTGGATCCTCAAGCTTTCCATTGAGTTTACACACTGACGAAGATGTTTTTAAACAAAAATTTTCTACAAAAATTAATATATTTATGAAAATGGTACATCTCATAAAGACCATTCTGACTTTATTTGTTGTAAGTTGAAAGTAATTTTATGTGGAACATTATACTTAAAATATTTTTAAAAATATTAATTTATAAAACGTTGTAAACGTTGTTACAATAATTAAATTGCCATAATCACCGCGTTAACCAAACATTATATTTATATAAGTATTATTATAAATGCTTTTATTTTGTTCTAATTTATTTATTTATTATTTCTACATTTTACAAATAAATGTTTCTGAAAAGATCTAATTAAATCATTTAAAATATAATATGTTAACTGATTAGGTAAGTAATAACGTTGAGAAAAACACACAATCTTCAATAAATCATGAACACACGGCAGTGTTTCACAGTATTTGCTTTTAATCTTGTTGAAGGATAACGCGAGTGCTTATTTCATAAAAGAACAGATCTTCGTGGCTCGAAACTATCCTAGTTTAAGAATGATAGAAAATTCTATTGAAGCCTGAATTCAGCATAATTTACGACTCGCTTATCCGTAACGAAAATAAAAGAAAAAAATACGTAACACTTCGCGGAGGTAATGCATCGTTGTCTTTATTCGCGAAAGTGGATTGTCCACTTTTTCACGCTAACGCAGCGGAAAAAGGAGTGCGCGTCCTGCGGGCAAAAAAATTTTGTGAAAATTGCAGCTTTAATGAGAGGAACGGTGACACCGACGAGGCCAACCGGGCGAATTTCCTGAGCGATCGCGAAACAGGTGGACGCTGGAAACCTCGCTCTTTGCATACTTGACAATTTTATCGCACCGCAACTTTCACAGAATGTTCTTTATAAATTATGCAGAGGAGAGAATTGCGCTCGCATTTTTTGCGAGAACCCGTTCATGGACACGCGGAGTCATCTTCATCAGACAATAGCGATCCGAAGAGACTCCTCCGTGCCGGATTTTATTCACGTTATGTCAGCACATTTGAAGAGTTCAGAGGCAACGTCCAGGACCGCTTCGACCGCAGTATGGCTCTTAATGCACAATTCTGTGTAAGCACTCTCGAGCGTGTGCTGCGCTTTCTCTAGTATGATTTTACTTCGCGATGCGCTGTTTTCCGCAAATATGTTAAATAATCACAGGAAAATTAGAGCTTGTATAGCATCACTTCGAAATATTTGTGGATAAGTAATTGAAATAACGAATGAATTCTTAGTAAAACAATTTGAACAAATTTGTGTCGTTTAAGTGGCCGCTCAAAGCAATCTAGTGAAGTAATCGAGAGGACTGTAGTCGCATTCCGAATAAAAATGCGCGCATTGCCCGCGCGTATTTCTGCCGATCTCCTCGGCGGCGTGATATTCGCGATTTGAGTAGATTTCGTATTCCTCGTGAGTCGTCGACGGCGTTAGGAAGGCGTGTAACAGCTCCCCCAGGAGCCCGTGACCTTTGTTGAACGGATTCGCCGAGGATTCGCAAACAGCGCGCAATAGGCAGGCCTTGCCTATCGTCGACTCCAGCATTCCGTACAGGGTCCAGCGTGTCGTGTGACCTACGCGTAAATAAAAAGAAAAGGGTATGAAGAACGAAATGGAATCGTTTTATGTTCACGTAAATGTTGCGGAAGAAAACGCAGCGCAATAAGGGTTCGCGCAAAAATTTTCTCACGAGCCGAGCGTCATGGCTCTTAAGAAAGATGTCTCTCTTCGCTTTTATAATGATTAATGCGCCAGCGATGCAAGATACGCACATATTATAGATCTTGTAGAAATATTAAAAAAGATTATTACCTGCTAACATCTTTTATGAATCACTTTTATAATAATTAGTTCACTAAGATTTAATTTTTCTATTTCTACCTGAGATTTCTAAAGAAAGATAGTGTCAGTTAAATTTATTATTGTGTACTGAATTGTACAAATATTGATTCTGAAAAAATTATAAATTTTTACTGTTACAGGTTGGTCACAGTGTGTAAACACACCGTTTATAAAATATTGATTACTGCATTCTAGTTTACATTCTCAGAATGTCCTGCTATCAAATCGCATGTCAGCCGAGCCGTTTCGCTCATAAAAAAAAGAGCCGACCGTGCGGTGCACGACAATGACGCCTTTCTGAACGTGCGTCAATATTACAGAAGGTCGTAAAAGAAGCGTATGACAACACGATGTAGTGTCGAGTGACTCGTCGACATTTCAGCGGCGCAACAGCACGTTTCTATTGACTTCCATGAGCCGCCAAAACCGCTCTGCGGCTAACGGAAGTTTCTCCCGGACGAAAATGGGGAAAAAGTTGATGCTGAGGGAGTTCACCTCGTAAAAAGGGAGAAACATCTGCGGTAAACAGTCATTCGGTCGTCACCGCTAGAAACGGCTAGCTGCCGTTAGTGAAAAAACGAAAAAAATAGACGTCAGTTAAGTAAAATAGTGTAAACTTGAAAACCGCGCGATACACATTACAATAGTTTGCCTTCAAAATAGCAGAAATCCAATTTTCACAAATAGTAAATTTTCAAGTTACATTTATGAATTGATGCGATTTTTCGCGATTTACAAAACTTCAAAAGTTTACATTGCATTTAAAACACAATTTTATATATTTTAATACCGTGTTTTCCTAATTAGTATATGCTGGCATTATTTAAAAAAAGCATTATCTTTTATTTTTAATCGTTGTAAAATTAATTGAAGAAGAATATGTATTATTGCATCAATTTAAGTCCGTAGTCCAAATAGGTCGTCGCGTTATCGAAACACGGTGCCAAGGTAAATTTATACTACAGCGCTGGCTCGAAAAACTCTGTAGTGAAAACACGAGCTTTGAAGATGAGAACGACTGAAAATAAAAATAATTTTTTTTTTAAACAGCGACAGTTTAAATAAAGCAAATATACATGATTTACGTAATTAATTTGGACATAAATCTAATATTAGTTTTTCCATCAACGTGCTTCAGATAAAATGCATCACAGCAGATGCTTCTCCTGAAAATATTCTCAACTGCTTCAGAAAGAGTGCGGGTCAAAGTTGCCGCTGATAGAAAAATTTCAATAGTTTCAATCTTTCTCTTTATTTTCCTCAAGACAAAACAAGCTTTCAATAAAAAATGCAAACATAGATCTTAAATAAGTATGTAAACTTTTCAGCATCTTATTTTACCGGCAATTTGCAAGGAATGCGCCTCCGACGGAAAATTCTTTTAGATACTCTTAATTTTCCACAAACGTAATGGTAAGTTTTCTATAAAAAAAATTGTAATATTAAACTTGTATATAAGTTTGCTGATTCTATTGCACAAAAATTAATAAATTTTATTATTATTTATTATTGTTTTATTTTAATATTATTTATTACTTATTAATTTAAAATTTATTCGCTCTTATTCGCCGCTCTCTCGACGCAAGCTATTGTAGTGCTTCCTTAAAAACAATATCTATGATAAACTACTGTATTGTAATGTGTCTGCATTTTTACTTTCATGTTATTTAATCACATTTTATATTGTTATTGCATATTATTGCATTTCACATTACTATTGTATATTGTAAACCAACAATTTTTATTTTTACAGAGATGCTAGATATAACAAAATATTTCTTTCATAAAATTTTTATGACATTGTATAAAGCTGAATTTTTCTACACATTTTCGCGAAATATCACCAGCATACTTTCGCTAAGAATTAAGGACGCTTTACCAAGGTAAATCCGCTACTGGTCTGGTGGCACTCTTGGATCTCATAAAAGATGGCATATAATATCTTTTCTAAATATATTTCTGAAATGTTTTAAGAAAATCTCTGCGTATGTGTGATTCGATAATATTCTCAAAATATCATATTTCAATTTTCCATAAATATTTAATACAAACGAATAATTATGCTAGGATAGCAATTAATCGCATCTTCATTAATATTCCGTAAATATCTTTCGATTGCGTAGAGAAATCCATATTTAATTCTCAAAATACTTAAAGATAATATAAATATAATTATTAGATATTCTTGGAATAACATTTGCTATATGTATATAAATATTTATTTGCTAATTAAACAGTTGTAATAAAAATAAGATAATGAATGCACCACAAAATAGAGATAAAACCGCAAAAAATAAAAACCGCTAAAATGCATTCAACATCGGGCGATCTCCGCGAAGTTACAACCTTCTTTATATCTTTAGTGGTTCGTGGCGGAAAATGAATATGTTTACATCAATTAGCTCGCGTCCGCATATAAATCCGCCGTTTTACGTTCGTCGCGGCACGGAGGCGAACATTAATCGCGTTTCTTAAATACGTGACTTCGCATTCGTTGCGTTTCATTAAGTCGCGCGTTTACGCCTCCGTGCCGTTTAATTACCCGCGTCGCTTTTTCGCAACTCGCCCAGCGTATTATGCATTTCATTATCGTCTCGTTCGTTGTTACACTTGTAAGATTTTTATTTCGCGCATTTCCGTTTGAAGAGTTACGCGAAAGAGGACGACTCTTCGACGCGAAACGAGAAAAATTAAAAGCGAGTATAATTCACGGGACTCCGCAGGGAAACGGGCTTATTTATGCACGCACGGTTAAGCTGCACTTTACCTTCGCGCTGCCCCGCCGTCGTCCGCGGTAATGCGAAGTCGCCCTCGGATCTTTTTAATCGTGACCGCCACTGTTGCATGAGGTCTGACGCATTGTGGGGGAGATTATAATTGCATTTCAGCACATAACCGAGAGTCATGGATACCTCGCTCTCCATGGGCAGCCCGAGTCCGAAGAGTACCTATGCAAATTTAATTAAACGCTTGGTGCGAGCCAGTTTTTCGGCGCGTCGAGACGCTAGACCAATATTTACAGCGGAGGCGATAACACTGATAATCTCCGTGCCGTTCCGTGATTCGTATCACGGAAATGTAACATGCAATTTCTTAAAGGTTCAGTTAAATAATTAGAATTTATTATCGGAGCAATTTGAGAAGTTATAAAGTTTAAAAGCGTTCAAATATAACTGGCAGGTTTGTTTCTTTAACTGTAATTTCTATGCGGCTTTTACAGATTTCTTTTTTCCAAGCGCGAATATAGAGAAAATATTAATTTGACATGACGTAAATAATAATAGACAGAAAATATTAATTTAACGTGATATAAATAATATAAGTATCACAAATTCACAAGTATGATATTTTAATATTGTCGCTTTGCAATTTCGCGAAGTATATTCAACCTCCATCCTGCCATATGTATAATGTATGAAGTAAAATATATATAGTGCAATGTATGCAAAAGGATATTAAAAGCTCCAATCAGCATTTCAAACAAATAAAAATGTAATCTAAAAGAAAGTTATGTGCAAGATTTATATTCGTTTTAATGAAATTTTTAATGTTATACATAAAAAAATTCAAATATTTTTAAAAATATCAACACACATACCTGATATCTCGTCTCGCTATCTCCCGGATCGGGAAACAAGAGATGCCGCCGTTCTCGAAAGAAGTTTATTACACGGCGATTCGGTTTGGCTTCGAATCGGCAGATACATGCGAGAATTGTCATGAGTATCACAGAAGAAGCTTTCGTCATTATTCATGAGAAATTTTACACGAACTGATATCCTGTCTGCAAAGATGGCAGTCTAATTATTACGACAACATTTTCGTGTGCACGTCAGTTAACATTCGCACACTTAGAACTGTGCAGAATGACGTTGCAGACCGGTTTGCATGTTCTGGCATCGCCAAACATATCGCGATAGTTGAAATCGGCATAAAGTCGACAGATTGAAACAGCGTCTGAGTATTTGTGCTGCTATGTTTTGCCAACGAGTGATTTTGTAAGCTCGAAAAATCGATATTTTCCCTTTTATGTAATTATATAATTATTATAATATCGTAATAATATAATTTTTGTGTGTAATAATTTATTTACTAACTACACATTGAATTTTTATTATGTTAACACAAATTTATTAATTTATTATTTATTTGCAGATTATTTACACTTAGCTTGTCGTTGATATTTCACGATGCGCGATCGAAAATGGCAAACTCAGATATTGCAGAAATTTTGCATCGGCCCATAAGAAGTCTAACATTCCCAACAAGCAGTAATATGGGCGTAAGTATATACATTTATCTAAAACGATAATTATAGTACTGTATGTTAAATTTACAATACATATGTATTAGCAATTTATCGATACAAATGCGAAATATATTAAAAGCAATAATTTTTTATTATATAACGGAATTAGTACTTTCTTAGAACATTTTGCTTGAAATTACCGCGATCTTGAAGATAAGATCTTGTTCTCTTAAAACTTTCTCAATTTCGAGGAGAATCTGACATAGAAATGAAACGAATCACGCGACGATTACGCAATTAACGTTTCTCGCAGATCTTCGTCGCTCTCTCAGTGCCACTCGAAGATCCGCTGAATTCGATCTCTCTATCGTACTTCTTCGAAGCAAACTACAGTTTACCGCTGAACATAACGTACTTTGAACCCTGGACGGAACGAAAAAAGAGAAGGCGAAGTATCGACAGAACCACGATCTATCGAGTTCTAGAAAGTAAATTCGAGAGGTAAGTTCGCAAACAAATAACCGTATGTTACAAGCGTCTTCTTCGTTTTAATTCCCAATATAATTCCTTTTTGCGATGTCTTACGATATTGAAGTTTTTTCTAATCTAAAACTACTTATGATACCGTCTGGCAATATCTCTTC
This sequence comes from Linepithema humile, assembly GCF_040581485.1. Lineage (NCBI taxonomy): Eukaryota > Metazoa > Arthropoda > Insecta > Hymenoptera > Formicidae > Linepithema > Linepithema humile. The sequence continues at coordinate 39,598,452 of NC_090128.1, forward strand.
TGATTGGAAACATTCGAGTAAATCATTTGCAGAATAAAGCTGCCGTTAAATTGAAAAAAAATAGCGAAATTCAACGCAAACGAAAGAAATTCGAATTGTAAATTCTTACTCACGGCAAAATATATCGTTTCTATCTTTCTACTTCTGATTGGATCGTATTTGATTCCGCTCTTACATAATATCCAACGTCCGACGTGTGCGCGCACCGTTCCTTGGAATAAAATAGCTTCTGGCGAACATAGTGCGTCATAAGCGACTCGACTGAGATACATAGTACGATAAAATTGCTCGTTGCCGCCGATTATTACGAGAAATCAGCGCTGATCGTGGCACGCATTCGGAAAAAGTTTCACCGAGACGCGCTGCAGCGTCGCGACGCTCGGAACAGAAGGGAAATCAGTGGAAGTTCGAGGCAAATGCGCTCCCGGCTCCATTTTACGAGCATTCGGGGGCGCCTGGGAATTGCGTTACACGCCCGACCCGTGTATGTGTGTTCTCGCGTGCGCACGTAAGCGCAACGTATGTACGAATTACGTATGCACACGAATCTTCAATCCGGTATTTAGAGAATCGTAAAGCGCAAAGTAAACAGGCAACGACGAGCCCGTACGATCCACTCTTGTTTCCCATATCCCCGGATTTCTCGTCTCTCCGTGTGCTTTCTTGATTTTTCCCTCTGCCGTAGCTCCGGTTATCCCGGAAGAGAGTGTCTGCTGAGAGCGATCTGCGAGACCTCGGAATTTCCACTTCAACACAACGGGATGATCGGCGATATTATGCACGTGCTTTTCAGGTGAGCTCTATTGTTGGCATACGACTGAAATTTTGCAATATCATAATGTTTTAATAATTATAATTTTTTAAATAACCTTTCTCAAAAAAGTTCTATAAGCTAGAGGCAAGTAAGGTATTTTTTATATTAAAAAACGGAAGGTAATTTTTGCTGCTAGTAATGTGAGAAAAAAAGCTTTAATAAGAATTGCGCTTTGAGAAATTAAAAATCACCAATTTTCGGCTGCTTTTATTGATGCTTAATAATAGCCAAAGAACAATCTGATAATAATTTCCCATATTTTTGTTATTTCAAGAAGTGAATTGTTGCATTAAAAAATTAACAATTTATTGTACGTCGTCCTCAGAAATAAGGTTTGGAAATCTCGGTTAATAACTCACGGTCCCACCCTCCCGTTACACAGTATTGTTTGGTCGATTGTGGCGCATAAAATAAGCCAAAGGATGCAGACGAGATGCTTTCCTCTTTTCTGAGCAAAAAAAAGAAAGAAGGAATAGAAGCGCCGCTCGCGGGCCTCCTCTTTTTCCTCGGTCGGACACAGCGTTCCAAGGCGCTGCAAATTGGAGTAGATACGCGCCGTGAAAAAGCAAATTTGGCTTCCTCGCAGCAAACTCGCCTACCCTATAGAGAGACGTGCATCCGCTCTACTCTGCTTCGACCCGCTTCTCTCGCGGGCAAATAAGCTCTCCAACCAGGAACGTATGAATAAAGGACAGGAACCCGCGGGCGAAAACTACATTGTCGTCGCCGTCGTGTCGTTGTAGTCGTCGTCACCGACGTCACCCGCGAACAAGAAGTTTCCTGCCTATAGCGCACAATCGCATAATGCGTTGATGAATTGCACATCGCGAATGCGAAACGATGTAAGCGCCTGGGAACTTTTCTCGTAGTCTTTCATATCTTTCTTACTTCCCTTACATTATGCAAATGAACTTTGCGTTGGAGCGAATGCACGTAAATGAATTAAAACTCGCAGTATTGTTCGCCGAGAACTGCGCAGCAATAATCGCTCGCAAAGGGCATAATTATTAAGACAGCTGTATAAAATATTTTTAACTATTACATAATACAAAGAATCGCGGAAATCGCGATTAAATCTTATCAATTCTGCAATCGTTTCGAAACGTTAAGACAGGACTGTTAATGATCGTCCTGCTGCGGATGAAGCGGCGCAGCGCATGAAGGGACAAATGACAGGAAAGGAACGGTCGTCTCTTTAAGATTTTTGTATCTCGACTCGAGATACGCAACCTCGGTCCATTGTCGTTTTCATCGCCGGTACGCGACAATGCACGGACGGCTTCGCACAAAACCAGAAAACGTTATGCGCAAGTACAGCGGGAAAAGAACACAAAAGGGGAGCTCGTTTTGCGTCTTTCGTAGCTAGTACGTTGATGCATTATTACGCCCGGCCCGGATACGTCTTCATCTTTTTGACTACCAGAAGAAACGGGGAATTACAGGAGTAAGCTCCATCCCTTTCCGGTAAACTATTGCGGTCGAGAAAAGCCTTCGCCAATTGCTAGACCCGAGAAACCGGATCGATAAAAACGGAATTAGATAACGATGGCGAAATAATTTATTACATTGATACCTAAGCAAATTATTTTAATTAAAATACAAGTCTGCGTCGTTTTTGTCATTATTGTTACTTAATATACGTTATATTTTAAAATTTTTGTAGCAGTCAGAATTTGATAAGCGTTTTTCATTAGGCAAAAACATCTCGTTTGCAAATACGAAGCAACGAAGTCGTGAAGTTATGCACGGCGTTCCTAAATTTTAATAAAGCCGGTAATAAACTTTTGAAGCGTTGCCTCAAACGAAAGTCAAAGCGGAGCGGTGCGCGTCCTTCGAATATTCTAGAATGCGGGCTGCATCCTCAGTCCTTAAAAAAAAGCCCGAGAAATATCACCGTGAAGAAAAATATTCTTTATTCAGTTTGTTTCCAGCACGCAGGATATTCAAGATTTATCGTCTCTCATCAAGGGAGCTTGCATAGAGTGAGACAGCGAGGGGGGAGGGGAAAGGAAGGGGGAGGGCGGATTGGCGAAAGGGTATAGAGAGAAAAAAAGCGAGGGCGAAATAAAACTTCAATAAACCGATCGTATAGCTGCGCGCTGTAACAAAAGACGGTATAAAAAATTGGGCCGACGAAGCCGTTTCTCTTGAAATGACAATTACTATGCGCGATGAATTCTTTTTATCATCGCGGTTGCATTCCGGGCGAAATGGAAGGGAAAAAATTGATCAAACAAGAATCGTCCGCAAAATTGCAAAAAGAGGCCGAGACCTTTTTTCCCAGTTCATTATCCGCGGACACACAGATGCATTATCAGGCTTACGCCTTCGCGAGGAGATTTTCGACCAATTTACCGAAAAGATTGCAGACACTTTCCAGAAGAGATTGCATTGTAATCTTCGATGAAATTGAAGTATGTATTGAAGCTCTCTGGATTTATTTTTAATAGAACTCTAACTGCAAGCTTAATTATTAGAGTGTTCGTTATTGCAGATCAAAAACCCGTAACGAATGTTTATCTTTCTTGTCATTTTTTTTCTTTGTAAGAATTATTGTCTCGCAGTTAAATGAGAAATTTTGTCTTAATGTTTTGTGCAATAATTGCGAAGTACTGTGTAAGACGACAGGTCTTTGCGGTTCAATTATATTAAGGAATCATGTTTCCAGTCCAAGTACTTCGAGGCACGAGGAATTGCCGCAAGATATTGTCGAGGCAGAACTAGTCGGCCGCAATGGAAGCTGTTCCAAGTACCAACCGCAATGCCCGCTGGGACTCTTCGACTTGATTGGAGTCCTCGCGTGATCCTTGAAAAATCGTCGCAGTTTACCGTGCCACTTTCACGAAATAAACACTCTAATTGGCAGTCTTTGGAAATCGTTCACGTATTGCCGAAGACAGAATGCAATATATATTCTAACGTGTGGAAACCTCAGCGATTTAGTCTGTTTGATGAAATCCCTATCAACAGGACCTCGAATATTCTTGATTGCAGATGTTTTTAGATGTGTAGTATATACATATTGTAAATGATATATCTATAAACAATTGCATTAAAACGTCAATTATTTCTGAAATACATCTTTGTCTTTATACATATCATAAATCAATCTTGTAAAAATATGCAAAATCACTAAAATAAAAAATTTATGGTGAAACGGTTTTTATTCTTCTATAAAATATCTTGTCTCATATTCCCGCATAAATTTTACCGCGTATATTTTTTTTTATTTGATGCATTTATTTCATGAAACTATTAGATTCTCAAAGCACCGCGAAAATACGCACGGACTAAAAACAATTATTTCGGTCTTGCGCGCCGATATAGCAAGCCAAAATTCCTTCGGGTATATCCTCAGTTCGTTCGCAGTTTATTATCTACCAAGAACACCTCTGCGTACAGTGCGGAAGTAAAGCTGGCGAAAACGGAGAAACGACGAACGCCGTATTATCGAATTATCGCGGGCAAACGTATTTATATACTTGTAATTGCCGTGCGATCGTAAATCTCAAATGGACGAAGAATAAGAGTTATTGCCACATTTCTTCTCCTTAACTTTTGTATCTGTTACTAAGCGAGGCCGCGTTGAAGTTATTTCAGTGCCAACTGGGGAAATCCTTTTAAAAAAATTTATGTCTTACGATCGCACTGTGATAACAACACAACGCAATTTTCTGAAGACAATCAGATATTAATTATTAAATTATTATATCGCTACTTTATTGTTATAATACTAAATTATTTTTACAAGCTGGATTAAAAAATTATTAATTTAAAACATGCAATAATAAAATCAGAAATTAATTATGTAAAGACTTAATGACTTAAGATATTAAAAAATTTTGCATTTTCTGTTATTTCTTATCATAGCAAGCCATGGAAATCAAACTTTTGTCAAACAAACTTTTGCAGCATGTTTTTCAAGTTGGAGCATTTTTAATTTTTTATTTCCTGGATTATCTTCTCTCGAAGGAAGTTGCTAAGAAAACCGCGTATCGTCCGACAAAGACGTCCTTCAATAATAATTCAAATATAACTGGCCAAATAGAATTTCATAAAGAAATTCGTCGGAAAAGTTTGAACCAAAGTGTAAAATTTTCAGGTTTATACTCAAAGTTCCAAAAAATGCACTAAACTTTACAATCGCTATGGATAGAGAGAAGTCGCGAGAATTCTGACACCTACGAAAGTAAAGTCGAGCATTTTATCGAGTGCGCAGAAACTTTAGCCACTTTAGAGATTCATAAGCAATGCGCTCCCTTTGCGCGTGAATTGTTTATAGACAATAGACATCCTTCGTCCGTTCTATCAATCTTTTTTACATTATAAAATCATATAACAAAATCACTAGCGCAATCCACAGCGCAATCTTCTCTTACATAGATTAAGAGTATGTGTACGCACACAATATATATAGGAGATATATTAGTGTAAATATTCAATCCTCAATCATCTCTCACAGGCGTCCGTGATTCTTTTATTTATTTATTTTTATACCAAAGATCGTGATACAGAAGCAGCAAAAATATACTTGAACATTGTGCCGAATCAGCACAAAAGCAGCCCTTACAGCGCACATGCACCGACATAGCGGAAATATTCAAGTCGCGTGAAAATAAGGTTGCTCTTCTACGTGGATGCGCCCTTGGAAAATTCTGTACGCGCGCAACGCACTTCCCGGGAAAAAAAACTTCACAATTCCGGAAAAGTTATGAAGTCGTAAATGTTGAGTTCACAGGAGTACATTCTCAGACATTCCACCGACTCTTTAACATTCTCCGCGTCGATGTATTCCTGGCGAAGATCTTCGAGTGCAGATGAACTTGGTCTACGGAGAAAATTTTACGTGAGCTTTACGACGAGCTTTTTGATCGAAATCGCCGAAACTCTGCTCGCGCGCAACATACATGAACAATAATTCGAAATCAATCGGTTTTAATTCATGGATATCGATTACGAAACTCTCTCTCTTCACTCCGTTAACAATGATTTTATTTTATATCGAGTCTTTACATTCCAACTGCATATCAATAACATATCACGATGTTATTCGTTGTAAAAATACCGATAAAAATTGAATATCTTTTTTATTTGTATAACATATTATATTCGCGCGCCATCAATCGAAACGACACGATATTATTTTTAACATTTTTCTGACATTTTAGCATTTTTAACATTTTATGTTACAAATAGAAAATTATTATTAAAAATCATTTATACGACGTTTTTCCGTAGATCTTCATGATACGCAGCAATATTATCGAATTGTGCTACATCTTGCTTCTTATATCTTATATCATATTTTGACTTTGATATCAGCTAGATAAACTGATTGTGAGAGAAGAAGAAGATATTGAATAAAAGGTTGAGAATATTTTCGTTTGGTCATGAAACCTTTGCTAGGAATTCTGAATTCATCAAAAAATTTCTGACCGTACTCAATGATCATTTGAATAAAAGTGAAGCAGGTGCTCTTGTCAGAAGATAAAAGCAAAAGCATCCGTTTTAAAGTAAAAGTAAAGACATTCCATTTTTTCTACATAATATTAAAAGGATGGTTTTGCTGTGCTAAACCAAAAATGAATCTTAAAATTTAATTATTTGTCAACATAAAAAATTTTGTAAATTATCAAATTAGATTTTTTCCCTTGTTTTGCGGATAAAACTTGATTTATTAACACTTTGAAAAAATTATTTAATAAACTACATAGACTTTTCACTTAAGAAATATACAATATGTTCAGAAATACCTTTTTATATTAAAATGAAAAATAGGTTTAAGAGAAATGAGATACACCTTTTTCGCGTAGAAAGACAAAGCGTATGCTAAAGGATCTTTGACGGATGACTCACGTGAATATGATACGCAGTAGATCGCCAAGAAGCCCGTTGTGAATGTGCACGTCTCGTCGCTTGGTCTCACATATAGATCTGAGGAGGCATTGACGTCCTGGATAGCCCATTCTGAAGCAGAGCAAATGTTCCGTCATCGCCCGGTACGATGAATGATGTTTGGCGAGACAAATGAGGTGTTCCTAAGAGCAATCGTGTCGCGGACAGGAAGTGTCCGCACATTTTCGCATAAGTATACGGAGTGTTCCGGAAGTTCGGTCATTTAAAACGCCTTTGGCAGCTAATTGAGAAACTTATGCGACGATGCGGCGTGCAGTGTCGATGAAGAGTAATGCAGCGTAAGGTAAAGTATGTTCGCAATAACAAAAAACAATTAACAAAAAATTTGCTAATCGATTTTGACTCGACAACTAGCCAAATTAATATTGCATTTGGCAATACAAAGTTTGTCTGTATTAAAGTCGATTGAATTTACGTTACAATAATTATAAAAAAATAAGAATTAGATGCAGAGTTCAGCGTTTTGTAATATGCGCATAAATGTAATATTCGCGAGCTTCAATGTTTATTCTACTAGAAAATACTTATCTCATAGAAATCTTTTCTTTTTTATCAGGTCAATCCTCGTTGCGCTTCTGACGTGTAGACATATAAATGTATAGTATATTGTTGCCGCTTTTATCCGTCACAGATAGACATACGTTATTTGCTTCCGACACTTGACATTTTTCTTCCTCGGAAGAAATGGGGAGAGTGACGAATGAGAGAGAAATTGGATTGAGTTCACGAAAAGGCTGTCTCGATCTCTAAGTGTCGTCGATAATAGACATCTAAGAAATCCTGCCTCTTTAAGTCGAATACTGATTTCCCGCGTGATTTTGTAAACGAGAAAAGCAATATCATAATGGATAAATTGTCAATATGACAGTATGCTAATAAAGAACTGATAAAAAAGAGAAAATTAGCGGCAAACAAAAAACATTTTTTTTGTATATTTAAATCGCTAGGCAGCGATTGATAATCGTATCTAATTATAGAAAATACATTTTACGGAATGTTGAGCTTATCGCGATTGAAATTAAACACTTTTTCAACAGAAGTCGCTGAATTTATTTGTTGTCGAAATAAATGAATTATTGTAAACCAATTTTGTAGAAAATTAAAAAAAAATATTTACGTCTATTTCGAAATATATCAAATCCTGATAACATTTAGATATGTCGCATATTGTCACGAATTTTAACAAATTTTACTTCTAGTCTCTGAAAAAAAATGTTAGATGGAGAGAAAAATAAAATTAATTCTTTTTATAAATAGGTACAGAAATTGAATAAAAATTACTTTCGATTTTGTGCAGCAAATTTGAAAGAACGGTTATTTATGTTGATTGCCAATTCACTGCTCATCTCTCATTCAAGACACCAAAGACTAATAGCGATCCAGCGTTAAGCGACTGCGAAAGCCTCTAACGTCCCCATCAGCATCACCGTGGGACTCGGTGTGCACCACGATCTGAGCGTAGACGCCAATATGCAAATTTCTGGTACTTGTCGGATTCGATTTAAATGTCACGCGTTCCCGAACGACCGTGCCTATGTACAGTCTGGTGCATAATGATCTCCCGTGCATTAGCCTGAAAGCATCATGATATGACAAGTTTTCATTCTTTTAGCAAGCATAGAGCGATCGAATTATACGATAAATCAAGTAAACAGAATAACATGTCTTTTAAATATTAAATGGCAATATTTAATCGTCAGGTATAAGTGCACAGGACAACATTTTTGCACTTATGTACTGAAATGCACATAGACATATGTACATACAAATCATCAATGCGCTCGCGCACTCATGTTACGCTGATTGAAGGAATCCCGTTAAGGGAACGAATGACAGCTCGGAACGGAATCAGCGAAGAGTGCAACTAATCAATCTTCGAGGCAGATAAGATGAATCAAGGAAAGTAGTTGTTAGATATCGCCGAGCGATTGCGACGATTAAATTATCGGCGATTCGAGAAATGCCATCTATCTCTGTAAAGTGACAACAATGCTGAATAAAAAAAAAGTTGTGAAATATTAATAGTGATGCAGTACATAACGTTAAAAAATGTAATCTTTCTTTTTACCTTTTAAGACTGCAATATTGATGCTGATAAAATGGAACTAATAACAAGGCGTCTTAATTATCCCGTTCAGAATTATATTATATAAATTTCAACCGATAACATCTCGTATTGATAAGCTCCTCGACATGTGCACTACGCGGAAATTTGCATATTAGGTCGGGAAATTTGTATGCATAACTTTGCGTGCGTGGAAAGTTCACGGAAGTGAGGATTTTCGAGCGAACCGGCGTTATCGGCAGAATCGAGGATGTACCAAAGCCTCCTTTAAGCAAATCTCTACGAAAAGAGTGTTTACCCTGTCCTGCCGTCTGTGGACTATTATTGTTTACAGTATTTCTTAAAGGCGAAAATTTACTTTCTGTCAGATTCCCGTATATTAAAGCGTTATTTCAGAATTATTTAGCAAGTTAGGAAAAAAGCGTAAAACAGAAAATACGTTACATTTTACAAAAATTGATTATGAAAACAAGATGACACTTTATCATAAGTTACTAACGATTTAAATTTCGATTCCAGCATGGTGTAAATCATGGTACGATTTATGGTCCTCCGTCGATCGGTGTTCCTTCTAGCCCTGTCATCGCCGTCTTTACTCGGCAATTCGATATCTATCACATTCGTCGGCAACTTGTATTCGGCTTCGAAAAATAAAGCCACCGACATCGACGATTCCGGATCATCCAGAGGAACGGCCAGGGCGAAAAATAACTGGAAGGAGAAACATCGCTCGAACAAACGATTAGGATGCTTAATTAGAAGATTATCTCCGGCGCTTCACAAAATAGGAAATTATGAACAAACTGGACTTGTTATATTCTCCAGTTTTTCAGGTGCAGAAATGATTTTTCAACGCAGCGTTACGTGCTACAATATTATTTGACGAGCGTATTATTTCGCGAACGGAAAAGCCGGTTGGTGCATCGAGAAAAGAGGAAACGCGTAATGACGAAGTCGCGTACCGCGTGATTAATCTTCCGGAAGAACAAAAGTTTTGGCCTGCAAAGTTTTCCTTGTTAAATATGGATACCGAGGCAAAAATCCGCGCGCGACTCCGCGTCGCGGTAATGGTACCGAGAACACTGGCAATAACGACGACTTCTTTCATCTAACGCGAAGGCATAGTTAACGAACCTGAAACTCGGTCGAAGCTACGGTAGTAGAACAGGAAATGTCTACGGGCGTTAAGAGACTTTACCGCAACGCGACATGGAAAATGTACTTAGATCCGTGATATGGTATCGCGACAAGTCCATGTCTGAGACGTAAGTGTGAATGTAAAATGGATGCAGAATAGAATAATCTTCTCGAATTTCAGCGAAACGTGACGCAAAGACAGACTCATTAAGCCGGAAGAAGTAGTTGCGCTCAAAACTTTCATAAATATGCAACAATCGTTAAGTATACAATTTATAAAGATAAGAAATTTCATTGCTTGTTACTGCATTTTAAAGAAAATCTTTTTGCATTTTGCATTACTTGTAAATTATTATTGTTTCTACATTTTTGAAATAAAATTTGTCAATGTAATACGATATATCATTTAATCCAGCATCTCATACGTCTCGCATAAAATTCATGGAATAAAATTAAAGATTACACATTAAAATACTTGATCAATTCCAGTAATTAACGTAAATGGAGAAAAGACAGATATAATTTAAATGGCCTTCACTTCGCCGATATCGTACACGATACCATATTTCGCGAAAAGCTTTTTCTACGAAAGTGCTCTGATAGTCTCTTACATAATTCATTAATCCATTGAATCCCCCACACTTTGCTAATTGAATTGTATTTATCGACTGAAGTATTGAATCCGGAAAATGGTATTAATGATAAATCGCAATGACAAACTGCGTATATTAATTCTTTATATTATTCTTTCCACGTAATCATGTAATTTATCAATGATAGTGAATAATTTGTGTTATCTAAATCTCAATGTATAAGTATATCCGTTATTTTAATTGAGGAAAGATTGTATAAAAATATATAATCGTAATAAGAATTGTAAATATAATTTTACGATCATCTTGCGTAACAAACAATATAATTATTTATTCGATTATATATATAAGTATTACGGTATATGTTAATCAAAAGCTTTCGAACCCCCATCCTGCTGTCTTCCGGAAAAGATAGGCTTCTCACGTGACGCTGCATTACATCTGTCATTCGCGTTTCCATCGCGTTCGTGGCAGCACAAAGAATCGCAAGAATTCTGTAAGAAAGGAGAGCAAACAATTTTTTCGCAAAACCAACTGTGAAAAAGAACTGGACACAAAGAGAGGAAAACGGATAATTGTGAAAGATAACGCGACCTCATTTTCACGTAGTGGATTCTTTGAATTCTTTGTCTTAGAAATTCCGCGATGATTGAGTACACGTCATATATAAGAGAATAGTAAAAAATTTTTTATACAAAGTTTTCCACTAGTCGCGATCTTAATTTAACTGACATATTCTGATTGATGAATCTAGAGTCTACATCTTGTTGGAAAGAATGTCGAGAGAAAGTTCATCATTTTGAATTTTTGCGATTATTCATCAATTTTCGAATAAACATTTCGCTTTTAAAGTGTATAAAGTATCGCTACATAAAAATAATGAAAAAGATATGCGATAAAAATGTGGCAAGTAAAAGAGAGACATTGTCAATTATTGTAAACGGAGGAACCGAGAGTGAAAAAGCAAATACAGAAAGGACTATTGGCGGTGTTTCAATCTTCTTTTTCCTTTATTTCGGTGTTTTCTTTTTTTTTTTTTTTGCTCAGTAGATGCGCGCATCGCGACGAGCCACAGATATATTTCGTACGCGAACAGGAAGCGACGAGAGCCGCCTCGTCGATGAAAGAGACAGGTTGAAAACGTCGAGAGCTGTGCGTTGTCGGCTTGATTGTAGCTCCCGGTCTCGACGAGTCCGAAGAGAGAAATTGCATTTCCTAGCCGCGTATATGTCAGGCGAGCCTCGCGTCATTTCGTTTAAACAAACCGTACTAGTCCTGTCCTCCATCAACCATGTCCACGTCGCTCGGGCCCTTTGCGCGAAGACTTCCATTTTGCGAGACCTTAGCCCGGCGTTCTGTGTGTGATGGACGCTTTGATTACGGTCCAGCAAATAATCCCAGCGCGCACCATTTTCGGCGCTAGTAGCGGGATACAGTTCAAAACGAGAAAGCGAATGAAGGGTTGCACTGAATGAAAACCGGACCTGAAGTCTTTAATCCTTTCTGATGTAATTTATTTTTCACGATGTTTCCTCCCCTTTGCTCAGTCTTAATTAATATGTCTGGAGTAATAAAGGAATATAAAAGCACATGGTTTTGCGAATGGAAGGCATATCAATTATTAACTGCGAATGTAGAACGGAAAACAAACTCATGTAAGACTGCAAACAGCGTAGTAATAAACCAACAAACTTTTAATTTAATTAAAATAACGCATAAATTTGTTTTTCAAAAATATTCAACAGCGCATTGTAATGAGATTAAAATTATTTTTCGTGAAAAATATGACGTAACAGTACTTTAACAGTACTACAACAATACTTTAAAGTATAATTTTTATAGATAAATTTTATCAAGCATATATGCATTTCACAGTCATTATATAATTAACTGTATGATTTGTGAAAAATGATCTCTCTACAAACATATAATTTTTAAAGTATCATTATTTTTGTACAAAGTAAAATATGATATTACGAAATTGGCTATAATTTGAAAGTAAAAAGAATAACTTGAAATTTATTTTGAATTTATTAATATGTTTTTTTGTAACTTTTTACTAATATGAGAAATTTCTGTAAATATAATTAATTGTGTATATTTAATTGTTTTGATACAGCAATTTTCAGTTAAATCAAATAAAATGCTAACGTTTAATAAAATTTGTAATATGTTGTACATAGATTATTTTGCACATCAAGTTTGCGTGTCATATTTTGTTATCTTACACAATTTCATTGATGATTGGGATCATTGAGCTGCCAAAATGTTTGTCGAAGGTAATATCCACGTCGTTTTGTTTCTCAACTTCCTATAAATACATTTTATCTTACTTCCTCAAAATTTAAAAAATTCCATTAAAAATATTTTTTAAATTATATAAGAATATATTTTAAAAAATTTTATTATATACATACATACCTTGCATTATTTTGAAAATCGCTTAAGTTGCGTTAATCGTCTGTCACCATAATCGCGATGAAATTATAATATATATGTATTTTTAGGAAAACATAGAGAGAACACAGCACACATGTTAACACTTCGACGTGCGAAAAGCGAAAGATACTTGACGAAACGTAGTTTGTCGCACCCAAGATCACCGTCAAGTCGGTAACAAAAGTCACAAAGTTATCGATGTACGATATATGTTAAAAAATTTTAAAATAATAAAAATAAAGAATAATTGCAGATACGCTCATAAATATGATCTAACTTTCTTTATTACAAATAAGGAAAAATAGAGTTTAATTAAAAATCAGTAAAAGCAGTGAATATACACATAATTAAGATGAAACAGCTATTCTGCTTAGCGAAGAATTTTTATCAAGATTTTCTAATCTTAAGAAATGGTTTTGAAGATTCAATGCGGATAATTACGGTGTACTCAATACCGTTAAGTAGCTATTTAATGCCTCTTCGAGCAGCGATATCAAAGATTTCTCCGTTTTCGCTTTTATACGAGCACACGGTTCCTTCGAGAAAAAGATCTTCCCTGAAAGGGCCTTTTTAAATCGGGCAGCTTTAAATCACGATTGCAATAGCTGCCAAGCTTCAAAGAAATTTTTCAATGAACATGATCAAGCAAAAAAAAAATTGTACCGCGTAAGAGATGTACGAACTTGCAGAAAAGAATTTGAAGTATTTATATGTGAAATGCGTTTTATATATTTATAATTAATTTCCATCTACGTGAATAATATTCCTGAGAGCAAATTATACACCAAAGTATATATGTATAATCAAATTTACGAGATATATTTAATATTTATTTTATCATGATGAAACTTGTATAAAGGAATATTTAGCAGATATTAATATCAATATTTTATTTATTTAGATATTTTCTCTAATTTTAAATCGAATTGCGCTTTGCAATATAAAATCAAAGCGTAATTACAAAATAAGTACATTAATCGCAGTTAATTTTATATTTCATAATCACGTTCGATTAATCCTTTCACCGAAAAAGTATGTCCCTTACGTAAAACATTAAAGTTTTTATTGAAAATCCTTGTTCATCAGGTTGCAACTTTATCGTTCTGCTCTCAGAAAATGGGCCGAATAATAACCAGCGGCGCGAAAATGCTAAGTCACCTGAAAATTAGTGTCGCAGCGTCATTAGTCCCGAATGCCAAAAAAGCGCGGCCCTGACAAAGACAAAACTCGCTAGCTCCATTGTCCGACCTCATTTTTGCAAGGTCGATTCGCAAGAAAGTCGTAGTCTCACCATTCGAAGGTGCAGCGGGGGTGTATAAACTATGTAGCTAGTTAAGGTAGCTGACAAAGCTAATTTGGCGAAGCGCGCATCTGGGACTGAATGTGTTAAAGAGGACCGACGGGGGTGATGAGAAGAAGACGAGTCCTTCGAAAAATATGGACTTTGCACCGGCACTGGAAAAGCGAATTCTAAAGAAGGCATCTCAGGGACGGGAAGCATCGCATGGATCGCTCGACCAAACCGGAAAATAATTTGTCGTGAACGCCGCGCAATCGGGTAACTTCTAGAAAAACTCGTACGGCACGTAGGGGATGCTGAAGCAGAGGGAAAGTAAAGAGAATCGAAGTCGACTGGCTCTGACGTGACTTTTTCAGGAGAGTCGTGAGAAAAGAGAAAGGCGTTCCCGATGGCGATGTAAGTCCGGTCGGGCAATATTGTACAGCTCAGTAGTGGTCCTCAACCAGTTTAAGCTTTTAATTGTCCCTACGCTAAATAAAAAAGTATTTCGTGTAAAATATTGAGAAAAAATTGTAAACTTAAGACGAATCGACAAAGAAATAATAAAATTACTTGCAAAAAATCTCTTTATTTTTTAAATATTACTCTCATGCGAGCTTTCTATGAAAATCGCTGTATTTAATTACAATTTAAGATAAACGTAAAAGTGTTGTCACCGGTTAACTTTAAGAAGCAATTATAAATGGCATGTAATGTCTCACGTATCAAACTAAGTTTTCCACCGAGAATAAAATAGGTAATTTTGAAAGAAGAAAGTTTGCGACCATTTCCAGAGTCACCGAGTTTCGAATTGAAATTAAAGTTCCATGGCTTTTGATCAAAGTTGCGATCCTTTGATTAATAATATTGACCAACATTGTCGCACAACTTCTGCTTAACGCTACCGAGAGAATAGTTTCTGAATTTTTCTTTCCGCGAATAACGAATGTCACATGTTCTCCTTGATTCCAAGAACTAATTACATTCCGATCCAAACTGAGCAAACCAAAAAGAGAACTTTTTTCCGGCATTAATTAACGCAAAGTTATCGGATTCTAAGTGTCAATTTGGGGACATCCAGATTTTCCGGAAACTGCACGTTCCGCCCAATATCTAATGTTTCATAGAGCGGTCGTATCAATGCGAAATGGCAGGTGCTCCGACTAATTTAAAATTAAATGTCTTGCTGAAACGTCAGACATCCATTATACATTTTAGCTTAACGTGTAAAACTTTAGATAGTGTATTCTTAAAGATTCTTAATAAATGCTTTCCTATTTTTATTTAGAAAACAGATATTTACCGTAAGCTCTTCTAACAGCATTGAATCACATAATAACCGCATAAAGTTTTCGTGTGGATCGACCATTTTTATACGAGACTTTTCGAGCGGAAATTGGAAGCAGATTTCGAAATACGCAACCGCGATGGGAAAGGTCGAAATGACATTGCGCGACGAACGAGAAACTCGAGAAGTCATTTCTTCCTTCGACAGATGCAGCGCAATCTGCCGTTGAAGATGATGTTGTAAAATAATCAAAGAAACATCATATGTCTATTAAATATATAAAACAATTAGTTAGAATTGAGATAGAAAAAAAGATAAAAAACGACAAATTAACAGCACAACTAATCATGTGATAAATGATAACGCGTCGAATCTGGAATATCCTATATAAATTATTATTAGCTCGAAATTATTGTGCATATACTGTTTACCGTAAATTTATCTTCAAATATTACTCGCATAATGCGCAATAAATAATATATAATAATTTCTATTGATCTCCTAACCCGTTTTAGTTACCGTTAAGTTAATCGCGTCTGTAATTTCATTATGATTAATTATTCATCTGTCCTAGGCCTCCGATAAGAAGATAAACCATTCTTTTTCTGAAAAGACGAACAAGTAGACTGCAGTAATCTCATCGTTTAACCTGAATAACCCCTTGGTCGTCTATCTTGAACGTTCAAGACACCAACGGCAGGATCTTCAGACACGCCGGACTTCGCGAAAAATCGTTCGCCATGATCGATCATTTGGTTATCGGATCAATTTGAGTTAGCAGAAACCGCGAATAATAATAGTCGATGCCCGGATTCTTAAGAATAGTCATGACAGACAAATCTCGCCGGATTTCGAGAACGGAAAGAATTCGAACGGGATCACTACTGTGACGGACATTTAATAAAGCACCGTCGAAAGAAATCAACTTTTTCTAATTTAATATTGATATTATTAATACAAATTACGTTAAAAATTATTCATACCATATGTGAAACATTCGATAGAATATTCTAGACTCACACAATTGTAGCTTTTCGTGTCGTCATTACAAGTTCAAATGCGTAACATATCATATACGTAATTTGCGTATCCGGCAAATCTTAATATACTTTTAATAAGGCACACTTTTTGTTCAGAAGATATTTTTCATTTCAGATTAATTTTAATACACGCATTGTTCAAATATGCCAAATTGAAACATTGTAGCAAAGATCTACACAACCCAATCATTTTAATTACATAGATTCCCATTTCTACATTAGTTTTAAATAAACCACAAGAATATAATTCAACAAACATAAACATAAATAGTTTCCCACATTTCAAGAGTGTAATATCAAAAAAAAAGGTAGACAAAATAAATAATTATTTGCAGATTTAAAATGTGAATAATCATATTATTACCTGAAATTATGAGACCTAATCCATAAATCAAAATAATATGCAATATCTCTATCCAATAGTGACTTAACTGTAGAATAAATAGAATAATTTATAGGATTAATAAAATTGATCATGATAAAAATATCAATCATGATTCTCTAGAGAACTTATCTCTCACAGGTGTAATACAATACAATCTCAATTTTTTATCCAACTGGTAGTTATCAGTGTCGTAATATTGTTTTAGTCACCTGAAATTAATAATAAAAGTATTTCAGAAAGTATAAAATGCAAGAAATAAAATGTATCAATTAAAGTATCAATCAATAATCAAAAATAATGGTATAGATATAATTTTTCACGATCCACCACAAAAATTATAATTGATATATAACTTTATCATACGATAAAAAGATAAAAAAATGGATTATTTTTTGTTAATATGTAATTTGACGTAAAAAGCAAATAATATAATTTTGAATTAAAACAACTAAAAAATAATTATAAAATAAGATATAAGTTGATGAGATCAACATAAAATGTTTAAATCTGTTGTTTTACAAGATCACAGCAACTGAACATAAAATATTGCGTATTCGACGTAATATATCCTTTTCTTGCTTCCACATATATTTTATCAAAATAAATGAATATAAAATTGTAAAATTATATTTTTTGTATTTTTTATATACTAATATATAATAATTAGTTTTTGCTTCGATAATCATACTTCTAATTTTTTCATTATCTTTTGTATCATTATTTGCCTTTAATTTTGATCTAAGTAAATTAATAACTCAATAATAAAAGCAATAAATCAATAATAAGATAATAGAATGAATATTTTATATTTATAATTTTTTGTTATTGCAGAAATTGTGACAAAAAGTGTATTTTGTAAAAATTATCGATTTTATCATCTATCCTGTTATAAACTGTTTATAACTGTTATAAACCTTTGTAACACTTAATATATATTAAATAATGACGATATATAAAATATCGATATACAAAATTGTGTAAAATACATCCTGTTTAAAACTGTTATAAACCTTTGTAACACTTAATATATATTAAATAATGACGATATATAAAATATCGATATACAAAATTGTGTAAAATACATAATGATTATTACACAAATAATGATTACTAATAACGTGGACATCGAGAATAGTAACGCTACAAACATTCGAAAGATTATTTTACAATGCTTTAATGCATAAATGCCGGTCAGGTATAGAGAAAATGACTATGCAAGTTGGACGATTTTGTTTCGACTCGAAACAAGTCAACAATAGTAAGCTATTGTTCCGTTTTTGAGTCAACCGTCAAAGGTTCCCCTTTTTTGCTCAAGAATATTACTCTTATTATCTAGAGTGGAAACACGTGCGATTTTCGAGGAGATGGAATGCGAGATCTTTTTAATGAATTATTGAACTCGGTTAAGTTAAAATTTAAATATTTATTTCTAGAGTAAAGTAAACCAAAAATACATAGTTCTTTCCTTTTTAATTCGAAGCTGAATACAAATACAAATAAAAATATTTTGGTTATTGATATTAAAGTTACAATTTATGTGTACTTGTGTGTGTGTGTGTGTGTGTGTGTGTGGGGTGGGGGGTGGGTGTGAATGGATATTAAAGAGAGGCAGGAAAACTCTATCATATTAGAAATCTCTTATATTCTAATCTCTTCTATTTCTACGGATGAGCGGTGAAAGATATTTTCAAATTCTGTCACTAGAACCAGAAAATTAAATTCAAAATATTTTTGATAAGGTCAGTGGAGTTCCGAAATTCTAGAGAGTTATTCCTTATGAGTGATCCTTGGTGGTAACTCCGTGTAGCTGGTTCGGTAGTACAGCAGAGAAAGACATAACACTGGTCACACATGATATTTTGTAACACTGTAATAAATACACGTAATACTACAATAGCGGTTTTATCAATGTATTATAGTGTGTCTGCTTTATATAATTGACAGTATGTTTTTATACTTACATTATTAATCGGTAAAAACTGGTGTGTAATAATCATATAGTAATCAAATAAAATATCGTTTGTAAATTTGACTTAACTATAAAAAATTATGATCAACGTATGACCAATGCATGTAATACATAAAAATAAGTGTTCAGCAATAGAAAATTCCAAAAACACTTCCTCAAACCACCTAATACAACATAAATACATAAAAATTTTTTCATATATATGTACAAGCCAATAATACTAAACTATAAAATAGTGCAAAAATTTTCAGATAATTAAATTTTAGTTTTATATTTACAACTAATGTGCATTCACCATTAAAAGTACTTTACTCATCATTAAATTAATTAATAACAGTTATATCAAATTTAAATAAACAATGTTGGATTCGTTTCTACTTTTTCGTATTGTACTTGTAATTGCAGATCTATTTGTTTTTATAATAATATTTATTATTTATTTATCTAATGTAACCTATTATGTTTTTAAGCAAATAGAAATTTAAAATTGTTTTGTCACTTATTCCTTTTTTTTAAGTGTGATCTTTCCTCTTCAAATATAAATAAGCTAAATAAAAATAAATTAAATTCAAAATTATTAATAAATATATCAATAGCTTACCTGAAAACCATATAATTAATTAATGAAAACAGCTCCCCAACTAGTGAAAAAATAATTATAATTTCGTTTGTCAAGTCAACCATCCAATCCGTTATGAAAACAATCTGTTTTATGAAACCTAAAAAGATACTTAATTCAAATTAACTGTTTCCATTATTAATAAATTGACATTGTTAATAACAAAACTAATTAGAACTACATTATTTTGGTTAGCAATGAAATATAATTATTAGATCACGAATTAAAATATATTATTAATATATTAGTTTTGTAACGGAAGTTGATGTTTTTAATAAGGCACTCTTTCTTCATAAGATATTTTAAATTTCAGATTAATTTTAATACATGCATTATTCAAATATGCAAAATATAAACATTACAGCAAGAATCTACACAATCCTATCATTTTAATTACATAAATTCCTATTTTTACATTAGTATTAAATAAACCACAAGAATATAATTCAACAAACAGTAAACATAAATAGTTTTTCACATTTTAAGAGAGAGTGATTTCAAAAGAAGAATCCGCAAAACAAATAGTTATTTGCAGATTTAAAATGTAGACAATCATATTATTACCTATAATTATAAAATAATTAATCCATAAAATTAAATTATATTTAATTATTTTCCTTGTTAAACGCTGCATGGTAAAATGTTGCTTTATCTCCTATAGGTGTAACAAAATAGAATCGTAATTTTTTATCCAACCGTTAGTTATGAGTATAATATTGTTTTATTCCCCTGAAATAAACAATAAGTATTTCAGAAAGTATAACATGCAAAAAATAATGTAATCAAGACAATAGAATAGATTGAATTTTTCACGATCCACCACAAGATTAATAATGAATATGTAATTTTATCATATCACAGAAAAACAAACACGGATTATTTTTTGTTAAAATGTAACATGTCGTAAAAAGCAAATAACGTAATTTTGAATTAAAATATCTAAAAAACAACAATAAAGTGGGATAAGATGTAAGTTGATGAGATCAATATAAAATGTTTATATCACCTATGTGAACTTGGCACCCGACTTTTAATAAATAAAGTTTTCAATACGTAAAATGATAGTACTTCGTTTGTAGTTGTTTGTACCCATGTGGAAATTTCATACATCAGACTAGTATTAGATACTGGCGAGATACAGATCCAGTACCGAAAAACAGGTTTTACATTTCAGTACTGGCATAGCACAAAACCAGTATTAAAATAACAATGATTTAGTACTCACCCATTATCTAAATCAGTATTGAATAATGGTACTGAAACGGTATACTCTCTGCCGGTAAATTTACGGTACTGTATCTGTACAAAAATTAGTAAAAGAAAATCTGCTTTTTCCACGTGGTTCAGAATCGTTTGTAGTTGTTTGTAGTGATTTTGCTTTCGTTTGTATTTGCCATTTCAAAATTATAACTGTTTAAAATATATTAATTGCAAATATATTATAATTTTTAAACTATTCAACTACAAACGAAAGCAAAATCACTACAATCAACTACAAACGATTCTGAATCACGTGGAAAAAGCGGATTTAAAAAATCTTAAAGTCGGGTGAGTCATTTTTTAAACGAAAATATTTTCACTACAAACACGAAGTATTATCATTTTATTTATTGAAAACTTTATTTATTAAAAGTCGGGTGCCAAGTTCACATAGGTGTTTATATCTATTATTTTACAAGATCTGATGCAGCAACTGATGAACATTAAATGTCGCGTAACACACTCGATAATCTCTTTAAAAAATGTAATATGTGGTGCTACAAATATAAATTATGATACAGAAAACAATAAAAATCAAAAAACAGTTATGTTACATCCTTACCGGAGAAAGTGCGCTTAGATGTGGACGGGTCAAAGTACCTGAGTGTAATGCAAAAATGTTTGCCGGTTAGGTATAGAGGAAGTGACCGTTCGAGTTGGACAATTCTATTTCGGCTATTCTAGAACAATCATGGAAAGATCTTTTTTGGTCTAGAGATCTAGTTCTTTTACTAAAGGCGGAACCACATGCAATTTTTTAAGCGATGGAATACGAGGTCCTATGAATGAAATTAATACGCGCGCGTTTTGTGTGATAGAAATATTTAATTCTACATTAGTAAAACAAAAATACATAATTTCACGTTTTTACAATGTTTTGAGCAAGATAAAAATACAAATTAAAAAGATGTTATTGTTATTTAGTTATACTACATGTTTAGTGTTAGCTTTACAGTTTATAAAGCTAGACATAAATACAAATAAAAATATTTTTTATTCTTACTTAGTAATACTAACGTTATACATTATTTTTTATGTGTTTGTATATTCATGTGTGTATGCGTGCGATAAACGGTGAAAAATATTTTCGAATTCTGTTACTAGAATCAGGAAATTAAATTCAAAAAACTTATTGTTTGATATAATTAATGGAGAAATTCTAGAGAGTCATTCCTTATCAGTGATCCGTGGTGGTAATTATGTGTAGCTGGTTCGGTAGTACAGCAGAGAAAGACATATCACTAGTCAGTCATACACGATATTTTATAACACTGTAATAAATACACGTAATACTACAATAGCGGTTTTATCAATATTGTATTATAGTGTGTCTGCTTTATATAATTTACAGTATGTTTTCATACTTACATTATTAATCGGTGAAAACTGGTGTGCAAAAATCATAAATGAATTATCGTCTGTGAATATTAATTAAGTTCAAATAGATTGATCAGTGATTGACAAAATCTAATAAAATTCAATAGGAGCGTAAAGATGCAGGTTCTTCGTGCAAAGGTTACTGTATTTCCATTTAAAATTATTTACAAACATTTCTGCCTGACATCAGGCCTTCTTCAGTGTACAATATTGAACGAAAGAATCGCACGCAGTGATTATATAGCTAAAAAGATGTGGAAGAAGTATTTCAAATCCATTTCACAAAAATATTGTTTGGTACATTAAAAAAGAAATATTAGAACTGTAATAAATGTAATGAAATAAAATGAGAAATAATATTCTAAGTAGTAAATTAACCGGAAAGTAAAATATAATTTATACATACTTGTGAAAATTACATGTTGAAAGTACACTCATCCATGCAGAAGGAACAAGATGGAAGAGTGAATAATTATTGAACTTAATCAGTTAAAAGTTGAGATCTTAATGATCAAAATTCAACAAAGAAAATCAAAGTAATGGTAGGAAAGGAGGGAGAGAGGCAGGGGGGGAGGAGGGAAAAGAAGTATAGTAAGGAAGGCATGGTGAAATGGTGAGGATAAAGGAATTGGTAAAGGAAAAGAAAGGAAATACAATTATAAAGGAGAAAATAAATTAATAATTGAGAGATAAGCATCCAGTAAATGTTCCGTGTCGTTTTGATTGTTGAAGCCTGCGTTTTGTGTCTTAATGAAAACCATTTCAAAGATCAGTCTTTTGCAACAAGAGGGTTCCCCGTCCAAGATCTTTACGTTATCCCAATCAAAATCATGGGAGGAATCCATTCTGTGTTTTGATATAACAAAATATAATTTTAAAAAATAAACAATAAAAATTTAATATTGTTTTGCCATTTTTTTTTGCTTTTTAGATTCAATCTTTATTTAATTACAAATAATTTATATGTGTAAATAAATTAATTTCAAAATTATCAACATATATATTATCTACTTACCTCAAAATTAAATTGTAGCAAAATGTTAAATACTTTTGAAGAGTTAAGTACTTCTTAAGAATTTGAATTTCGAATCTCTCCTGTTCAGTATAATTTTTGGATTTTATAGTACTTTCTCTTGTGTCTAAAAAATGCGAAATTCAAAATTAACTATTTTTATTAGAAATTAACTATTTTCATTAATAGATTATCTTTGTCAAAATATTAAAAATTTGTTATAACCAAATTATTTTTGTTAGCACTAAAATATCATTATTAATCATGTAATAAAAATAGAAATTTATACTGATAAAGAAATCTCGTAAAATATCAAACAAAATAATGTTTAAAAAAATAATTTAATATATAAAAAACAAAATTACAAGTAAATTTTATTTACAAAATAAAATTAAACAAACTGGAATTTTTAATTTTGTCCTTTATAATATAACATATGTATACCTTCTAACATTAGCAAATTATTTTTCGATTTTTAGTTGCCAAAAATAAAAAAAAAATTTAATTTAATAAAAAATTAAACCTAAAATTGAAAGTTGATATTTTAATAAAACATACTTTGATGTGTATTTCAAATATAGGTCAATTTATGCATTGTTTAATATGCTAAGTTGAAATCTAACAGTTTGTCAACCTATCAATTTAATTACACAGTTCCTATCTTTTAAAGTAATATAGGAATAGATCAAGAAAATACGCGATTCCACACACGCACGCACACGCACGCGCAGTATATATATATCCAAATTTTAAAAACGCGCGTAGTACTGAAGAAAAAATCGATTAAACAAACTATTACTTACATGGTTGGTTTTCGAAGGACATTATTATATTATTTATAATATAACTAAAATATATTTAAAAAACCAGATATTATCAGCCAATAACGAATCATCGTTAGACCTTTCCAATAAATCTATTAAAATGGTTTTCTCAGTTTTTTATTCAATTGATATTTGTCGTGTAATGTCATATAATTTCAATGGCCTACAATCAACAATGGAAATATTTTAAAAAATAAGAATGACTTCAGAGATCATAATAAAACAAATTGCATTTTTCTCTCACGATTTATCACAACATTTATTATTGATATGTAACTTTGTTAATTAATAGAAAAAGCAAGAATAATAAGATTTTAATGAAAAAGTTTTGGAAAAAAGTGTAATTTAGTTTGATACCTAATGTCTAAAATAAAGTTACAGTAACTGATATACAAAGAACAAATAATTTTCGGATAAAACGTTGCAAAACGACGATTTGTTGCAAAAACTGAATAATATAGATACAAATAAAAATGAGAATAATAACAATAAAATAGGATAAAATGTAAGTGTGTTATTTAAAGGCTATGTTCGTTTTGGACGCTTACGCGCTGAAAGCAATCATTCTATCCATGGATCTAGGAATATTCGTTCTCCACGTCAACTGATCATACAAAGCTAAAACTTCACACAAAGATCGCTAAGAGATACCACAATAAAGCTTTACGCGCGCGAACTATTACAGGAAAACATCAAAATGTGAAAGAAGCAAGCCTTTAGATGTATAAGAATCCTATGCACATATTTTTCATTCACAATCAACCATCATTATTATTACTTTTCTATCACTTACCATTTTTTCGTAGTCCAAAGTGATTCCCGAGAAATCCCGACTTATTTTCCGTCTTTTCTGAGGCGCAGCAATTTCCTTGGATAATAATCTTATTCACCTGACTCACCTTCGGAAATTATTCGATCTCGCCGCTTGCTGCCTAGTGGAATAAATGCTTACTGTACGCTTTTACCACCCTTCCCTCCCACCGCGATTCGAAATCTCTCTCATGTTTCGTCTACCGAAAGCCGATGAGGCGCGGCAAGTCGGCTCATGGAATGCCTTCATACGTGGCTGGCAAGGTAGATGGCTAGATGGTCGACGTTAACTCGTAGTGCACGGAATCGGGTTAATCGATTTCCGGGTAACATACATATACGCGCATGCAGGCGTACAATAGAGAAAGAGAAGTGCATTTGAACATCAGGACCGATTTCATTGCATGCTGTAGTAAAAAGAACGATTATAAATAATGGTTAAATTTGTGACTCGTTTAAAAAATAACATTATTACACAAAACTTTGACGTGTATTATTCGAGAATAAATTTAATTCCCCTTTTTTCGCGTTCGCTGCTGACATTCGTTCTTATCTCTAAGAGATTGAATTCTTATCATTGCAATTATCAATTACACGACATTATATTTCTCAAACTTGATTCGAATCCGCACACCCTTATCGCGACGATTAGACCTTACGGCCGTATATTAATCTTCGTTAAGTCATAAGTCGCCAACTCCGGCTGCTAGTGCCGCAAGTAAGCTCATAATCATTTCGCTTCTCGTGTCGCTCAAAGCGGGTGCCGAACTTCGGTCAAAGTGGAAGATGAACTCGTTTGACGTGGCCCACGGCGAAGTGAGATACATAGGCGGATAGGTGGAGAAGAACGAGGAAAGCGAGACAGTATTTAATGCGGTCTCGACCATTGCGCTCGTGATTCGCGGCCAGCGACTGCACCGGGGTTGCTCTGGGGCGCGGCTTTACGCGCGATGTAATTCCGATGCAAATCTGTCTGTTGAACTTTTTAGCCATTAAGTCGCGCCGTGCCGGCCTACGACCTTGCGTCGGTGCGCCAATTTTGCATTCCACTTTTGCGCACAGTTTTACTTGTAATTACTCTTATACACATTGCAATTTCTAATTTTGATTGGCTGGATATCTAAAAATAAAAGTTAATTAATTAATAATTTGGTGTTCAGATTTTATACACTCACTTGTTTTTACTGTAATCTCTTCAGCATTGTTAATGCTATTCATAGTCACATAATCGATCCATATATTCTCATCCTCTTCCTATAAAGTGAGATAATCACTAAATCTAATGTTATAAAAGAATTTTTATTAAACGATTGTGCAACTATTGTTTCTGCTGTACATAATTTAATAAAAAAAAAAAAAAAAAAAAATTTGTTTCATTTTACACGTATCTATGGCTCATTAATAACCTTCATATTGATAATGTCAATTTTTCTAATAACGTAACATATCAACATATATGCTTTTACAGTTTCGCACAGCGTCCCTATCTTGACATATTTTGGATTCAACTACAGCGACGTTGTCGAATCGAAATGGGATGCGTTTCGCGAAGGCGAAGACACGGGCGCAAATGTAACAGATGCAGATGCGCCGTTCAGTCATTCACCCCCAAGAATTTTGCGACCACCCTGAACCCATTCGGTCTGGCGTGCGCATCGACGCTGAAAAGGTCGTCGTTTAAATCACATGGGCGGGGCTGAAGGTCCTGGATACCGACCACGAGCCGCCATCTGCACAACACAGAGCGAACAACCCTTTAAGTTGTCAACGCGAGCATTCGCCCCCGCACCCTGATGAAATTTCGTCCATACACTTACACAGCTCTTGCATATGAATGCCTTGTAGAAAGGCGCTTATCCCAAAATCATTTACTTTATCCGTCTTTTAATTTTTTTTCACAACTTTTCATTCATATTTCAATTTCTCTTTTCTTACGTTTTTTATTTTATAATTACTGTTACTCTATATATCATTTTTTTACGTCTCGCAACTTGAATGTATCCAGTCCTATTTTTTTTTCTATTTATTTTATTTTAAAAGTTTATACTCATAATTTTGAATCTTCGCAATTTCTCCTGAAAAAGAAATATTTTGTCGAAATTCTTTCTATTCTTTGTACTTTGATAGAATTTCTATTTGACACAGATATTTTACATTCTTTCGCGCTCTTGAAATCGTAAAATTTCAATGTGATTCTCGTTTCTATGACGCGTTTCGCAAAAATCACGGGCAGAACATTTACGCGAGATAACATTATGCTCATGTTTCGGCATTGCCGCGTCGTGCGCAAGTTCATCTAAATCGTTTCGGTGAGATAGGATCTCGTTTTTGAATTTCTCGCAATGTCTACCCGTCGCGATCGCTTGTTACGTGCAACGACAATAGTCCATGTGAATGTTCCGGCGCGCCTACAGTCACCGACCATTGCCTCCGCACACATGGGAAAGTCGCATCTTGCATTCCACAGCCTTGCGGAAAATTGCGGCGAAAATCTCCGGCCTTGTTCCACGTACCGGGGCGTCATAAAATTTTCCTCGCGCAATTTCTCCGTAAATCTCGCATCCTTTATTTCAATGAGCACACGATATTACTCGCGCGCGAAGGCGATTCGCACGCGCACCGAGCAAATTATTTCGCGCGGGGAAAAAACAACGAGATTACCAATCGTAACTCACTTTTTGTCGAGCAACATCTGCGGAGCGGATTTTTCCATGGCGGTGGCTAAAGCGAGAAAACGGTATTTTACATCGGCTAATAATTTTGAAGATAATATTGGTTTAAGTTTCGACAAAAATAAAAATTTGACGATAAATATACATCGTCGAAAGATTTTCGTAAAAAAAATTTCAATTCAACTATATATGTTCCTTATAATTTTCTTTTTTTGGAATCTAAAAGAATGCGACATTGCACATGTGAACATTGACGAGGCAATGTCACGAATTGTAAATATAACACTGTGATAAATTAAAGAAAGAAAAACTGTAAAAGAACGATCAAACGCAACTCGGAAGATACAGAACTCGTTTTTCAAAAACCGGGATGTACAGTCGCTCTACATACAGATACAAAATACAAGTAGGTGTGTTTCGTGACCCAAAAATGACTGCTGCTCTACGAGCGAGCGCAACCGAATGCTAGGAGTGCTCGGTTCGCAAGGCGCGGCCGAGACCACTAAATTCACGGTGCGCTAATCAATAATGTATTTAGTGTGTACAACTTCGTGCTGGAATATATCCAGCTGGGACACGGTGAAAGGTGGTACCCGACCATTGTTCTGTGGCATCCAAGCCCCGAGTCGGGCGTACGTAAAGTCTCGCGGAATAATTACAAGTTCGCCATTGAATCAGGAATGCGCCAAACAAGACAGAAACAGCCGCCCTGCAATTCCATTATTAATTCAATTACTGCTGGATGCATACTGATCGCGAGATTAATGCATCCCGCGGACTATAATCTCATTCTGCCATCTGAACGATTGAAGCCGGCTCGATACACTCCTACACACAAAGTGTATCTATTCCAAATGCGCGCTCTCCAATAATTTGGAGTCAAATTTTCCTGAATCAAAATATTCAGATAGATACTCTCTGAAATTTTGAATAGGATAATTTAAGATTGAGAGTTTCAACGGATTCACCTTTGGCAATGAAAATAAATCACAAAATGTTATTCGTTTAAACGATACAAGAAAATCTTTTATAATTTGAAATATATATATATCGAATTTTTTCAGTTTTTGCAATATTTTCTCCAATTTCTAACATTTGCAAATATATCTGATTTGATGCTGAATATCAAAGGAATCTATTCAATCAACATTAACATATTGACTTACTAAATCTAAAGGATTCATAGAGCATTTTTTGTTATATCGATCACAATGTTGCTCGTATTCGGCTTCTATAATCTCTATCGGTAGATTTTCACTCTTCGATATGGAGGGTCTGCAACAAAAGTGCAAGCAAATAGATGTTATAATTTTTATATTACTCGTTCATGACGTTTGATAGTATAAATATTTTTTGAATAAATATTTAGAATAAATTTACATTGGATAAATTGATTTAAATTAAATTTTCT
Organism: Linepithema humile; assembly: GCF_040581485.1. Taxonomy (NCBI): domain Eukaryota; kingdom Metazoa; phylum Arthropoda; class Insecta; order Hymenoptera; family Formicidae; genus Linepithema; species Linepithema humile. Next base: position 39,627,362 of record NC_090128.1, read on the forward strand.
GTATATCATTCTTACACATGGCTTCTATTATACGCTGCAATTATTGACTTATCTCTTTATTTTCAGCAATTTAACAATTTTAATAATATGTATGTATTTTTTTAACACTTACGTAAATATGATTTTAAGGATATCACCAAGCACCCCGTTTTCGTTTAAAGAGAATCTTGCAGTTTCACAAATTGTTCTTAACAAACAATCTAGGCCAGGATAACCCAAGCTATTACAAAAAGAAATTATACTATTTCAAATTCTATTCGCAAAATTAAATTTTGAAGCAATAATCAGTTGTGTTATTAAAAATTATGCAGTGAGCAAAATGTTAGCAATATCGGCAATTTGAACAAATTTGCTGTCAATCTGCTAACAATGGCTATCTGAATAAGTTTTATAATAAAAGTTTTGATAATTGAAGTATGAAATATATTAAAAGGTACTTAATATACGAAATTTGTTTACCTTTCCATTTTACTGGTGAACAATTTGTATACTAATTGGCGACTAAGACTTCGTTTTACGAAATAAGTTTCCTCGTGATAGTAAGTCGAATTCCACTCGTACGGCAATCCGTAATTCGCTTCGAAGTAAAACGACATCGATATAGACTTGTCAGGAATATCTACAGGAATTCCGAGAGCGAAAAATATCTACAAATAAAAACGTGTATCCTTGATAAATGTAAACGCAATGTTTTTCATATAAAATTGAAAATTATTTCAAAAAATTAAAAAATGATAATTCGATCATTATTTATAAACATATTTTTCAGAATATTAAAACATGTCGATATTATTTTATAAAATGTGAGAGGCGTTTACAAATTCTGGAGATTTCGACGAAGACAAATTGCGATTGAATTTTTTATTGTAATATTTTTGTGACAAATAAAAAATGTCTTTTTTATTATGGTTGAGATGAATAGAATTTCCGTCATATTGAAGTATCACATTTTTACACTCGATTTGTTTGACAAATCACGCTTCACGTGTGTACCTGGTGTACAAATAATCAATATTGAGCTAACAGGTTGCTCACATAGTCCGAGACGCATTAGTAGATGAAAAATGAATGATTGATCCACCATACCCCCATATTGCTACCTTCGGGAAATCCGATAGATCGCATATGCCTCGATATACCGTGTGTAATATTTTTCACTCCCGATACACGTGTTGATTTCATGAAGCACATCAAGAGAATGAACGTCGTAATTTTGTTCCTGAAATATTTCGAGAGACATAAAATTTTTTTAAATATATTATTTATCAATATATGCAATCATCGATTTAAGATACTTTTTATGAGCTATTATTAATAAAAATTAAAAAAAAAAGATTAGAGAGAAAAAGCCGCATGTAAGCGACACTTAATTTTATTTTGTAAAACAAATAGCACACGTTTCGTAAAATAAATAGCTGAATGTTTAGATACAGGTGATATTTTTAGAATTTTGTTGAATGCGCTTGCGATACATCTCGGATATTGTCCATTTCAAACTCGCATGCGATGCTCGCGACACGATCGATATCTCGATGAAAAAAAAAAGTATATGTCGCATCTGTTTGTAAATTTCGCATTTCTTTATTTCGTGAGTTATTTTGATTTTGTGATTGCTTCATTGGTTTTTGCGTAAATGCAAATACTGAACGATTCGCACATCCCGCGCGCGATTGCGATAGTTCTTCTTTCCGAATAAAACAAAAAATGTTATTTTTCGCAACAAGTCGACATACCGTAGATATTTCGTTTTGTGCTCTCTTTTTATTCAATGTTTTCAATTTTGCGCTCGAGTTACACTGCATTTTTGATCATTTTTATAGCGTTATTTACATTATTATTAATGTTTCGATATTGAATACTCACTTTTCCATTTCTTACAGCTGAACGCGTGAGCCTCACAAGAGGTTTTTACCGAGTGGCGAATTAACAGTTTGTGCAGACGCACGCGAAGTAAAAGTTACGTTAATTTGCGCAAGACTAATAAGTGTAGTTATCAAGGTGCAATAACGGTTTCTGTTTCGTCTGCTACGTGTGTGTGCATTCTGACTCTGATATATAATTGTATACCATTTTTACGAATTGCCCTTAATTCGTATAATTCAAATTTGCTATTTTTTTCAACTTTTTTCTAATATATACCTATTGTTTTAATATCTACCACTGTTTATAGGCTTTCAAATGTTTCAACTTTATCTTTATTTTAATGCCTTATTATATTTATTTGTTTTATTTAGCGATAATGGATTGTACAAATCAATATTTTATTTGTGCATACAATTATTTAAATTTTGAAAAGCAAACCAGATTGTTGCCATATTTATGCATTTTGCAAATATTTTGTTTATAAAATCTAGTCGTCAAGCTATTATTTTTTTTAGATTACGTAAACAATGCCATTTTATTAAACTCAATATAAAAACGAATTTATATATAGTGTTTCAAATACTCTCGCGTCTTTTTAGCTACAAATTAAAATGATGTTGAAACAAAATCGACTTGTAGTTAATACATTATTCGCAAATAATAAATTATGTTTCTTTTTCTTATTTATTTAGACATTTATTTATTATATACACACATTTAAATTTCTTAAAGCTATGATTTATTTTAACTCTAAAAATATCTAAATGTAACTTATTAAGCTTATTATGTAAAGAAAGATAATAAATCTATTCTACGCTAAATGATAGAATTAATTTTTTCTTATTGAATTAAAGTCAAACGAAATATTTTCAGGACTTAAGTATAAATATAATATACAAGCAAGTGATTATATTATTCATTAATAACATCGGACATAATTATTATAATATAATTATATCGTAAGATATAAGACAAACTCCGAATTTTTCAAATAAAGTCTATCTTTAGATAAAAAAATCTATTTTTTCAAGATTATTTTTATTATGAATGTAATTTGAAATCAAATTGCAGATGGAAAGAAAAGATGCAATCAATGCATTTTAGCGTCAAGAAAATAAGAAGAAATTACATAATTATTTTTAGAAATTATTATCGGAAATATCTGCGACTTTTATACAAACACTTAAAAAATATGCGTATTTCAATCATTCACTATTAAATTAATCTAACAAAAAGACTTATACCAGAAATGGAATTTAATTTCGAGCGATTTTCAAGATAAAAAAATCATTTAGTCTCTCTTTTTACCACAAGCATTTCAGTAATGAGCCGCCCCTTTGAATGCTAAGAATTTTATTAAAATTCTTCTTCCTTTTAGACAACTTTAATTTATTTTATTAATAATAAAAATTTTATAATTTTCCGAAATATTGTATAAAATAAATTTTTAAATATATAAAATATTTTAAATATAATATAAGTACTAAACATATAATATGAATATTATATGTATATATATATATATATATATATATAATATACATGATATATGTATAATATGTAAATATTATTATGTATAGAACAGTTTAATTTTTGTTTAATTTTTATTTTTATTTTCTCTGTAAAATTTGCTTTTTTTTATAATTTATATCAATTTAATATTGTATATATTTTTACATTATTATTATTATATAATTATTTCATTAAATCATAAAGAATTGGCACGATATTTCTACAACAGTTTAAATCTTAAAAACAAGCAAGTAAAAAATTGCATCTTAAATAAAATAAAATGTTGCAAAAATTGTGAAATTGTTATTTATTTGTAAGAAAAAATAATTTTAGTTATTAATAAAAATAAATTAAAAAAAAAAAGAATTTTAAAGAAGACTCTTGAATAACATTAAGAGAGATATGACGACTTACATTTAAATTACATCATGTATAATCGCTTCTGAAGCAGAAATGTGACGCGGTTTTGTTATATACATACATCTTATGACTTGTTGCCAGCAAGACATGATGGGTAGAGGAAAAAAAGAAAGAGGAAAGATAGTTCTATCTTGAAAATTGGCTGAAAATTGAAACAAAAGAAGAAAGAGGGGAGATAGTTCTATCTTGAAAATTGGCTGAAAATTGAAACTAAATTCCAATTCTGATTTATATACATTATAAATACTATTACGTTAACAATCAGTCTCAATCTAAAATCTTAAAGTCATTTGTTATGATAATTTTCCATCAATGAGAAAACTGCATATTTAACCAATTGAAGATTTGAGATTAAAAAAATTCTGCTATCATATTTGTAACTATCATATTCATAAAATAGATAAATCAATAGAATTCTAAAAAGTTGTAGCTACAATTATAATATACGAGATTTAATATTTTTCATACCGTGCTGATTTAACATGACTTTTGATTCACATTGTTGTGAAATTTGTCATATATATTTATAAGGCATATTATATAAAGTTACAATTTAAAAAATTATCAAGCATATAAAATGCGTTACTAACTTGAACGAAAAATTTAGCGTAGGCCACATGACACGTATAGAACGTATAAAAATATGAAAAATATCTGTCCCCTACTTATTCGTTTCAAAAATTATTAAAATATAATTTGCTAAGCTTTTCCAAAGTTGTTGTTTTAAATATTCGCAATTCCTCTTCTTATATACGTTTTTCAAATTAGTTTTAACTCTTGTCATTTTCAATAACAAATTTAAATCTTTATATCCTTCAAAGTTTGTGTCTTAAGTCGTAAAAATTGTAAATTATTCTTTGTAATACAGTTTTATAAGTAACAGTTTCATTCTGTACACATTTTGGTGTATATATCACCAAAAACATAATCGGACTTATGCGGCCCTAAGCAAGTCCAAATTTCACTTGCAGAGGTTCCCATTCTCCTGTTTTATCTTACTCCTTCTGCTTGTTAATTGCAGGAACAGGCACAGCAATTATTTCTTCAGCACTCCTGGATTTCAAATATTGTAACATGTTTTCGTAGACCGCAAATGTGACAACTGTCGCTGGGGTCACTCTGGTGAGGTTTACGCCTAAACCCTTGTAAAAGCCACGCCAACTTTCATACCTGGAACGAACCACCAGCAATACGCCTTTGTTTTACTTGCTGTACAACATACATGCTGCACGCATGTATAATCGCAATTGTGCTACGAGAGGTAATTTATTCTAAAGTACTGGTAATTTAATCCGCGTTCGTCACGTTACAAAGGATTTCTGAAAATCTCAACATATAATTATTCTAAAACGTGTCAGTTATAAGATTTCTATTAAACAAGCCAATTAATGATGCGCAAATTCAATGACAAAGAAATCTATTTTATTTTTGTTTCGCTACTTAAAATAAGATTTAAAAATAATATATATATCCTCGACCGTCCATAATTATCATGCAATAAATCGAAAAATCGTTCTGCTGGTGGCTTAACAACCTATCAAGCGAATTATAATGTAATAATGAAATCACAATACCTTTCTACATGCTTTCAATAGAGAATGACTTATAACAATAAAAGATGATAAGAGCGATAAAAGTTTCAAAGCGAAATATATTTAAGGAAATATAATTTGTAAAATCACAATTAAATAACGACAACATGTTCCGCTGTTTAGTGCCAATAAACAGAGAATTGTCAGCAAAATCAGTATGAAGAAACCAAATCTAGGAATAATCAGATAACAGAAAGTCATCTGATGCGGTCATAAAAATAGCTAATTTAACAACAAACACTTTTCGATATGTGTGTTTATTAATATCGTCACAATGTTGCTTTAAGTATGCTCCTTCGCGTGTTTCGTTATGTTCTTTTTTTATACCGATGAAACAAATTCTAACTAGATTTATAATTAAAGAAGTTGATATAAATAAATTTGTCCTACTATTTACAGATTTGCGCTAAAACTTATTGCTATCTATCATATTTTCCGAGTGCCAGACTCTACGACGGTCCTTGCAAAATTAATATTACGAACCCTATATACTCCACTTAATTAGAATGAGGTAAAGAATCGTTACAGAGAAATAGAGTCGCTTACTGGCAAAAAAAAGAAAAAAAGACAAAACACTGATTTAGCAAACGTTTACTATATTTGCTAAAACTTAAAAAGAAGATTACCTAAATTCCATCTAAATTCAGCAACGTAGTTTGATTTGCATTAGGACTCGTCGAGTCGTGAGAAGACAGAAATTATTAGTTTATACATGTGATTCGCACATTATGCATAAAAATAATCCGAACATTATACAGACATACATGTTATTTGTATAGTTACGTGAATACTTGATTATTGATTTAACTATTCGAGATTAACACCGTCTTCCGACATGCATCGGATGTATTTCTTCTTGCAGCTCTTACATTTGCATAGATCATTCATTAGTTTATGCTCCCTTTTATACTATTCGCCTCTTTCCACAACATGCGTATTAACTCTAGCATGTCTATGCGCGTTCAACTAAATCCAGTTTAGTTGACGTTCAGATATTTAAACTCGATGGACATAAAATAGCCATGTTTATATGTTCATTTTATCACACAACGTACTTTATACAATCACAAAACATTTCAGTTAAAATACGTTTTCGTGTATTATAAGAAAGTTTTCCTTGCGTAAAGTACGTTAGCCACGAATTCAGCCATAAAACGATAAATTAAAGGAGGGATAAGTTTGTCTGTTCTATACTATCGCAGTCTCTCAGTATATACTTGCATAAGAAAAGGTAAGCGATTGAATAAATAAAACGCGTACGTTTTGCGCGATACGCCACGAACTATTGCCACTTCAAGATCCGTACCTTCATTCGTAACGATTGGGTTGCGTTCTGTGCAAGAAGTCAAAACGGCAATAGTAAAAGCAATTAACTATTTTCTCATGTCTAGCACAACTCCTTTCATCACCATACTATTCAACAAATCTAACATAAATTAACTGAAATACAAATAATAAAAAATATCATGTACTCCCACTTCGAGTACCAAAAAGAAAGCTAATACGTTGTTTATGTGTCATCTCTACGACAAAATAGAATAAAAATTATTACTTATAAACGTTTCTACTATCCTTTAAAATCCCCAAGAATATTCAGAATAAAAATGATTTTGTGAAAAAGACTTGCTGGAGAAAAATAATAATTGTTCTGGGATCTATTTGATAACCTAATAATAATTGTTGCTGATATTAATCTCTTTTTGAAAATAATTGAGTACTGTGGTTTTATCATTAAAAAATCATACGTAAAGTAAGCTTAGAAAGCTTAAAAGCACCTCGCATCATAAGTTTTTGGTAAATTGGGGGATATTACGCTCTATATAAAATAAGGAAAATTTGGTTCTATGTTAAAAAAAAATTGTCTAAAAAATTTTCTTACATCTGCAATAATAAGGTATCGACACAAATTAACTGCCATTAGTAAAATGCTCGTAAATAAGGATAATCAGACATATGTTTGGCGTAACATGTAAAAGGTATGGTGATAAGCCCTTATAGAAACCCCTAATTCCTTCTGACCTCCATGTGCATTGAATACAATGCCAGGTACCCCGGTAGTCGTGATGGTGATCCTGAAGTCTTGCCCTCACCACTTGATAGGGATATGTCGACGCTGCAGCAATCAGCTTTGATATTGCCGCGAAGACAATATACTCCGTTGTACTCTATTGCAACGCAAAAACATTTATGTTCGTTATTATTGAATGATTATTATTTGCGCTTACCTAATGTTATGCCATCTTTATAAATTGATATTATATACATTTGCAAATTTTTGTGTAAAAAATGCAAAAGAATAAAAACAATAATGAAATATCATTTGTACGTACAATACATATTCCGCCATAAAAATCTTGAGAAAAAAAATTTAAACAACTTACCAGCTTTGAGTCGATAGGTACGTTTAGATAATTATAATATTTATTCTTCATTTCTTCGTACGCCATGAATTGTATTGCACCGTGTGAAACACCGAACAAACCAGGAACTAAACCCTGCAAGAATACAATGCAGTGTAATAATGTTCGTCTCAGCCATAAATCGAATAGCTCTTTATCTTGAATATAGTCGTAATTCGACGTAAAATTCAATTAGAAAATATTTGCTTACTTTATATAAGCCTCTAATGCCCTCCGTCTTGTAAATCTTCTTTAAAGCATCTACCATTCCACGATACTTCTTGGATTCCGCTAGATTCACGTCTTCAGCATACTGTAAACACAGCCGCGTTTTCACCACCCAGATCGGGTTAGTCATGAGCAAGGTAAGCACTCCGGCATCAGCGGCGGCAAACATGTGCATGGACGGTCCGAGTGGTTTTTTCGAGTTGCCTCCTTGGATCGTAGTTTTTATCGTGTTATAGCTGCAAATCAATGCGTCCAAAAATATACACACAAAAGAAGTAAACGACATTAATCAGTGACCGTAAATCAAATTTCTTATCGCAACTGCAAATTGATTTTCCATTAGCTTACGGCAAACAAGCGCGTAAAAACAATTATTAAATTTAAAAAAAAATTTTTTTTAGCACATTAACGATATCAATTGACGATTAATATCGCCGTCGTATACTTACAAAAAGAAATAGAAACCCCACGAACTGCCTGATCCTAGAATATTCGGCGTCACACCTCTGTAAAGTCCACGTACTCCTTCGGTTTTAACGATCTGTGCGAGAGCACTCCTGAGGCCATTGTACCGTGGTGCTGAATTCGTATGACCATCATTCACTGTAATAAAAAGATAAAAGTAACTCGATTAATTTAAATGTACTTCTATTCTCCCATAAGCAACGTGATACTGTCATTCAACGTCTTACTGATACGAAAGTCTGTGTCGCAACTGTTTTTTTTTTTTTGTCGCGCAAGATTAAGCGCTACAGCGCTTTTTCTATGTTCCTCTTTTGCCCCTGCTTACTAAACCGCCGCCGATAAAATGTAACGTCTCGTGATAAGCAACGCTTAATGTTATGCTTGAATATCTTCAATGTATATACAATCGACGTATCACATACTCTCATGTTATGTATTGTCGCCACATTATCGTCCTTAAACGTTGCAGCATAGTTTCATATCTTGCTGCGCGAAGACAACGATATTGTATTGCGACCCGTCTTGTTTACTTACCGAGAAATTCTCTTCTTAAATGTACAAAAGATATTCACGAGAACGAAATGGATATCTAAACTTCAATTCGCGTATTTTATAAGAAAAACTATATAATGTAAAAAATAAAATTTAACACAAAATAATATATTTAATATAGAATATTTTAGAAAATACAACAAAATATAAATTTTATAAACATTGTAATTATTATTGCAAATATTTAATCTATTTGACAATGGTAATGCTGCTTGAAAATATTAAGATAGGTGAGAAGAACGGGAAAAAATGTATATAATCACCATGCCTGCTGCGCGGTACAATTTACTTTCGCTTTCGTGAATAACGGTGACTTCACTTGACCACAGTGACTGTCTTGTGTGATCTTATGCAAAATGTTTCTGATGAAATCTATCTATGAACTTTTCGTCAGATTTCTACATTAATTTGCAATCAATTTTTTTTCAATATGCATACAAATATGTTGTAGATTGCCATATCTTTCGCAATTTGATAAACTTTAACATTAAATATTTTCGTAATTATAATAAATTTTAAACAAAATTTGTGTAAAGCAAACTCTAATCAAAAGTAAATAAATATAATAATTATTCCTTATCATTTACCTCTATCTGAAAATTTATCGTAAAAAATCGTAATTTTATTGCTAATTTTACAATTTTTATTTTAGCAAAATCTCAGTACAAAAAAAATATCAATTTTTTTACCACAAATCCTTTAATTAATTCTATAAACTATAAAAATTTGATCGATTAATTATTTTGTTATATACAAAATTTGAAATTAAATTTACTTATACATTTGCAAAAAAAAAACACTGATTTAAATATCAGCACATTTTTATTTCATTATTATTTGTATTTCCGTTATATAGAATTTAAACACTAACTTTTACCTCAACTACGAGATGAAAAGACTGAATAGCGAATGTCACGTGCGACTGACGCAACTCGAGAAATTTTCGTGGCTTGGTGGTCGGCCAATGAATATTCTGTTAAAAATACAACACGCAGGCACCTGTTTCGTGCAACAAATCCTATTCATTTCTATTTCGCGCCGCATTTAATACTAAACGCGCACATTTATGTTCTCATTTAATTATGAGTTTCATTAAAAAATTGCGCAACATTTCTATTTTCTTGCATACTTTCCCTTTATTATTTTTATTGCTGCGTCGTTTTTGACAGCAAAATTTAAAGCGACCAGTGAAGATAATCGACACAAAACCTTTAAAGTTTAAAGAAGATAAGTGTATACGGAAGGCCATTAACTTATCTGTAACCGATTTCTTGTACGAAAAAATAATGCTATTTTTTAAACAAGCAAAATGAATAACAAAAGTCAATTGTATTTGCAGCGTACGCCGATAACTCTCACAAAAAACGCAGTTATTCAAAACGACAATTCATTCAGTTTGACATATGGTTTGACATATGGTAATGGCACATAAAAACGATGACTGTTACAGAAATTTTGTAAAAGTGTCACTGCGAATACTGTTTTTGATAATATTTCTTTCAGTTGCACAAACTCGTGCATATAAAAGCTCATTTGATTTCAGTTAATGAGAAAATCGCAATATGTATATAGATAATATATTACGCATTGGACAAAGTTCACCTGAATGAGTTCTTCAGGAAAAGGTAAGCACATATTCGATAGCAAATAAATTTTAAATTGCAATCAAACAATAAATAGTTTAACTATGTAATATATACTCTTATAACGCAAGATAATATATTTATAATATGTCCAACTTATAATACAAATTAATTATCATTATATTCACATAAACAGTACAATACATTTATGAAATCCATTTATTTTTAAAACTCATTTATCTTATCGTAAAAAAATTCACGTGCAATTTATCGATAAACTAGCTTACGTATTTCATAATAACTTTTCTACAAAGGGGTTCACGAGTATCCATCGCAAAAGTGACGATTACAAGGTATGACGACAATATCTTGGCATTTATCGGATAAATAAACAGGAACCGATATTGACGTCAGATCATTAATATTGACGTAATATGGAAATAATAGACGATAAAGGAAATCACGTACACGTGCGGTGTCGGTAAAAGAATTGATGATATTAATTTTTATCTTTAGAAGTTAACACTAAGAAATAGTAATAAATTTAATTATTACCGAAAAAATAATAATCGGAATAAATTGAATTCAAACGCAATGAAGCATGTAATACGTCATGACAAGGAATATAAAACAATACGCATCATGAAATGCAAACACGTGACGATTACGTAACCGTCAAGTCGGTCACCACATACAATTACAGCGAAAGATTTATATTTTACGAGACTAAACCAGTATAAATAGTGTCCTCACATTAACTCGACTTCTTTATCGAGAGCACGTGATAAATATATGCGGAAGAAGAAAACGCGACAAGTAGTTAAAACTTCGAGATAAATCAGAGAACAATTCAAAGTTCACGTTTCAAAGTTCCAGACAATTCAAATTCAGATGCTTTGTTTATTTATCGAAGAAATTTTCTTTCATCATGTGTATTATATTCTTTAATATCAGTCGTTTGCCTTCACACAACGATAACGAGAGGAATAGCATTTTCGAAATAATCATTTTCGAACAAAAATATTTCGTCGTTAAAATTTTTCCATTTAACAAAAACTTTCAAAATTAAATTTAGCCGATAATTTTTCTAACATTTTATGCTAACGTATAGATTTACGCAATCTATCTACAAATAAGAAGCAAAAATTTTAACTTAGTTAACTCAGTGGTCATTAAATTGCATTTGTAGTTGACTGACAATCAAGAATCTCACGTTAAAAAAATAGTAGTATCAATACTTCAATACAAAGATATTTCATATCCAATCAATCAAAGTTCTAGTATTAAATAAATATCAGATTTATTTCAAAATTATTAAAAGTCAAAAAAATTATATAAAATAATATAAATAATTGTATAAAATCATTGTAAGATGCCATGATTTTGAAGCACTTAGTTAAACTAATAGGCAAACAATCTCTATGAACATCAAGCGTCGCAAAAGAATAACATGCGATAATATCATCTACGCAACAATATATTTCTTAAATACTTAACTATTATCTAACCCAAATGTTGTTAATTGTTACGACGGATACTGCTAGCAAAATAATTATGATAATCAAGTGAGTGTTCAGTATATCGCGATGACTTTTATCATTATTGTTCGTAAATTATGGGAAATAATATTTATTGTTCGAACGTCATCGACATTAAACGGCAAATGATAAGAAATCATAAGAAATAGGTTACTATCTCTCTGCTGGTATCCGCTTCTACATTTCTCTACAAAGAAATGCGTGGAATATAATTCTGATTTTTTTTATCTTATTCTCAAATATAAAAAAAACATCTGAATTCTGTTTTTACAATTTACATCATGTATCGACCTCGAATAATGCGAAATAGCAAGCATTGAACCGAGTACTTTCCATCCACCAAAATTTATCGTTTTATACAAAACTGGCGAAAAGTGAAAGTCGTTTTCACCTTGAAATACAACAAAAATGAAGGTATTTATTGTCTTCAGTTCATTAAAACAGATGTTGTTACCTGGAAAACCTCGTAAAATATCTGCGAAGGTTTATAGCCTACAACCTCGAATTCTTTGTACTGGTTTTTTACAGACACGATAAATTGCACAACCTCGTTTAGATTCTACAATCGCCGCCCTCGGTAAAAGTCTGTCCGTTGCAACAGTTCATGAATGACAGAGTCACGTTTTGGCTTCTCTAACGAAGAAATTCTGCTGTGGAATGTTCGAGATAAATTGCACTCCTATGCTATACTTGCACATAATTGCATTTGCAAATTGCAATTATAAGATATTAATAAAATCATGTTATTTGGGAAAAAATTTTTTATAACTCCTTCAATAAATTAAAAAGTAATAAAATAATCCAAATCGCGTGTACAATATTTCAGTCTACATATGACTTAATCTATTTTTTTCCAAAAATTAATAATAATACTAAGGCTCCAATAAATTAACAAATAATCTTGGGAGAAAAAGATCGTTGTTAGGTGTTCGTGCAAAAATATTTTTTTTCCAATTTTTTCTTTTACGTAAAATTTCTGTAGAGAAAAAACGATAATATGATTAATTGAAACATTTTATTTTATCGAAAAAATTAGTATTATTTATCAAAATTGATTTAATTTATTTAAAATTAATTTATCAAACTAAAATCGTTCACAAATTAATATTACGAACAACAGTTACAAAATAATCAGAAAAATGCACTTTGCGTTTAATTTGCGTTACTACTTTATTTTCCGATTATCGATTTTCCTTTCATCGTATTGCGTAGCTATAAGCAATTCATACGATGTAATTTACGCAGTATAAAAGCAATGATGTAAAGCATCTCTATTTTCAGTACCTAGCTACAGATATAAGTATTGCAAGAAATACTTGGGTACAATGTATCTAGTTAAAGCATTTACATTTAGATACATTGTATCCATTTTTGTTTGATTTTAGCATGTATAAAAATCAATCAATTATAAATTAATATTTGATGTTAAATTAGTTAAATGACAAATAAATAATTTTAAAAAATTAAAATAGATATTAAATAATAGTTTTAAATCGATTTTAATGTCGAAGAATATGTAAAAATGTATATAAACACTTAAAAAATTAATTAGAATGTAAATTACGAGTTGCAGAAAATACCTAAATATTACTCAAAAATACACTTATATAAAAATGTTTTAAGCTGTGTTTTAAATCTTTACATCGTTAAGATCCCACACAGCACGCATATTCAAAAGATGTCCAGAACATTCTGAAGATATTTTTAAGAAATACGATATTTTCGGTATGGACCTTTGACCATATTCCAGATATGCATGCTGTGCGGGCATATAGAATAATTTAGATTTTTCGGTCCCAAGTTTGAAAAATATATATCTCTATTTGATGCTTTTTGAATACAATACAACTATAATAATTTAAGAACATTTTTAATAGATGAGCAATGGAAAGTGATTGGCTATTACATCGTATTGTTTTTTACCGCATAAATTGCAACCGCGTTTACATAAGAACTATAACTTCATTTTCCGTAAAAAAACGACAAATTTTTTAAATTAAAATATATGGCAAAAATTACTCCAACCTAAAAACATTACAATATTTAGTAAATCAATAGAAAATATAAAGATAACAGAAGAGCCGAGCACAGTTGTTCGCACATGTGACTCAATCAGTTAATTCGAAAATTGAACCATAGCAACGATAGGAATATCCCCGTTTATTTCGATTATCTTTGACCTAAATTTTGATTGACAGAATTTGATCTTTGTAAAATAAACAGATGAAACATATAGATAACTACTCCATAAGTGAAAGAATAGCAATGTACCCGAAAATAGACTAAATTAACAATAAAAAAGATATAAATAACATAACACTGAATAATTTTTCTCTTTTAACCAACCATAAAATTTATACGAGTAGAAAATCGAAACGGTCCTATTTAAATTCGCCTGATTGACTAATTCACACGCCCCATTACGTTTGTTTCATGTATTTTGTAAATAACAAAATCTATTTAATTAAATAGATAAATAGGGTGATTAAATCTATTCGAATAACAATTATTTGCCTTACGGCATCATAAATAGAGACGTCTGTTGCGAAAATTCTGTTTCAAACCACATTAAAAACTCTCGGGCTGTAAACAGTTGAAATATTCGTTAGTCATTATATATACAACGATAATTACAGTCGTGCTTTCTTCTCTCGACCCGAGAGTCGTGAATGGAAAAAAAAACTCGACTGAGCCGGTCGATAACATTCGACGATAAGAGCGCACCAGCGGCAACACGGGGGCTGGTGTGCACCACGTGCTGGCCGTTACGCGGGGTCGCAATGTGACAACCGCCATTTTCCCGAAGCGACTCGTGCGCGTGACTCACCTGCGAATCGGATCTTGATGAGGTCCAGCGGATGCAGCATCAGGGTCGAGACGACACCACCGGAGATGCCCGCGACGAAATATTCATACTTGAAGTTATTCAGGACGTTGAGCTGGCGCGGTGCACCCGGCGTGCCGCTACCCTTTATCGCCGACATGTTCCTCGCTGACACGCTATCGCGCTGCTCGCTACCGTTCGTTACCGATCTGTCGTCGGCAGCAATCGATTCCGCATCCTTGCCAATGCTAGCAACGCGCGCCTGCACTCTGCGGCATATCTCTTGGTCCGCCGGAGGCACTGTCGTCGAGCTGTCGTAGCGTCACACGTTGCCGAAATTCGCCCGCAGGCCGATCCACGCTTTCTCCGTTCGCTTGCGATCACCGTTTCGCACAGCTGGCTCACGGCCGATTATGCAACACCGACAAATCACACTGCGCCGCGTATGCCGAACGCCACCATACTGGTCGACCGGGCAGCTACGAGCGGTTCTCCCAGATGCGAGAGGAAATTTTGCGCGTGCGCAATGATACGAATGCTAGCAGACACACTCGCTTTTCTCACAATCAGCTGTGTACGCGGCATCATGGCACGAGCGCTCGCGGAAATATTCGACAAGCACATCGCGGCAGAATTCAAAGTGATGCGTGCAGTTCTGTAGATACATTCTCTAAAATAATTAAATATTAATTAAATTATATATTTCTGTAAATAAAAAAATATTTATATATCTCCTTCATGTTTCCTCCTCATATTTATACTATACTTAGTTAATATTTTCTGTTTTACATAATATAAATGTTCACTCATTTCAAGCTTTAATTAAAATTCTGCATAATAAATAGCTAAGCCGAAACAAGTAACCAACGAAAGTTCTGCAATAAAAAAACACACAAACGATGATTAGGTTTTTCCGTCGGCTTATCTGTTTTGTTCGCGATAGGCGACGGTACGCACTCATAATCACAAATGAACGATATGAAGGTTGGTGAGCAAATCGCTTGATAAAGGTTTTCTTATCCGTTGTCACTACTAAGTGTATCCCAGTATCAGTCTCACTTTGCCGACAGATAGCGGATGTTCGCGCGGATTCCGCTTGCGGAAGTATTGCTATTGAGCAATACTTAAGCTTCGATCAGGAAAAATACCGGTAAGCAAAAGACTATCTTAACTAATAACTGACAACAAAGGAAACATTGTACCTCTTTATGTTTTTCATAATACAGTTTTGACTTGTTTATTGTTTTGTGCCTGTTTATTGTTTTGTATTCTTTGTATATTTTGTAGTTATTTGTATATTTTGTAATTATTTTATTTTAATTATTAATATTTTAAAATAAAACTATATAATTAACTAAATAATAAAGCCTTGTTATACGTAATATATTTGCATTTCTCTAATTTTATAAATCGGCTTATAAGATAAAATAACAAACAAAAATTTATTTTAACAATTCAATATTCTCAAAACAACTTACTCATATTATTTTATTGCTTTTAATTAAAATCTTTATTCTAATTATTCTTTAATTTTAATTGTTTTTAAATTGCATTATATTTACGTTATAAAACTACTGTATTACGTTACAAAACTACTCTATTACGGTCTAGTAAACTGTCGTCTACTCATATATATATTTAATTAAAATGTATCTTTTCCATACATAAATATTCAAATAAGTTACGTAAATTTTTTTACAGTTTCTGCATGAACGGTTTCTCAGAAACCAGTAAAAATTTGCTGCAATAGGAAAAAAATAACAACCGTACCGATCTGAATCTGTATGGATAATATTATTATAATATGTCAGTGAAAAAAATATTTAATAATGGGGATACTATAAATACACAATAAAGTACGTATTTTTTATCAGACAAGTGTAAAAATAAAGAGTGAGAGAGTAATTAATCGGGTAAAAAGTTGTCTTTTGTTGTTTAAAATCACAAACGCGCCCACATCATTTTTCTTTGAAGATTTTCAACACGACGAAATGGTAAGAAGAAATATATATATTTTATACGCATTATACATAAGTTCTTTGCTTCTTAGAAATTCTTCATTATCAAATTTCTTCCTTTTTTTTACAAATTTTACAAGCTTAATTCGGTACTATCTTATCTTTAAGGCGTTTATCCATTATCAAATTTTCTTAACGATAGCAAATTTTAATTCTGTGATAAATGATATCTAAGCTTTCAACTTGAAAAAATTTATCTTTTGCATATCTTTGTATATAATAATTTAAAGAAATTCACAAGAGCGTTAAATTTTAATGGTGTTACTGCAGCATATATTATATATTATATATATTATATATATAATATATAATATATATTATTATATATATTATATATATTATATATTATATAATGTTCATATCGATTTTCTTCTCATACACGGAGAAAATTTTATATCAAAGTTACTATACTCGCGGAGTACTCGCGGACTATGAAGGAATTAATAAAATTTTTTACTATGTTTTTTATACGTGAAATATAGTGAAAATTTTTGGTCCGCGTCTTTATGGTCCGCGGTTACTGCCGTGCATAATAATTTTTTATATAAAATTTTCTCCGTTGTAAGGCGTTGTCAACTGATAATATTTCTAGTAATTGAAATTTATACTTCGAATGAATAAGAACGCAAACTAGAGATACCAGTTAAGTGACGTCATTTAACACGGCAAAAATCGATTATCGGTATATTTATCAACCGATAAACTTCTACGATGTACGATATCTTTAGATTTATATAATTATAGTACTTTCTTCCAGTTAAAATTGAGATGATTTGTGATTGATTAAAAGAATTTTGTACAATGCAAAAAATGCCATTTTAAACCAACAATAAAGTTATTGTTGATTATTGAAGTCGTAGTTAACAATCACAGTCTTTGTTCGAGGTGCAAATTTTTTCTGCCAGCTACAACCATTAGCACTTCTCAATTTAATAGACGTTTGGTTCTAATCACGTGTCGAGCATTCTTGCAACCCGCGCTTAGAGAATCTTCCGCAATAGAAATAAGAATGCAATGTGGAATTGTTTGAATAAACGCGCAGCGCAAGAAAGTGTGGAGTATTTGTGTCTGTTGGTGAGTGAGATACGTGCACAAGCTGAATAATCGGAATTAATTGTAGATGATTTATTGTCAATTAAATAGATTGTAACGATTCATGGTAAACGTTTCAAAAAATAGACACGTATTTTACACACACGCATATTTTCTATATCTACTCTCATGTAATTTTAAATATTATTTTTTCAAATGAGAAAATTTTTCTACCACGTTCGTTGACGGTTCCGCGGCAATTTTCACAAAATCAATCGAGACTCATAGCCGTTGTCATCATATTATAGTATTCGTTTTTATGAATAATCTTGCTACCGGTCGCTGGCGCGGCTGATGCAAGGCGACCGCCGTACTTCACTTCCTCTAATGGAATACCCAAGGCTAAGGCTATTCTATCTCTCACGTAATAGTAAGCACCTTGATTTTTATGCTCTTCTTGCAGCCACACAATCTGCATATACGTAATTTAAATGAAATAAGCGGTTTTTTTTATTTAACACAGTAAAAAAATATTTTTGTGCAGTAGAAAAAATAAATCAATTCGACGATCTCGAAAATTTCTCACTTTTGCTCGTGGATATTTCACCATTTCCATCGCGAGGAGGTGATACGGAAAAGGGCACAGCTGCTCGATTCTAATGATCGCTATCTTATCTTCCAATTGTTTCTCCTGTCGCTCAATAACCAAATCGTAATACACTTTCCCGGTGCACAGTAATACTTTCTGCATATTTCCAAGTTTCACGGCAGAGTCTGGTATAACGTGCTTAAAGCTCGTACCGGGTCCCATTTCCTCAAAATTTGATATCGCCATCGGATGGCGTAACAATGATTTGGGAGTCATAAGAACCTAAATGGCAAAAGATATTTATGCGATTCTAAATGGAAACGTTCTGTGAAATAAAAAAAAGAGGCTTTTATTCGAAAGATTAATTGCCACGACGATTCTTCCTAAATGGTGTCTTTCTCAAAACTTCACAGTTTCTACTTGAAACATTTTTTTCTAAAGAGATAATCATGCTTATAATATTTTTGGGAATATCACTTTATAACACTCGTGATAGGAATAATCCTGTACAAAATTGCACAGATAGAAAATTAACTATTATTAACTAGCTATTCCATCGTTTTGAAATTTGCGAGCCTAAACATCAAGTTAGAAAATTAACTAACCAACGGTTTCCGGAATGGCATCAATATCTGCCGGCGGAGAAGATGAAAGAGATTGGCAGGTGTCGTGGGATTACAGACGATCCAGTTTATCTCGAAGAGCTGTTTAGTCATGATTTGCTCAATGCTCTCGCCAGCTGAAACGCCGGGCTCTGTTCCGGGAATATGAGTGCATTCATCATCGCACAACTGAAGAAACCTTTCCAATCTCGCGGACGAATGTTCTGGTCCTTGATTCTCCATACCATGCGGCAGCAATAATACTAATCCTACCTGTCTGCCCCATTTGGCTTGTCCGGAGCATAGCAAGCAGTCTAGTACGACCTAAAGGCCAATTAATCGAGAAAATTGCCGAGTTCGATGAAAAATATTGCGACTAATTTACGGGATATTAACAATTAGGGACAAAGAGATCTTCAGCAAATCATTTTTCAGATGTGCATATAAATATAAAAGTCTCTGAAGTTTTATTTAATTTTAAATAAATTTTCAAGAAAAGGAGATATAAGTAAAAGTGTTAAGTTACTTGACAGGTATTGGCGAAATCGCCGAACTGCGCTTCCCAAAGTGTCAGAGCATTGTGATTGTACGCCGAGTATCCCAATTCAAACCCTTTTCTCGCCAATCGTTCATAAAATATTATTTATGATAAGGTATCATAAATTAATCAATCTTAACTCTAACTTAATGTCGATTAAATTTCGATATTGCACTATGATAAAGTATCATAAATTAATCAATTTTAACTCTAACTTAATGTCGATTAAATCTCGATATTGCACTGTCACACTTATTTTGCGACAACTATAATATATTCTCTATATTTGTCTCAAACTTATAAACCATAAAATGGAGTAATTTAACATTTCATCGAGCAACTACCCACGTTAATTGATACTCGAGAAACAAGATAAGCGTGTGTCTTCGATAATAAATAAAACAAACAGGGCAGAAATATAGCGTCACAAATAAGTAGCGCAATAGCCGGCGCTAATTAATTTCTTTTTTAAACTCACCGCACACGCCGTATTCCGATAATGATGAATTTGAGACGGTATACAATGCTTGTCGCGGAAAAACGTCATGGAGGATATTCTTGTAAATCTTGTCTTTACTCTGATCGTGAACAATATGTATACGTTGGGTAAAGGTACCACGCTCGACATCTTGGCCGGACAGTCTGACGTGATGACCTTCCTTCAGCAAGCTGACGAAGGCCAAACATTCCGCCATCGCCCAGTCAACTTGCCGCGACTCCATAAGTTTCGCTCGTCTGTCCATCGCTCTCAGTACCTACCCATATAAACTTTCACACTTCCGTTAAATCTGACAAGTTAGTAGTGATCGATAATATTCGGATCAAAAGTTTATTTTGAATCGTTGTTTAGCAAATTTTATAGAGGCAAAAAGAAACATAAGTCTAAAATCATTTCTCAAACGTAACTTTTAAAATAAATAAGTAAATTTTAAAGTAATTAAATATCGTATAACTAACTTGCAAGTGTGCTTCGATATCTTTAGGAGGAGTGGATATAGCAGTGCATATCGTTTTGATAGTTGGTATATCGATACCAGTTGGAAGTATCTTAATTTTCGGGCTTTGATTCGAGAAAAATTCAGTCCAGGGCACATCGTGCCAGTCTCTCATTTGCATCGAGCTGATGGTCTGGGCTTTTATGAACTCTTCCTCGCAATTATTTAAGTACTTTTCTGTTTCCTATGCGGCAAGCAAAAATTATGTATGTGTGTACATATATATGTGTAAGGTTGAACAAGCAGTAGATAAGCTAAAATTGTCTTTCGGAGAACCTCTTTAACAAAAGCCTCCGTTATCACTCCTTCCTTAAGAAGTTTGTCACTGTATATGGAAAGAACACTAGGATGAGCTCTTATACGTTTATACATGAGTGGCTGAGTTAACATTGGTTCATCCATCTCGTTGTGTCCGTTTCTTCGATATCCAACGATATCCAGCACTACATCGTTATGAAAGGTAGCCCTGGTATTATTTGAAATAATTCCTTCATTAAGTTTTTTAATTACTTAACTAATTCTGTTAATTTTTCAAGTTTTGCAGAATAAATACTTTATTCTAAATAATTTTCAGCTTTTATTGTAGCAATTGATAGAACGAAGATTGTTTGTCGAATCAGAATAATTTTTCCGTGCAAAAAATTATGTGAGTAGTTTCTGTTGCAGTATTTTAATTTTTAAGATATATTGTCAAAACGTTTACTAAAAATTCTCAAGGTTTAATTTAAAATTTAACATTAAATATTTTCATGAATGTAATTTCTGCTGACATGAAGCGTTAAATATCTCAAGCAATCTTTCATTGATAAGTGATATAATAAACACTGAGAATTAAGTGTTATCTTTGTCGCGATTACCGATACTCGCCGGCCACTTTACTGCAATAAGTCACTAAATCAGGATCATCGGCATGTATATGAAAAATAGGAGCGTTAACAACACGAGCTACATCCGTGCAGTGCTCACTGGATCGTGAATATCTTGGATCAGTCGTAAATCCAATCTGAAGTTATTAATAAATACTTAAAATTAATTAGAAATTTATCTCTTAATACTTTGCAGTTACTTAACATTGTAAATTTTATACTTTTTAGTTTAATTATAATTCTCGAATATAATTTAATATATATTATATAACAAGATTAAATAGATACAAATATTAACATCAATTATGTATTTATAACATATTAACATCGCGCGATTATATACATAATCTCATAAAAAACATGCTTCAAAAAAATTTTTTTTTTTTAAATTAAATTTAAATTTGATTAATTAAACTACGACTAAAATTAACTAGTAAAATTAAATTGAGGAAAAATTGTTAAAAATGTGTTCTGATTCCTACTTGATTATTAATCACAAGGTGTATGACGCCACCCGTTGTATATTCCGGCAGATTAGTAAGGTGCATTGTTTCATAAACAACACCTTGACCAGCAAAAGCAGCATCGCCGTGAACCAGTATAGCTATTGCCTTTTTACCGTCTAAGGAAATCAGCTTATTTGAAGAAGCCTATTATCGTCTATTAGAAAATGATATATTCTCAAGTTCGCGTCGATACATACATTTAGAGTCACCTTTCTCAACTTGCTCGGCGCGAACACGACCAACTATGACCGGACCAATTGCTTCCAAATGGGAGGAATTTGCCATTATAGCGTGAAACACTCTTTTCTTACTTCTACAAATCGATACAAAGAAAATGTTAACAATTTTCCTTTAAAGCCGTATCAGACTATACATTAGAGATTGAAATTGCGAAATAAAGATCAAAATTTGATTTATCAAGCTAAAGTGGACTAAGATTTAAATTATTTAAATCTTGATTGGCAATACATTGTCTGATACAGGCTGTACGATATTATATTTATAATTAAAAATAAACAGACTATGAAAATTGATACGCTTGATTTTCATATTAATTATAAGACAATTTTTATAATGGTCATTTTTCTCTTCACCTATCTAATAATATTTCCGAATGCGTCCCAAGATGATACTTTACGTCACCTGAGCCGAATCCCTCTAGAGCGATCGGATTGAATTGCGTGAATAACTGACTCATTGGTTTTGAGCATATGTTCACCAAAGTATTCAGACGACCGCGATGCGCCATACCAATAACTACAGTTTCTACTCCTGACAAGTCGCCCGGAAACGCAAAATGTGCAATAATTAAAAAGTAATCCTAAAGATTTTTTGGTAGTTACAAGGGATTGATATGTTGATTGAAAGTTTAGGAATTATTTGTTACCATTTTCCGCCGCTGTTTCTATGCATTCCGCCATGGCTGGTATGAACGATTCGCAACCTTCTAACCCGAATCTTTTCTCCGTACCATATTTTTTTGCCAGAAAATTTTCAAAAGTCACGGCTCTCATGATATTCATCCAAATCCATTTTCTGTGCTCCGTGGGTAGCTCCCAGGCACCCGGTATTTCAAACTTTTCCCTTAACCATTCTAACTAATGTAGAATATCTAATGTTTTTCATGTTTTTATATCCTTTTTACTATCTAAAAACTTACTTTAAATTTTTCAATATCTCTAACGATAATTCTTTTAACTTGTTACTTTTATCAATATTTAGCAATATTTAGCAAAATTTTAAAAAATATTTCAGAGTTAATCTATTTGGAAATAATTTTGATCATTATATATTTCTTATCCTTTTATCATTTATCATTAATTGTATTGTATATTATTAATATCTTAAAATTAATATTAGATATGCCATTGTATCTGTCGAGTGTTTGATAATATATACTCATAGTTTTTTTCTGCTCTGTAGCAGTTTCATAATCTAATCTGCATTTTTATCGTACATCTCATCAAAAATACGTAGTGAAACGCGAGATATCGTCACGCATTTAAGTGCGAATTATCATTGGAACATTTCTCGCAAAAAGTGAAATTAATTAATAAAATATCACATGATACATATGCGTACCATATTCAGGTCATGAATGTACGTGTATTCGAGGCCAAGATGACCGCAGTAGACCTTGTTGAGTCTTATTAATATTTCTCGCAGCGGTAAGCTCTTTTTCTCACCGCCGATAACAGTGAGAGACGAGAGAGGAAACTCTCGGTCCATGTCCGCTTCTGTCATGCCCTTGAGATGATGCCGTACCACAATCGCGGGCGGCAAGTTAGGGGTACCTTGCAATTTTGCCGATTCCGGATTTTGTATACCCAGTGGATCGGTGTTGGCTATTAAGTGGCCACGTGTCTTGATAAAATAAAAGAATAAAAGAATATCAATATATGTGTAAGAGGCACACAATGTATTTGTGAGATTTCCAAGGGTGTACTTGATAAGCTCGGATCGTGGAATTGATATCGAGTGCACTGTTTATGTATTGATCTCCTTGCATCTGACTGTCCGATTTCCCCCGAACGGATTCTTTCATAAACAACGGCTCTATTAAGTATTTATTTATTAATAAATTAATGTATATTATTTTTCAAATGCACAAAAAATATATATAATACTATTAGTTTTTAATTGTTTTGTGTGTTTAAAGAAAAAGAATTAACAATTCAATAGCAAAATGTTAGCAATGTTGGCGGATCGATAGCGAATTTGATCAAATATGCTAACATATTGCTAACATTTAGCTATCTGGAAAATTGTTGAAATAAGCTCACTGTTCGATTGCCCTCCTTCTAACTTTGATGCCATTAACTTAAGCGGCGAATTGACACGAGTTGAACTGGATCCGGTTTGGGAATCCTTAGAGCTTTTAGCGTGCATTAATTTAAAATACGAATCCCACGAAGAGTTCACGGACTTCCGATCTTTGAGCCATAATTTGTAAATGTAATCCAAGTATTTACTGTTGATCATATTAAGCACGTTATCTTTCCTATTGGCATTGTCGTCATGTTTACAACGCGTTGGATTCTTGTGCAAGAACTTGACATTTGGTTTATACTTAAATATTTTCAAGTTCGAGTGCGAATAATGTGTGAATTGTCGATATAAATATGATACGACAGACTGTATGTTCCGATAAGATTGTGGTCTCGAGTACATTGCCCCATTTAGTGCAACGAATGAATGCTAAAAATGTAACACCACGCAGAACAAATAATCGAGAAATCACTGAATAATTTTGAAAATTGATTTTACAAGCAAAATGACTGAAAGAATGATTTTATATACGGCATCACTCTACGACATTGTGACATTTAATCGCGATTAACCTTCCGAATTTTAAGGTTCGTGCTATAATTGTAGCTAGATTCGCGATTGATCTTCGCTTCGAATGATAAGCTTGAAACTTCAATAAATAATATCATTATATATACAACAAAAGGTACTTATTGGTAGATCTGCAAATGATAATTGAAAATTCACATTTCTTATTGTAATTATAATCGCAGAAGCAAAAAATATTCTGTGAAAATCATATTTTAAATTAAAGTATATCTTTTTTACTTCAAATACATTAATTTATCTAAATAAAAAAATTTTCTTCTGTATTACCGACGCGTAATTTAATTAATTTAATAATAAAACTTAATTTAAATAAAAATTAATAAAACACATTTTTTTACAGGGTGCTACACCTTCAGCGCTAAGCGATCACAGAATTGTGAAGATAAACTCTGCAAATGATCAATTGGAAACGCATTTTATCAGTAATCGAGTCATATCACATAAGGTACACACTTAATATTTGCTCTTAATCTTTAAAATAAATATTGACTTGATAAAGTATTAAAATATTATTGACATTTTAATTACCAGTCAGCTGATATCTCAAAAATACATAAGTATATATCAACGATTATCGCCATTCCTAGAATGTTTCCATGTCTCTAAAAATAACATAGTGATATTAATCGCTTTATCTCTGTAATCCACAGTATACAATATGGAACTTTATTCCAAAGAATCTCTTCGAGCAATTCCGGCGGATAGCAAATTTTTATTTCCTGCTGACGACAATAATCGCGATTGCAATAGAATCGCCTATTTCGCCAGTAACCAGTGCTTTGCCTTTGTCATTCGTCATCCTGGTGACTGCGATTAAACAAGGATACGAAGATTACCTACGATATAGAATAGATCAACGAGATAATTGGAGATCTGTTAACGTTATCCGCAACAAATGCTCGCAGGTTTGTTGTTCACACTAAAAGTAACATCTTAATTAAAAATTTGATAAATTTTAACATAATATTCAGTAATGTTTATTGTAAATTGTTGTGACAAATTGTTGAATTTCTCGATTTCATGTGAAGCCTATTCATGTTGTTGCATTCACTATACTGCAAAGCGTTACAAATAATGTGTACGATATTTCAGAATATATATTGCGAACAAATAGTAGTAGGTGATCTTGTAAAAGTCTCCCGAGACGAAGACGTACCTTGTGATATCGTTCTTCTTTATAGCGAGACACCAGGATGTTGTTATGTCACGACATCTAATCTTGATGGAGAAACAAATTTAAAGGTAACGATCTTTATCTAATCTATTCAAAGTAAATATATCTATATATAATTTTTTTATGATACAGCAAAAATTTTTATCGTTAAATATTAAAACATTTCTTATTACTGTTTGTTATCAATATATATTTTTAGACGTTACTTGTTCCGAAAGTGGTCTCAAAAATTCCACTTTCAAATATAGTAGCCATGGAAGCGACGATCACATGCCAGCATCCTCTGGCTAATCTTTACACCTTTCATGGCAAACTCGAAATTAATAACGGTAACGAGACGGCCAGCGGACATTTGACAATAGATAATCTTTTGCTGCGCGGATCAAGAGTGAAGGACACCGAGTATGTGGTTGGCTGTGCGGTTTATACCGGACAAGACACAAAGCTGTCACTGAATTCAAAAGTAGTCTGCAATAAATTTTCAACTGCCGAGAAGTAATTATTTGAACTTCATTTGCATACACTTGTAAAAATTCAATTGTGATTCTGCTTTCGCCGAGTGTCCTCGCACATTTGTTATCGCAATTACCATCTTTAAGAGCGCTGTAAATCTTTTAAGCAATATTTCCAATTGGAGCAAGCTGTTGTTTAGACTTACCTTAAAAATTATCATTCGCAGATCTATCAATAAGTATCTTGTTGTATACATAACGATATTATTTATTGAAGTGATAATATCTCTGATGATGAAGCTATACGTTGAATCCTACGAAGAATGGGACAGTTACTTGGGTGCACGACCTGAAATCACCTTTTCTTCCATATTTACGGATATTCTGGGCTTTCTCATCTTATTCAATTACATCGTGCCAATATCATTGTATGTCACCGTTGGTAAGACATTACTATTTGCACAATTCTTTTTTATTTAACATCATATTATTTATGCACACAAGTTAAAATATTAATTAATAATTAATACATTCAATAATCAATTTATCATTAGTAGTTAATTATCTAATAATGCAATAATTATTTTAAATAATGTAAAATATTTTGCATAAAATATCCTGCATAAAGATTTATACTTATAACGTTCATAAAAATTCTAATAATAATTCTAATAATAAAGATTTACATGCATTTCTTCAGAGCTGCAAAAGTTTCTCGGCTCTTTTTTCTTTTA